>NC_046190.1:16395075-16698106 GCF_011004875.1 Balearica regulorum gibbericeps
TCCAGCTGCTGCTTTTCCTTGTCTCGGGCTTCTCAGACATCGCCCCAGAAACAAAGGAAATCACGAAGAAGGTGCGAGGTCCGTGCAGGAGGCGGCTTGGGGTACCACGTCCCAGCTGACTTTGCGTGGGGCAGGGTGGGCTCCATGCAGAGACTCCTCCTGGTCCCTGTGGGAGGGCAGGCTGGGGGCTTCAGCAAGGAGCACAGCGAGAGCTGGAGCCTGCAGACAAGGGCATTTGCACATGTGTCCAAGAAGGGCTGCTTCTGGCTGTGAGATGGGGTTCCTGGGGCTGGAGCCAGCACAGTTTGAAACTTCTGGGATTCCTTAATGGCTGGGGGTGCTGAGTCAGCTCTTGTCAACACCATCCCCCAGCATCAAGGGCCTCTTGGTACCGACTTTGCTTTGTACCCTAGAACCCAGAGATGACAGCCTCCTTCCTGAGCTCCATCACCTTTGAATGGTACACCAGGTGAGCTGGGCTCTGTGGGAGGCTGGGCTGGTGAAATGTCGGGGTGGTTTAGGGCTGGGCCAGTGCTGTTTCAGGGAGCCTGCAGCTTGGCACAGGCTGCTTGGAGTTAGTCGTGAGAGGCACTACATTCGGTGCAGTCTGTGCAGCCTGGGCTCACGGCCAGGCTGGGTGTGAAAGTTCTGGATCTGCAGCAGTGACTCTCCCTCAGGTGTAGTGTGGGAGACCTGCTGAGGGGAGATTTCTCTGATCCACAGCATGGTTTTCAAGGGCTATCGCAAACCCTTGGAGATAGAGGATATCTGGGAATTGAAAGGTAAAGACAAGACGCAGGCTATTTACACTGTTTTGGAGAAGAACATGAAGACTGCGGTGAGGAAGGCCCAAGCAGAACTGGAAAAACGGAAACGCAAGAAAAGATGTCAGGAAGGTGGCCCAGACCATGGGAACAACATGAGTAAGGCCCAGAGCCAAGACATCCTGGTGCTGGTAAATCCCTTCCCACTCCTGGCCTTGCATGGGACTGAGAGATCCAGGTCCAGCCTTGGGGAGTAGGGTCACCTCACCTCCCTGCACCCCCTTTGCTGGGTTTTCCCCTTTTTGATTCTGCGGGACCATGAGCAAGGATGGGGGAACCCATGACAAGGTCTTCCCCATCCTGAGCAGATCCCTGTTTTGAGAGACCACGAAAGTCTCCATCCTTCTGTCCTACAGAAGGACAGGAACCACCCTCAAGTCTGCAGTACAAGCAGCTCCCTTATCTCCATCTTTCCCTAACCCTGATACCTCCCAGCAATGAGGTCAGAGTGAGCATCACTCTGTGATTCTTCCTGCGGTGCCTGTTTTCTGGCCTGAGGGGCTCAGGCTGGTCTGGGGTTTGCAACAGCTGTCTTTGGCACATCTGCACAAGAAAGGTGTTAGTACTGGGGGTGTATGACATGAGCAGAGATCAGTGAGAGGGAACATGACAGGGGGTAAAGCTAAGGCTTCATTCAGGATACCAGGGCTGTGGCACTGCCCTGGAAGCACCCTTCCATGTGCAAGGAGCCTACACAACCAGCTCCTTCTGTATGGGCTTCCGTCTAGGAGGAAAAGCAGCCGAAGAGGAAGAAGAAGGAGGACAAAGGGGACTCTGGCCCTCGCAAGGATTTCCCTAGGGGCTGGTTGGTGAAAACCCTGTGCAAGACCTTCTGGCAGAACCTCCTGCTGTCGGTGGTTTTCAAGTTGGTGCATGATGGACTTGTGTTTGTCAGCCCCCAGCTGCTGAAGTGAGTCCTTTCTCACCATCCCTGCCCTGTCTTGGCTTTGCACCCAGCCCCACCACCTCCCTGTGTGTACTGCATCCAGCCCCACCATCTCCATATGTGTACCTCTCTTAGCCCCACTCCCTGGGGACATTTTGTGCCCTCACCAAAGGTCTGAGAATGTGTTGGGTTACAGTTTAATGAAGAATTGATCTGAGCTGGCTGCCAGCTCTTACAGGTGATACCTTACTCCCTGCTCCCTATGTCCTTTGTTACGCAGTCCTGCTCCCTCCTTGGAGTCAGTCCTGGCTCTTCTTTGGGGCCCTTCATGAGTCAGTCCAGCCCAGCTCAGCAGGACCTGCCCTGTTTGTTTTGCAGAGCCGCAGTCTCTGCAGATGATCTGACGCAGGTGACCTGCTGCTGTATGTGAAATACAGTGTCCCTCGGGTGCCTGGGGTCCCCACCTTGCTGAGTGTCGAGCCAGCTGTCTGGGCAGGATCTCTGTCAGTACTCTTGTGAGGATGCTGTCCCTGCGTTGGTTTGGAGCATCCTGCCTGGGTCTGTCTCAGCAGGGTGGGGTCTCATGGGTCACTCTGCCCTCCAGGCTGCTGATCGCCTTTGTGTCGGATGAGGAGTCCTTTGCCTGGCAAGGCTATCTGTACGCCATCCTGCTCTTCCTGACGGCGTTGATCCAGTCCCTCTGCCTGCAGCAGTACTTCAGCTTGTGCTTCCAGCTTGGCACAAACGTGCGTGCCAGTCTCATCGCTGCCATTTACAAGAAGGTTGGTATGGCCCTGTCATCGCCCCTGTTGGCTTCCTCCAAGCTGGGCTGGGGATACCAGCATCCATTCCCTGCCCCATCAGCCCGGGGCGACCAGCGTGTATGCCCCTACCTTCCCAGGAAGACACAGGGAGAGTTTGGCTTTTGGGACATCCACTCAGCGCTGAGGACACTGTGGATGCTAGTTCTGCCTAGGACCTGGGTGCTGCAGCTGTCAGGGGCCGAGGGAGGTTTCTCTTCAGAACAATGCAACACTCAGGGCAGCCTCTGCTGGGATTCCTGCACAGGGATGTGTTTGCCCCATGCTCTGCGCCAGGCTGCTCCCAGACTGGCCTGCAGTGACTGTGCTTTCCCTCTCCAGGCACTCACCATGTCCAGTGCCACCCGCAAGGAATCCACGGTGGGAGAGACTGTGAATCTGATGTCGGCTGATGCTCAGAGGTTCATGGACATGGCCAACTTCGTTCACCAGCTGTGGTCATCCCCCCTGCAAATTATCCTATCCATCATCTTTCTCTGGGGAGAGCTGGGCCCCTCTGTCCTGGCTGGCATTGCAGTCATGGTGCTACTCATCCCCATAAATGGGTTCCTGGTCGCCAAGGCCAAAACCATCCAGGTCAGTGCTGGGTGCAAGATGGCTTCCCACTCCCGAGGTCCACTGTTGCTCCCCTCACTCATTTTCCACACTCCTGTACCCTTCCCTGTTGTGCTGTGGATCTTTTATAGCCTGGGAAATTCATCTGACTTGGGCTGGGGGTGTCTCTAGCCTGAGCTGGGGGGCAATCAACTGAGATGAGCAGGAGGCAGGTGAGACCTGTTCTGCCATCACAGCTGAACTTGAACATGGCTGGGTACAGCCTTGAGGGCTGAAAGTGAGATGTTACCAACCATAAAGTAAAGCTTTAGCTTCTATCTGACTACAGGGTGCTGTTTTTTTCCCAGGTTGCCCAGAGCCCCAGGGAGACAAGGTCCAGCTTTGTGGAATGGCTTCTCTGGGCTCTGGAGCCCACCCTTCCCTTCCCTGTGGCAGCTCAGATGTATTTCTAAGGGTGAGCTGCTGTTTGGTTTAGGTGACCTCTGGCTCTTCTGTTTGTAGGTAAGGAACATGAAGAACAAGGATGAACGCATGAAAATAATGAGTGAAATCCTCAATGGAATCAAGGTGAGCAGTGGAGTGGAGACTTCCCGGGCAGCTGCAGCATCCCTTTTCTTGGTGCACTGTACCTGGAGGCAGCACACCTGTACAACCCTACAGCACCAGCGTTATAGTCTAGCTTCGGGCCCCTGTGTCTGGAGGAGCCAAGCCCCGGTCTCTGCAATTCCCTTGGCTTCCTCACCTTTTGAAAGGTTGGCTGGGGAGGAGCTCTGGGTACCTGGACTAAGACTTGGGAGCCAAGAGAGGGTTTTCTGGGGCTTTCCTGGATGGCTGAGTGGTGGTGAACAGGCTGCCATGGTGGCAGAGGGGCTGACAGTGACCTGTAAGCTGAGGATGAGGGAGTGGGAATGCTGTGGTGAAGTGCTATAAGCCGTGGGGCAGGACAGGAGAGGGGAGATGCAGTGGCCAAGCAGGCATCTGAGTAAGCCAGGAGCTGGTGATGGAGGTGCTGGCCACCAGACACCTGAGTGTGGAGGTGGGCATTCCTGTGAGGCCAGCACCCACTCACTCTGCTCATACCACAGATCCTGAAGCTTTTTGCCTGGGAGCCCTCATTTGAGAAGCGAGTCAATGAGATCCGGGCACTTGAGCTCAAGGACTTGTTGAACTTCAGTTACCTGCAGTCAATCTCTATCTTCGTGTTCACGTGTGCCCCCTTCCTGGTGAGTGCCAGTGGGTCTGGGAAGCTGCCCCTTCTTCAGAGCTAGGGTTGGGCTCTGTGGGGTTGGGAACCTCAGCTGGAGTGCTTCTGCAGCGAGGAAGGGGCTGGCTGACCGATGCTTGGGATGTGGAAAATGGTCCTGACTGCTGGCAGGAGAGCTGTGGTGGAAGGGGGTTCCATCAGAGTGGTGAGATGGGGCCCAAAAGAGAAGGGAAATAGGAGGGGAACAGGCCCCCAGCAGGAAGGCACTGTTGAGGTCTTAGGGGAGTGTGAGGGTCTGGGCTGCACACAACCAGCTTTCCCTGCTATCTGTCCTAGGTCTCCTTGGCCAGCTTTGCTGTCTATGTACTGGTGGATGAGAACAACATCCTGGATGCACAGAAGGCCTTTACTTCCATCTCCCTTTTCAACGTGCTGCGCTTCCCCATGGCCATGCTGCCCTTGGTCCTCTCTTCCCTGGTGCAGGTCAGCCCTCACATAGGGTAGGGCATGCAGGGGGGTCTTATACCTCTGCCCAAACCAGCACAGGGGGCTCGGGTGTGTGATGGACCTGGGCTTTGGACAGCCAGGGGTCAGTGCACAGGACTCTACCGATGCTGGCTGGCAGTGGGGTGGGACAGGACTCACAGACGTTACACAGACTTGGGGGTCAGAGGCTGGTGCTTGGGTGGGGGCTGTGTGTACGGGGTGCTCTGCTTACGGGGCTCCTGCCAGCCCACCCAGCTGCGCCCCATGCCCACATGCCATCCTTTTTCTGCCATGGCAGACCAGTGTGTCAACTAAGAGGCTGGAGCGCTACTTGGGTGGAGAAGACCTGGATACCTCAGCTATCCACCACAACCCCATTGCAGGTAGGTGAACCTCCAGGTTAGTACCTGTGGGGCACGGGGTGGCCCAACCGTGGGTCTCTGAGCCCTGAGGTACGTCTCTCTGCTGGCAGGCAGCGCTGTGCGTTTCTCAGAGGCCACCTTTGCCTGGGAGCAGGACGGCAACGCTGTGATAAGAGAGTGAGTGCTCTGCACCATGTTGGGGACATTTGGGTGGGGAGACGGAGTGTCCCTCTGTTGTTAGTTGGGGATGGCAGTCACCTCTCAGTGCTGCTAGAGGAGAGTGCCGCAGAGACACTGCTTCGGGCTGGTCCCATGCGGGAGTTGGCAAGTGACCTGGTAGTGCTGCTACCTCAGCCCTCATGTCTTTGCAGTGTAACCCTGGACATCGCGTCTGGGAGTCTGGTGGCTGTGGTGGGGACTGTGGGCTCAGGCAAATCTTCACTGGTGTCAGCCATGCTTGGGGAGATGGAGAATATCAAGGGACACATCAACATCCAGGTGAGAGGAGCTGGCATGGGGGGATGTGGGGCTGCGTGGGAGCTCAGCGGGGTGGCAGCAGGGCAGGACTGGTCCTGGAGTGGTGGCTCAGGGCAAGGACAAGCTGCAGAAGATGGCAGTGTTCTTGTGACTCTCTTTCCAGGGCTCGCTGGCTTATGTCCCTCAGCAGGCCTGGATCCAGAATGCCACGCTGAAAGACAACATCCTTTTTGGGTCAGAACTGGATGAAGCCAGGTATCAGCAGGTCATCAAAGCCTGTGCTCTCCTTCCAGACCTGGAACTGCTGCCTGCAGGTGACCAGACAGAGATTGGAGAGAAGGTATCAGCCCAGGGCACTATGGGTTTCACATAGCACCTGCAGCAGAGGACAGAGCTGTTGCCTGGTGCCAGCCCAGTGCTCAGAGAGGTCCCTTCCCTTCCAGGGAATTAACCTGAGTGGGGGCCAGAAGCAGCGAGTCAGCCTGGCCCGGGCAGTGTACAACAATGCAGACATCTACATCCTGGATGACCCGTTGTCTGCTGTAGATGCTCACGTCGGCAAGTACCTCTTCGAGCACGTGCTGGGACCAAAAGGGCTGCTGCAAAAGAAGGTGAGCACCCGTGCCCTCCTCCCCACCACCTGGCCAGGCAGGAATGGCACTGGCACGATGTTGACCATCCATGGAAGTCTGAGGTTGCTTGCTTGGGACAGAGAGGGGTCCTGTGGCTTTCATGCGTGGCTGCAGCAGGCAGGAGAGGCCTCATGGTTCCCCAGAGGGGTGCCCTGTATCTCCATAGCCGGGCAGCGATAAGAAGAGAGGTCCCCAAGCAGGGGATGGAGAGCCTACAGGCCCATGGGTGGGGGGCGAGGGGTGCTCTGATGCTCACTACCCTGCAACCACTTTGTTGCAGACACGGATCTTGGTGACACACAGTGTCAGTTTCCTGCCCCAGGTCGATAACATCGTGGTGCTGGTGGCAGGAGCGGTGTCTGAGCATGGCTCCTACAGCACCCTGCTTGCAAACAGGGGGGCCTTTGCCCAGTTCCTGAACTTGTATGGCAGCCAGGAGGAGGATGCTTCAGAGAAAAATACCACAGGTACTGGGAACGCAATGGGGCCGCAGCAGTTAGAGGGGCTGTGTGTGTGTCCTGGGGATGTGAAAACCCCATGATCTGCTCCCTCAGTCTGACCTGGCTCTATCCAGCCCAGGCACCAGTGGTGGCCACTGTGAATCCTTCCCAGCTTCTGGCAATCAGCAGCACAAGGACTTTCTGCCTAAGATTTGCATCCAGACATTGTGTTGAACAGCCAGCAAAGGACCTGTTTAATTTTTTCACTCTGTTTTTAGTTCATTTTTGTTTATGGGTCCCATAATCTTCTGTGGCAACAGGCTCCATACCTTAGTGATGCTGGGGTGAAAAAGATCCTTTGGTTTATTTGAAAGATGCTGCTGGATAACATTTTGTCTTTATCAGGTCCTCCAGTGCTATGAGGAGAAGTGGTGTCAGGTCAGGTGGATGCTTGCCCTGCCTGGGCTCAGCCCAGTTGTCCAGCCTGGCTATTCCCAGTCCATCCCCACAGGGCTCATCTCCATCTGCTTAAAGAGATGCTCCTGACCTGGAGTGCCATGACCTTCCAGATCTTGCACTTACTAAAGTAACACATCTCCCCTTGAGGTCCCACCGATGGTACTGGGATAAGTCAGCAGCAGGGACTGCCTCCATGCAGACCTTTAGCCCTATGTCCCCTGTCAGTTCTCCCTTCAGCACAATGGATTATCTTCCTCCTCCTGCTGTATTGGGCTTGCAGCAGGGTTGGAGAAGGTGCAATGTGTGGTGGTAGGACACAGCCTGGGCCTGGGGAGCGGGGTGGAGCTGGATGCAGCAGAGGTGTGGTGCGTGGGATCTGCTCTGTCCTCAGTGCCTGACCCTACCTTCCCTCATCCCTGTGCTTGTAGCTGTTGCTTTAGCTGGGGATGAAGAGCAGGGTGATGAAGACATTGAGCCTTGTGTGGAGGAGGGCCCTGATGATGTGGTGACCATGACCCTGAAGCGAGAGGCCAGCATCCATCAGAGAGAGTTCAGTCGCAGGTGGGACTTGACCTGAGCTCTCATCAGCTCTCTCCCCTGCCCCCTGCACTGCTCCCTTGCAGACAGGGGTCTGGGGGCTTCCCAGGGGTGTTCCTCCTGAGACCCTCCCTATCTGTTCCTACTGCCAGCTGGGCTGGGTCAGGAGCATCTGATCTTGCCTTTACTCACATTAGTGTGTCTCAGCCTTACTCTGTGGTCTTCCCTGAAACTTGTGCTGGTGGCTGGTTCTGCTTTTGGGGATGAGGGCTATGATTTCATGGATGCAAATGCCTAGGGCTTCCAGAGGGCTCCTTCAAAGCTGCCCCAGTTAGGACATTATTTCCCAGCGGGCTCTGGCACTGGAGTGCCAGTGCAGCATGGGGATGGACCCCAGGACAGTAGGACTGTTGTGGTTTAACCTGGCAGGCAGCTAAAACAATCACACAACCATTCGCTCACTCTCCCTCAGTGGGATGGGGGAGAGAGTTGAAAAGAAAAAAAGTAAAACTTGTGGGTTGAGATAAAGACAGTTTAATAGGGCAGAAAAGGAAGGAAATAATAATAGTAATAATAATGATAAAAGAATATAAAAAACAAGTGATGCACAGCACAATTGCTCACCACCCAAAGCTGATGCTCAGCTAGTTCTCAAGCTGAACTGCCTCCCTGCCCACCTCCCAGTTATATACTGAGCATGATGTCATATGGTATGGAATATCCCTGTGGCCAGTTGGGGTCAGCTGTCCTGGCTGTGTCCCCTCCCAGCTTCTTGGTCACCCCCAGCCTCCTCGTTGGCAGGGCATGAGAGGCTGAAAAGTCCTTGCCTGCTTGGCAACAACTAAAATATTAGTGTGTTATCAACATTATTGTCATCCTAAATCCAAAACACAGCACTATACCAGCTGCTAGTAAGAAAATTAACTCTATCCCAGCTGAATCCAGGACAAGGACCCATCCAGCACCCTGTGACTAACCATGCCCATCACCCCCCTGCAGCCTTAGTAAAAGCAGCACCAGTTCCTGGAAGAAGGCCCAGGAGGAGCCCCCCAAGAAGGTGAAGGGCCAGCAACTGATCGAGAAAGAAGCTGTGGAAACCGGCAAGGTGAGGAGGAGGGATGGAGTGGGCACTGTGCTGCCTTGGCTCAGTGCTACAAGACCCTGGCTGTGGCTCAGAGAAGCTGGTGCTGGGTGTCTGTGGCCCCATTGCAGCAAAGAGGCACTGAAGGGGACAGAGCTGCCTGGGGCTGGTGGGCAAGGTGTGGAGAGGAGCAGTGTGGGCAGCGAGGTGGGAGTCCCAAGGCTGTGCTGGGTGTCCTTGGACACGGTTTGCGGGACAGTGGTGATGGGCTGAACTGGTCCACAGGTGAAGTTCTCCATGTACCTGCGGTACCTGCGTGCTGTTGGCTTGTGCTATTCTTTCTGGGTTGCCATGGGCTATGTTGGACAGTACGTCGCCTTCGTGGGGACAAACCTGTGGCTCAGTGCCTGGACTAACGATGCACAGCACTACCTGAACCAGACCTATCCTGTGGAGCAGCGAGACCTGCGGATCGGTGTCTTTGGGGCACTGGGGGTGTCACAAGGTGAGCGTGGGAGCACAGGGGATCCTGCTCACCTCAGCTGCGTGGCCCAGAAGGGATATGGCTTGCAAGGCCTGCAGCCAGCAGTGCAGCAAGGAGCAGCACTCTGCCCATCTGCCTGCTGCTGCCTTCCCCCCTGCTCCTGGCTCAACTGTGGAGTGGACAGATATCAGACAGCTATGAAGCCCACATAAATTGTCCCAAGAAGTCTGTGTTGCCCCCTTAGGTTGAAGATCACTGTCCTTAATCAGTCTGGAGATAGTGCCATGGCCCAAGGTTTTCCAAAAGGGTTAATGTTCTTCCGCTGTGGTGGGACACAGTTACTGGGGCCTCCCGAGAAGGCGGGATGCAGGACTCAGTAGCTTGCTGAGGAGCTGCTGGCTTGGAGCTGCTTGGTGTGTCCTTTGAGCCAAAGGGTGCCTGGGGCCAATGTCACCATGAGCTGGTGATGACCGCTCTGCACTCTCCTTGCAGCTCTCTTCCTGCTCTTTGCAACCATCCTGTCTGCTCAGGGCGCCATGCGGGCCTCTCGGATTATGCATCAGCAACTGCTCAGCAACATCCTGCGTGTGCCCATGAGCTTTTTTGACACGACCCCGACTGGCCGCATTGTGAATCGGTTTGCCAAGGTAAGAGAACAGCCCCAACATGGAGGAGGTGTTTGTTCCAGCAGGTCTGGAGAGTGCTGGGTGGTGGCATAACCCTGTTGCTGTTCAGCACTGCACAGATGAGCCCTGATCAGGGCCTGGAAGGGACCAGAAGGGCATGGTGGATGCAAGGCTGACTGTGAGGTCAACCACACCCTGGGCTATACTAGGAGGTGAGCGGCCATTAGATCACAGGAAGTTATTACCTGCTCAGTGCTGGGGAGGCCACACCTGGGTATTGTTTTGGGGCCACCTGGTCAAGAAGGATGTGGAGAAACTGAAGAGGGTCCAAAGTAGATTACCAAAAGAGGCAGGAGCCTAGAGCTCATGTCCTTCTGGTTATGGACTTTCAGCAAAATATACAGTCTTTGCTCTGTAAATGAGACTTATAAAGAGAAAATGAGAAAGGAGAGAAAATACAGATAGTTTCAAGTGTGCAACAACTCCATTTGTCCTTTGATGACATCTCTTGATTTTTGGGAATAAAAATCTCTCTTAAGATCAAGCTTATGGACCTGCTGAATTTACTCTGAGATGAGGGAGTATGTGGTGCCCAGCTAGGAGAGGGATGATGACCACCTCGATGATGACCCCATGGACCTGGAGTCAGCCCTGTCCCTCCTTCTGCTTCAATTCCTGCCCTTGCATCCTGGGTCCAGACGAAGATGCAGTTCCCAAAGCTGGTCCATGCTACAGGAGAATATTATAGAAAACTTCTCTGTTAAGTCAGCCATTCCCAAGCTAAGAGCTTAGCCCTAAATGGGGTTGTGACCCTAACGCCGATGCAGTGTCATCCAATATTTTTGCAAGTGTCTGGCACCTACCACATGAGTGTGTAGGAACCCTGTATGTGTGGAGCCTTTGGGCTTCTCCCTCTCCCTCGGGTCACTGACTGTTTCCCCCCACTTCTTTGTACGCTCCAGGACATCTTCACGATAGATGAGACCATTCCCATGTCCTTCCGCAGCTGGCTCTCCTGTTTCATGGCCATCATTAGCACATTGCTCATGATCACCCTGGCCACCCCATTCTTTGCTCTTGTTATCATTCCCTTGAGCGTCTTCTACTATTTTGTGCTGGTGAGTAACCAGGGCTTGAGAGAACTGCTTAGAGCAGTATCTTTGCTGCTGGGCTCCATGTTGGTAACCAAGCTGTGTCCCTCATTTCAGCGCTTCTACGTCTCCACATCACGCCAGCTACGGCGTCTGGACTCTGTAACTAGATCACCCATCTACTCCCACTTTGGGGAGACAGTGTCTGGCCTTTCCGTGATCCGAGCCTATGGACACCAAGAACGGTTCCTGCAGCAAAATGAGAGCACCATGGACATCAATCAGAAAAGTGTTTACTCCTGGATAATCTCAAATAGGTGAGTTTTACTCATGCCACAGCACAGCCTGCAGCACCTCTGCCCAGGGGCTTCTGGGTCCAGAGGGAGGTCCCTGAGATGCTGCAGTCCTCCTTCTTGATCTCACGAGTGTGGGTCTGTGTAGGAACTGGAGGAGCTTGGGATAGGGACAACATATGTGGGAAGGAGACATTTTAGGGTGATTTTGAAAGCCAGGGTGTGGCCCCCTAGAAGTGTCCAGAGCCTGGGCAGGGTGAGCTGCGCTGTCAAGGGCCAAGATGCTCTTAGTGGGTTCTGGGAAGAGGCGGATGCTCCAGGCCAGGTGGGAGTGCAATGGGGGCGGTATCTGGTGGGGACGTGTTACTGGGTAGATACGCTGGGTGTGTGAGGGTTGTACAGTTGTGGCTCCTCAGATACATGGCATCACCAGCACAGGAGATTATGTGTGAGACACAGGGGCTGACAGATAAAATGAACCTGCTTGCAGAATTGGCTATAGATCACATGCTGTGTAGGTGTGGGTACCACGTGTACAGTGTGGGGCGCAGGGCTGGGTGTGCAGGGATGCCATTGGGGTGCTGGTCTCACTGGTGGGCAGATGCCTCTCCCACTGCTCCTCAGCCATGCTCTCCTGGTGCAGGTGGCTGGCCATCCGACTGGAGTTCGTTGGGAGCCTGGTGGTCTTCTTCTCTGCACTTCTAGCTGTGATTTCAAAGGGCACTTTGGACGGCGGCATCGTGGGTCTTTCTGTCTCCTCTGCCCTCAACGTGAGTCAATAAAAGCTTTTTGTTATTCCAGGGCAGGGCTGTTTCTAGGAGCAACACCCTGATGGCTCTGGGCTGGCTGCAGGATGCTGCCTTGCCTCCAGCTCAGGTCCATGGCGGGGGGATCACGTGGGGTGTCCCATCACGTGGGGTGTCCCATCACGTGGGGTGTCCCATCACGTGGGCAGCTGGACTGGAGCCAGGCTAGCACATACCCCAGTGTGAGGGGGATGCTTGCTGCCATAGAGAGGCGCACGTTCCGGCTGCGGATCACAGATGCTGCAGCAAAGCTCTTGAAGTGCTGGGGAGAAGGGGCTGTGGCTGGAGAGTGGAGAGTTAGGGGCCAGGCCAGGGATGCTCATGCCCAGACTGAGCTCCTGAGCTGAGGTGGGAGGTGGCTGTTCCTGGGTCCCACTGAGCATCCTCTGGCTCTGCCACATAGGTGACCCAGACATTGAACTGGCTGGTGCGGACATCTTCGGAGCTGGAGACGAACATTGTGGCTGTGGAGCGGGTACACGAGTACACGAAGGTGAAGAATGAGGTGAGGAGACCAGGGTCCAGGCAAACACCAGCTGCACAGCTTGGTGCTAGTCAGCATTGCAGGGTGCAACCCTCCTAACGCTCCTGTGCCCCCAGGCTCCATGGGTGACAAAAAAGCGTCCACCCCGCGGCTGGCCCAGCAAAGGTGAGATCCAGTTCGTCGACTACAAAGTTCGTTACCGACCTGAACTGGAGCTGGTTCTTCAGGGGATCACCTGCAATATTGGAAGCACCGAGAAGGTGAGGGCCTCTGCATCTGCCCTCACTACACCCTTTTCATACCGACACGGTGTTAGAGTTGTTTCTGTCCTCTTAGCTTCAGTTGGTGGGCTGGGGAGGAATGGTGATGGGACATGGCTCCTGAGGATGAGCTGCAGGGCAGGGACCAAAGGAGACAGTCTGGGAGATGGTGATTGCAGATGCAGGGCAAGAAGACCTACCAGACCAAGATGGAGAGCAGCTGTCCTGTTTTCTTCAATCCTGTCAGCTGGTCTAAATAGCTGCTTCCACAGGTTGGGGTTGTGGGCCGGACCGGAGCTGGAAAATCCTCCCTCACCAACTGCCTCTTCCGGGTGCTGGAGGCTGCTGGAGGGACGATCATCATTGACGAGGTGGATATAGCAACAATTGGCCTTCACGACCTGCGCCAGAACCTCACCATCATCCCCCAGGTGAGCTGACCCCACCTTCCCATGTTCCATTGCTGCACGTCCTCCCCAGGCTCTGTTCCTGGGGCGAAGCATCACCCTTAGAGCATCCCTGGGTGCTGTGGAGAGTCCAAGGACCTATGAGCATGCCATCACCACCTCCCCGGCCCAGCTGCAGGCAGCATGGCGGACAAGCTGTGGCCAAACTCGGGAGCCTGGAGCAGCTACAGCAGCTACATTCAGCCCTGCTGAACGGCTGCGGCATGGCTGAACACGGTGCTGTCGCTGGCAGGACCCTGTGCTCTTTACTGGCACCCTGCGGATGAACCTGGACCCCTTTGACCACTACACAGACGAGGAGGTCTGGAAGGCCCTTGAGCTGGCCCACCTGAAGACATACGTGCAAGACCTTCCTGAGGGGCTGCTGCATCTTGTGAGCGAGGGAGGGGAGAACCTGAGGTGAGCGGAGGAGTGGAGGCATGGCCAGCTTCCCTCCCTTTCCCTGGTCCCAGGGACTAGCCTGAACAGCAGCCTCCAGCAGAGTGGCTGTCCAGGGATGAGGGCACATAAGTTTCTGGGACTGAAGGTGGAAGAAAATGGTCCAGGAGTCAGGGCTGTCAGGGAGCCAGGGTGAGCCAACCCTTCCATGGTGACCCAGAGAGCAAGATGCTGAGGGACGTGGTGCTCAGGGTGGCAGACGATCAGATTGGGCAGGCATGGTGCTAGGGTCAGGGCAGCGTGTGGCAGCAGGCTTGCAGAAGCCCTGCTAGTATCTGCCGGGTAACTCATGTTCCCCACCTCATCCTAGTGTTGGGCAGAGGCAGCTGGTGTGCCTGGCCCGGGCCCTTCTCCGCAAAGCCAAGATCCTCATCCTGGACGAAGCGACAGCAGCTGTAGATTTGGAAACTGACCATTTAATCCAGACAACAATCCGGAGCGAGTTCGTTGACTGCACTGTCCTCACTATCGCCCACCGCCTCCACACCATCATGGACAGCAACAGGTACCGTGGGGCAAGGGCAATGGGGCTCTGGACTCCAAGGTTGGGGCAAGAGGTGGCCAGCAGCACAGGCAAGGACGGAGCCGGAGGGTCAGGGGTGGATGCAGTGCCCGGGACAGCAATATACAGAGCTTCTAGGGGAGTAGGATAGAGGAATGGGAAAGGTGGCCATGCGGTAGTTATGCCTTTGTAGGGAAAAATGTTGTTTGGGATCCTTCTTCACAGTAACAGGCCATAGAGGAGTTGTTAACACCTCGTGTGTGTCACCCCACCAGCACAGGGAGGAGAGCTGTGCCCTTGCCTCAGTGCTGAGAGGTGAACCACATAATGTGGCAATAGGAGTGAGGGTCGGTGGGGCTGCAGTGCTGGTGCCAGCAGTGCCACTGGCTCGGATCCCGGGAGCTCAGACCTTCTTGTTCCCTGCTGCCAGGGTGATGGTGCTGCAGGCCGGGAGGATTGTGGAGTACGACAGCCCCGAAGAGCTGCTCAAGAAGGAGGGCGTCTTCTCTGCCATGGCAAAGGATGCTGGCATCACGAATACAGAAACCACCGTGCTGTAGGTGCAGTGGAGCAGCGTGCGGGTGCGTGCACGGGCAGCTCCCTCCCGCTGCCACTCACCGAGCAGCCACTGGCGTCTCCTTGCAGCGGGGCTGCCCAGGAATTTCTCTCTGCAGCTGGGAAGTGGAGAAGGTGGCTTCTCTGGCTGTCAGGGACAGAGGATCTGGACTTGAGCAAGCTGTTAACCTTGTTAACATCCCCCACATCCTGCCTGCTGTATGCACGAGCAGCTGGAGCTGCGTAATTTATTCCAGTATAGAGGGGAAAAGTTATCTGCCAGGCAGGGAGACATGGGGGGGGCCGTAGTTTCTGTACTTCACCATGCCAGGGGAACCTAGCTGAGAAACGCTTTAGCACTATCCAATGAAATTTACAATTAATCTAAGAGTGAATGTTATAATTTATTTACTTTTTGTAACTGTTTGTAGTCTTCCAACTAAAAGTCTGACTTTAAGGCATGCTAAATAAGCCTCGGTTTAGCTTTAAACCTGGCTAGTGTTTGGGGGAAGCTGGTAGCACAGGTTATTCAGATACACATGGGTGGAAAGTGCAAATTGAGTGGCACAGCTATACTCAGGCATGAACACTACTCTCTGGCAGTGGTGGTGGTGAAGCCAGGTCCTGCCTGCCTTCCCTGTGGCTACAGCTCGCTTTGATTGTAGTGCAAAGCAATGAGGCAGTCCCTGGGGCTATAACAGCTAGTGGGGCAGATTTTGGGCTGTGGCTCAACTACAAACCTGACTGTGGTGGAGACAAGCTGGAGAGGTGCAGGCAGACGTGCATGCCCCACTGACATGTGCACACACACAGTATGGTGGTTACTGTTGACAAACTCTTGCCCCTTCTTTGTTGTTGTGTATGAAAGCCAGGAGCTGTAGCACTGACCTGGGCTGCTGGCATGCAGGGAGCCTGTGCCCATGTGCACGCTGCCCACCTGCTTACAGTGGGTCAAAGCCCTTCACCCCGGCTGGTGGCAGGAGGGACACAAGCGAGCCCTGTCACGTAACACACAGCGGGGGGGGGAGGGAAGAGGGCAGTGCAATCACTTCCTCTTAATGAAGAGCTTTCCTGGGAGGTGCAGCTGGCACAAACGCCAAGGCAGAAGCATGCTGGACCCCACCAACAGGTAAACACTCTCCCTGGCCCTGCGGGGTTTGCATGAAGTCTGTGGGCTTTACCCCCAGCCCCGCCAGGCACTCCTCCCAGCTCTCCCGACTTGTACAGGCACCCCCTATACACAAGGCCAAATCTTTATTTACAGAGCAGCAGTACAGGGGATACAAATATAGCCCAAAGAGAAAGAGAGCTTCCCTCCTTCAGCGCATGGCAGCAGGGGGTAAGGCACCTTGGCAACGGGCAAGGCACCTTGGCAAAGGGCACCACATGCCTCCCAGAGAGGGCCTTGCCCTCCCAGAATGTCAGCACCATTTCCAGTGCCCTGCAGGAAAGCACAGGTGAGGCAAGTCTGGGCAGAACCCCCCCCAAAAAAATCAGGCTGGAAGACAGCTTCTGATTTACCTTCTGCCCTGCCCCAGCCCAGGGCAGCCAGGTGGGCATGTCAGTGCAAAGATGGGTCTTGGGCACAGGAGATATTGTGCTAACACGGGAAGATGGTGTTCTGGACCTCTGGCTCACCTGGAAGATGAGAACACGATGGCTGTTGCTACCAGCAGAGCTTGGAGAGGCCCAAGCCCCTGGGAAACCAAGCATGGGGATGAAGCACCACCTGCTACGGGCTCTGCTGTAGGGACTTTCAGAGGCTGGGCCCATCCCAGCCCTGGAGCTCAACTACTCCCATCAAAACGCAGGGCTGCTCCCCCAGGCAGTATGTAGATGTCCCACCTTGAGGTCCTGCACAGCCAGGCGAGACCAGGCTCCTACTGCTGCTGAGAAGGCACAGGGCGCATGTTCACAGGGCCCAGGTTGCTTTTAACACTACTTGGCTAAAGATAGAGTCCAGAAACTCAGCATTAGCCTTCTACCATATAAACCCACAGCACCTCCTCAGTCGAGTCTTACCCTTCTAGGCTGTGGCCCCAAGCTTTGCTCCCCTGCTCCCAGTTGGACAGAGGGGCTTCAAACAGCAAAGGTAAACTCACCCCTGCCCTCACACAAGCTGCCTGCTCCTGCCTGCCCGGCCAGCCCACCCTTCTTCCTCCCCAGAAGGGGAGGTGGCAGCAAGCGTGGTGGAGCACTGCATGGCTGCGAAGGACACAGCCTCAGGGCGAGCAGTGGGGGCTGCAGGGCTGGCCAGCCTCCGCAACGTCCCTGGCAGGAACAAGGCACAGGGTGCAGGTTCCTGCCCACTGCCTCACGTGTACTCAGTCTTCCTGATGTAACTGGAGGGCACGTAGCCCTGCTTCCCGTGTGCCTCGGCCAGCCACCACTCCCGATTGCCCGTGATGTCCTCAAACTGCAGGATCCTGAGTCTCTGGTTAGCTGACACACTTAGCTCGTTCGTGTTTCGGCCTTTGAAGGTGTAGAGAGCGTAATAGACCTGCCAGACAGAGGGAGAGCGTCAGTTGGATGGTTGTGCCACGCAGCCCTACTGTTGCATTGCATAGGATGTGTGGGCTTTTGCTCCTCTCCCCAAACAGTGACAGTCCCAGCACCATCCTGGCCTCTACCAGAGCTGCCCGCACCTGCCCACCCCCATTTGCAGCCTAGTTCTCTGCATATCTGCTGTTGGGGGTAAAGGTCTCATCCTCTACCTCTCCCTGGTCGCTGCTAGGGAAGAGGATGATTCAGCCCCTGCTCAAGCGAGGGGGTCAGCCCTTGGCATCCCCAGCCCCCCCACCCAGGCTGAGGGCTCACCTGGTTGCCCTCTGACTCGCTGCTCTCCAACCCAGAGTCTCTGTCCTCCACCGAGGGTGTGGGCCTGAGATGTGCTTTGGTGGGGTGCCCGTTGCGAAAGCCAGGGCTGCAGCCCAGCTCAGGGCGGCTGTAGCGGCGCTGAGACGTCACTGCACCAGCCTCTAGCGGGGCTGTCCTGTCACCAGAGCTAAGCTGGGGCAGAGAGTGGGAGTCTGTCTCCGAGGGGGGCTGCGGGGACTGGTACAGGTCTGCCGGGGAGGCCGAGCCCTGTGGGGGTTTCTGAGTGAAGGTGACGGCTGCCCCGCTGGGGCTGAAGGTCAGCGTGGTGCTGCTTTGGGGAGAGGAGCTGCTGTGCTCTGACTCGTTGGAAGAGTGGCTGCCCACAGAGACGTCCGACTGGCTGCGGCGTGGGTTGTAGGGCTTCAGAAAGGAGCTGTACACAAAGCCCTTGGTCACTGCAGAGAGGGAGAGGAAGGGAGCTCAGATTTGAGCACAGGGGGACCAGAGGAGGGGACTGAGAGCAGGCACCAAGGGCAGGGAGCAGCTACCTACCCCCATTGTCTATGAGCCAACGATTCTGGCTGCCCATGGGGTCCTTCTTCTTGATGACACCCACGATGTCTCCTTCCAGCAGAGAGACATCCAGGTCTTGGGCAGCATTGAAATTGCGGTCCGCCTGGAAGAGACTCTCCGGGGCGTAGCGGGCTAGGAGGGCAGCTCTGACGTCATCTGACTGCAGGAGGTAGCTGGGCTGCAGAAGAACAAGGAAGGTGTGAGTGGTTGTCCCAGGATCTGCAAGCCCTAACATGGGGCAGAGGGAACTCACCAAGCCGACAAGGGGCTGGCGCCGGGCAGATTGCCGCTCCACGCTCTTCCTTTCAAAAGGCTTCTTGGGAGCTGCCTGGGACTCTGGGAAGAAGGTGAAGGCCTGGAGCTGCTGGAGGACTCGACTGTGCTCATCCTGGAAGATGGCGATGAGGTTCCCCTCCCTGCTGGACACCTTCAGCAACTGGAACCAGAGCAGGGTTGGGGTTCATGGTTAGGTGACAGCTGCTGGGAAAAGTGGTCAAGAGCTACACCAGAAATCACACCAGCTCCCAGGCCAAGCGGGGCTCTGAGTTCTGCCTGTGCCTTGCAGCACGCCCAAATTTGCAGTCCTGTCTGGACCCAGCTCTGAGTGGTCACCAAACTCATGACCTGAGATTCTCCCAGGCAAATGCTCTCTTGCCATTGCTCCAGGAGCAGCCAGAGTCTTCACCATCTCTAAGCACAATTGCATTGTGACCCTGCAATCCCTGCCCTGACAGCACCCCACAGGACCCCTCCCTGAAGGCACTTGGGGCCTGAAACTGCAGCAGCAGCTTTCCCTGCAACGGGACGGGTCCTAGAGAGGCTTGGGGACAAGTCCTGCGCAGAGATTAGCGCTGTGCTGGCTGTGCTCTGGGAACCCACCGACAACAAAGGTCTCAGCTCCTCCAGGGCCAGGCGCACAAAGTCGCAGTGTGCCTCGGCGTAGCCCCGCACGCAGCTGGCAAACAGCTCCTTGGCGAAGCGCAGGAACTTGGGCAGCTCGTCCAGCAGCTGGGCATTGAGGGCCTCGTAGTTGTTACGGGCCGACTGCAGCTCCTCCAGTGTTCGCTTGTCCTTCAGCTTCTCCGCTCGCTCCGTGCAGTTGTGGAAGTCGAGGAGCTTATCAAAGCGTTTCTGCACCAGCTTATGGGGCCCCGCAAACATGCTCAGCAGCTGGTTCAGGGGCGAGCTCACCAACCGCTCTGTCCGCTCTTTCTGGTGGGCAGAGATGCAGAGAGCAGGTGAGACGAGGGGCTCTCTTCCACCATGCGGTGAACACTAGCAGCTCACCCTCCAGCACACAACCTCCCCAACACAGCATAGGGTCTACTTTCCGGATGGCACCCACCAGAGTTCCAGAGGTCTCTTCCAACAGGAATTATTCCATAATCTTACATAAATGTGCCAGCATGGGCAATGCTATGAGAAATATCTGAACCGCTCACATAGACAGCATTTCAGGCAAGGCTGAAAAAAACCTGTGTATCCAACAGGCATGCTCAATACACATCATAAACCCACAGGTATCAAAACTCTCAGGAGGGAACAGCAACACAGGAGTGCTCACCCCTCTCCCAGGCTGTGTTACCCTCCCCGCAGCCTCCCAGGGGCTGCCTATTTGCAGCAGGCCCCGGGAGGGCCCAGGGTGGGTGCCCCCAGCCCACGAAAGCACAGCCCCACTCACGAAGGTGGAGAAGAGCTGGTCGCTGATGAGCCGATTCACTTTCTGGAACTGGTCCAAGTCTGCACTGCCCTTCTCTGTGCACAGGTCCCACATGCTCACTGCTGCCAGCGCCTTCATGCAAGCTGACTCCTGCACCAGGGACACACAGTCAGCACAGCCACGCTTGCTGCCCAGGAGAAGAGGCCTCCCAGGGCAGCCCAGACCCTCAGAGATCATCCCCCCCGCCCCCGCCCAGCAGCGCTGAGGGCAGGAGCACTGGCCAGAGGCACTGCGGGTTAAGCATCACACCCAGACTGACTCACCCGAACGTGCTGCAGGTAGAGGGAAAGGTCCCGGATGAAGGACTTGATCAGCCGCTCCTGCATCCGGAAATTTTTCTCTGTCTCTTCAAAGGCTTCATCCTTCAGCTGTGAGAGAAAATGTCTCAAGGGAGGCAATGGAAGACTCCAGCACCTCCCAGAGTGCCAGACGCAGGGCCTCTGGCCCACAAACCAGGCAGCAGAGATGAACGGTTCAGACTCTAAGCTCACTCTGCCTTGCTTGCCTGGATCAGAGCTACTCATCAGGGAAGGGATACAGGGGCACAGTAGATATCCCTACAAAATCGCAGGGTGTAAATGCACCTGGCAGCTGATGCACATTACCTGGGGCGCAAAGCCTGTCAGATGCTTGAGGTGGCTGCTCACACGATTGGATTTCTTGATGATAGAGTGGAAGTTGAGCTTGGAGATCTTCTCCATGAGGCTATCCTCATCCCCTTTCCGGTACTTTAGCACTAAAGAGATTGATGTAGAAATCAAAACTCTTGTCAGCACCATGTCCACATCTTACAGTGCCTCATCAACAATTGCCTTGCTAGCTCTCCCCATCCCTAAGCTTCTGCAGTCCCAAATACCCCACATATCCTGTATCATATCGTACCATACCACACATCATCTTGAAATCCAGCACTGTGCCACCTGTAATCCCCTATTTGGCTCTCAATATGCCCTACAGTTTGTAGACCCAGCACTCAAACTCTTCCATAGGATTATGCATAGTGTTAACATAAGATGACATAGGTGATGGTGTACAATAGCCACTGGAAATACAAAAGGTATTCATATTGCTTCTTTAGCAAATACAAGCAATCCTTACAGGCAGCCTATGTCATTTCAGCTTCAGTGGGGCTATGTGAAAAGAGTAAAGTCTAAAACTTGCATGAGTCAGGGGTTTCCAAGGGAAAAGAGGGAGGGTGGCTGGCAGTTCAAAGGGAATAATTTTCTCCCTCTGTTCAGTCCTGAGGAGGCTGCACTTGGATACCATGTCCAGTTTTGGTGTCCCCAGGTCCAGAGGGACATCAGAAAACCAGAGGTACTGACCCACAGGGAGAGCTCAGGCCCCACAAGGAGAGCTGGGCAGGCTCAGCCTGGCTGGGAGGAGGCAGAGAGGGATTTGCTCACAGCCAGCAGCTGCTTGAAGGGCAGCTACAAAGGTGATGGAGCCAAACTCCTCTGAGCAGTGCGAGGCAATACAAGGGGCAACTTTGGAGCTTCAGGGCCATCAGGGAGCACAGCTTCACCTCAAATGTGGTGCAGCCCTGGCACAGGTAAGCAGAAAGGCTGTGAAATCTATCTTTGGAGGTCAGTGAGAACTGGCTGGAGGGAGCAGCAGCCGATCAGAGCCAATGCTGGGGACAATCCTGGTCCAAGCAGGAGGCTAAACAGGCGACCTCAGAGGGCTCTTGCAGCCAGCACCTCTGTGATTCTGTCCTGTCTATAGTTATACCTTCAAACTTAGTCTCCAAATCTCAGCAAGATGGACACTGCCCTAGCAGATTAATTGCCTACTTGTGTTGCTTAAATTTGCATTTTTTAACTTTAAATAGATAATCTTTTGTCTTATTATTTTTCTTTTCATTTAATAGCCATGTGGTCAGCATTTGCATACTGCAGTCAGATGTATGCTGCATTACTTTAAATATTGTATCTCATGCTCAGATTTTTTAAATGCAGCTCTTCTACTGCCCTTCTATAAGGGCACAGACTTTGGGAGCAGATTCCCTTCACAACTGTGGTTGCCAGCTAAGGCTCAGGAGCTGACAGATGCCAACCTCAACACACCCACTCCTGTCTCTCTCTCCCCAGCACTACCCAGCTATTACTCACCCAGGTCCTTCCGGCGCTTGTATTCATTGATGTTGACGTTGATTTCTTTGACTGCAAGGACAGCAGCTGTGAGCGGTGCCTTGTCAGGGTGAGCCTCGGGGGTGGCGCTGAGCAGCTCCATCAGTAGTAGTGGGTACCGCATCACCCTTTGTACTGGCTTGATGAGGAAGGAGCCCAAGTTAATGTAGTTTGTGCAGCCCCTGGAAGTTGGAACAAAGGAGATGCACCAGGTTTCAGTCCAGTTCTGCCACGCAAATGCTGTCCCCTCAAACCAATCAGACCTAGAGTACCAACACCTCTAAATCCTCTGTACTCCCTAAGTCACCCTCATGTCCAAACTCACTGCACTCCTGAGCCCCCGGTGATCTCAAATCAACCCCAGGTTTCCAGATCTCACTCACACCAGGTGACCCTTCCCAGCCAGGACCTTCTCCATCACCAAACCCACCGCAAAATCCCACACAGGCACACCCTTAAACTTACCAGAGTGCCACTTGCCTCAGACTCTGTCTTACCACTTGACTGCCCAGATCTGAGCCTCAGTGCAGGACAAACTGACTGTTCTCAGGACTGCAGTTGGCGCAGGACTCTCCTGGCTCCTTGGGTCTGACAGGTCCCAAAACCTGTTTGCTGCCCAAGAGCTCCCCTCACCTCGTAACCTGCCTGTGCTGCCTGCCTGTGTAGCCCATCCATTGCCTCTGCTGCCATCGTGCCACAGACACCCTGCTCCTCCCAGATGTGCCTCCGTGAGGTACCGTTAGGGCCCCCTGACATGCACCCAGCCAGTGGCGGGAGGTTAGTTACAAGGTAGCAGCCAGGCCAGGCCAGACAAGCAGGGACTTACAGGAAGAATGCACTTACCACTCACTGTACAGGCTCCTGCCGGCCCACAGAGTGCCAAAAAGCAAAGAAAAGCAATGGGTTAATGGGGCATCAGGCGTGCAATCCCACAGCCAGTGCCTTCAACCCCTCCCACAGTGATGCTGCCAGGGCAGTGGGCAGCCCTGTCCCCCCAGAGCAGCAGGTGGTACTGCCACCTCCTGAGGCATTAACCTCCACAAGCTGGAGCCCTGGCAGTCACTGAGTCAGGTGAAGTGGCTCCTTCACCAGCCATAGTGGGGCAGGGCTTGGGGAATGGAAGCCCTCAATCCAGGACATGCCACTTTCTCTGTACCTTGGTGGCTTCTGCTCAGTTTAAGGGGGCATACAGGTGTCCCACCACCTGTGCATTGGGGCAGGGGGTCATTTAAACACGGAGCCTGGTCAACTATGCAGTGATGCAGCTGGCCCCTCTCCAGGCATCACCTGAACTGTCCAAGCACTGCTGGCAGAGGGGCAGGGATATGGGAGACTGACCCCCCCTACCCCAGCCTGGTGGCCACCACAGCCAGAGGCTCCAACCTGAGGCTATCCAGCAGGTCCAGGAGTAGTTTCTGCATCTTCTCATCCTTCTCATAGGTTTCCAGAAGTGCGATGGCCTCGTCATGGTTCTGGCAATACACCCTGTAGATGCTCTCCAGCTCTGCACGCTGTGCCAGGAACACTGGTCCTGCAGACAGCAGCAAACCAGGGCTTCAGTGTCTCCTGGTCCTCAGCTGCCTTTAACAACCCTGGCATGTCTCATGGTGAGACGCCCAGTGTCCCCCTTCCCCCCCCCCAGCTTGAGAGGACAGCGTTACTAGAACAACCAGGATGCTTCCTCATCACCCTCAGCATGCCCACACATCCTTCCTGCTTCCCTGTTGCTGCAGGCCAGAGGGACAGAAATGGGAAACTGTGCATCAAGGGTCTGCCAAGGCAAGGAGACCAGGACATATTCACTCATGCTTTGAGAGGACTGCTTACCTAGCTGAAGAGCCCTCAGGAGCCACTAGCCCAGAGACCTCATTTGATCCAGCTCTCCAGAGGTGAGGAGCGGGGGACACTGGTCAGTGGTAGTGTGGGTGGGGAGCCACATGGAGAGCAAAGGCACACGCTGCCCAAGGCCTGAGCGGCAAAAGCTGGCAGTGCAGGAGTGGGGCTCCCTTCAGGGCAAGGGGCCAAGGAGGGCCACAAGCACCATGTTTCTCAGCATAGCAATCCACGGGGAAACACAGATCTCCTTGGCTTTGCTGCTGGACTGATAAGGAGCAACAGGGACCAGCGGGGAAGACGCCCAACCCCAGTGACACTCTCCTGCCATTTAAACTACTCTGTTCTGCCCCACCACTAGCAAAGCCCATCCCAGCCTGCTGAGAAAAGGTAACAGCAGAATTCATACCGATAGCATCTGAAGCCTCCAAGGTGGACAGCAGCTGCTTGGAGAAGCTAATTACCATGTGGATGTTTCCAAAAAGACCCTCAAAGTCTATGTTCTGCATCTGGGGAATGGGAAGAGAGATGTCCTGGAGAGGGAAACATGTCCCAGCCAGACCCAACAACCTGCCCTTGCCCTCCTGCAACCCATTAGCCCTCAGCTCCACAGCAGCCACCTGGTGTGACTTCCTTCCATCACGGTATTCCTGTACTCACTCCCTTGTCCCCTGTGCACGGAAACTCTCATTCCTTATGTGTCCTACCAAACACAGTGCCCTCCTCTTTCCCAGCAATTTAATCCCTGCCTCTGTTCACCTGATATTTTCCCTCTCCTCTCACCACAGAATTAGTGAATCCTCATGCCAAGACCCCATATTTTCTTTCTCCTGACAATGAATTTAACTTATGAACCAAAAGAAAAGGAACATTTCCTCCCCCAGGAAACGAATCTGTAATACTTGCTGCCAGGTCTCTTTCTCTCAGCAATGGTGAAAGCTCAGCAGGATCCCAAAACAGATGGGCTATTTCTATGAGTGCAAGGAGCAGTGAGACCCATCCTGCTCCCCTCAGCATAGCTGAATTTCCTCTGTGGGTTCCTGTGCTGCTGCTTGGAAGTCTCCAAAAACAAAGTGGACTCAGTATCCTCACCCCATCCCGCTAGTGCGGCACCATAGGCTGCCCCCATGTTCCTACCTGTGCCTGCTGCAGGGGCACCATGATCCTCTCCACGCACATCTCCAGGTCTCGGATATAGTCCCGCTCTGTCTGGAGCAGCTCCTCAATAACCTTGGACCTCTTCTCCAGCATCCTTTGCTCTGGGCTCTCAGTGGCAGCTGAGGATGTCTCCAGGGATGGTGTCTGGGAGGACAGGAGAGTCATGTCTGCAAGACAGACAACCAAGATCAGCATCCTCCAGCAAGGATGCAAGGGACAGGAGACAAGTAGTGTCTGAGCTGTGTTACACGCAACGTACAAGACCACGAAACATGACCATCAGAGAGCAAGACTGTCCATCCAAGGACATCTCCAGAGAAGCCATCCCTGGCACTCCCAGCCCCAGGGCAGCAGGGAGCCCCAGTCTGCTCCGACAGCCTGCCCACTGCAATGCCCCGTCATCCGGGCAGCAGGCACCAAGCAACACAAACCTGCTCCAGATCGTCCCCCCTGATGCCAGCCGGGTCCAGACCCCTCTCCCCAACTCTGCCGTCCCAGGAAACTCCGTGGGACTTAGCAGACATAAGAAGAGCCCTGCTCCCCTCCTCTTCCCGGCCAAGTAATGGCGGCTGCCCCCTCCCCTCAGGCTGGGAACAGGGTCTCCATTCTCCAGCCCGGGGCATTTCCATCTGAATGGCGAAAAGGCTTCGGGCACCCACAATGGCGCTGCCGGCGGCAAAGCCCGGAGCTGGACCACCGCGAGCAGCGCCGCGCAGGGCCGGGAAGGCCGGGACGGCGGCGGCCTTCGTTAGGAGGCCGGGGTAGGCACCCAGAGGCCCGGCAAGGCGGAGGCCCGGCGTGGCTGGATGCACCCCGTGGGCGGCCACGCTGCCATGGCGGGTGGCCCTGGGGTGGAGAGACCCCAGCACAGGCCAGGGACCTGCTCCGTGCCCAGGCAGCCTCCGTCCCCCCCCAGCAGCAGCCTCCCGGCCCGGCCCGGCCCTGCCCCGGTCAGGGTTCCGGGACGCTCGGCCCAGGCAGCGCGGCTGCCTTGCCTGCAGGGTCTGGGGTCGCGCAGGCAGCTGGCCACCCTTCTCTTCCCTGTCCCAGGCCCCCGGCAGCCGGGCTTCCTCCTGGTTTTCTGTCCCACCTGCAGCTCCCAGGCCGGCCCAGCCCCCTCCAGTTTTCATTGAGACATTTTATCCCCGATCGGATTCCTGGGCCCCAGCCAGTTTCTACCCCACCTGCCTGCTTTTAAAAGCACGTGCCCTCTGGCCAGAAAAACAGCAACAGTACGCACCCCACCCTAAATTCCGGAGCGCCCCTCTCCAGCACCTCCCCGGGACCCCTCTGATCCAGAGTCTGGCCCAGAAACGCTCTCCCCCATTTTACAGCTGCTTTGCAGAACTGAGGCCCACAGGGCCCCCAAGCCCCACGCAGCACCCCAGCCTGCCTCAGGTACCTGATTTAAGGCCAGTTGCTGATGTGACAAATGCCCATCCACTCCATCCGTCTCCCACGAATCCCCAGCTGCTCTCTCTCAACGGGATTTTATTAGAGCTGTGAACATGCCCCAGCTCAGACTTTTGTAAAAATATTTTTGCAGGACAGGCACTTCCCAGATCTCCACCTCCCTGACTTCTCCGGTTACAGCCTCAGGAAACAGCAGCTCAGCCTGGGGGACCCCCAGCAGGGCTTGGGACTTACCCTGGTACCCCAGCACCCATGGCGCGCAGCCCCCAGAGACCCCTGTGCTCCCAGATGCTCCTGCCTGCGGGCAGCCCCAGCCTTGCCCTGCCGGGTGATGGCGGTAACCAGTGGCAGCATGAAACTGGGATGGGAAATCGCCACCTCAGCCTAAGCATCCTGCCTACTTCTCGGCCAGGCTGGGGTTTTTGCACTGAAGCAACCCAGGAAAGAAAAGAAATGCAGCTGAGATGAGACACTGACTCAGCCCATAACTAGCTGAAACCATGCTAGCCCTTCCAGCCCTTCCCATTGCAGAGCAGCAGTGGCGGCAAACAGAAACCAGCAGCACTGGCATCAAAACAGCAGCTTTTCACAGCTACCTGGGCTGAGGACAAACTGCTGTGCCTCTTGCAGAAAGAGCAACTTCAACATCAGACCCAGACACCCCCCCTAACTGCAGCAAATGGGAAACCCAGCTGAAACCCTGCTCAGAAGGTGTCCTTGACGTGGGAGGGAAGATACCCATCTCTCAAAGCAGGCATGTGTCTCTGCTGCCCTGTCTTGAAATCGAGCCTGGGGACAGCCAAAAGGGCCAGCTCCACGGGGGAGGATTTAGCAGAACAAGCAATTATTGGGAAGAGCAGGCTTCACTGATTCCTGTTGCCAAGTATCCTTAAAACTACCCCCAGCAGAGCCAACCTGCATAAGGGAAAAGGCTGGTTTCAGCTAAGTTAGTGGCTGTCTTGGTTCCTCACCAGGTAAGTCCTCAATGATGAGCTTTAATAACTCAAAGGCAGCAGGAGTCTGCAAGGAGGGCCTGGGAGCAGCTGCTGGGTTTAACATTTGGTGTTTGCATTTCCACAGCATCTGCAAAGCCTCAGTAGCAGACCAGGCCCTGCCCCGCGAGGTCGTCTACAAACACCTAACAGGGCTATGTCCTGCTCAAGACACAGCACTTGGAGCCTGAACAGGACACAAGACAGAAGAATGTACAGGAGGGACAAAGAAACACCAAGATAATACAGTCAGCAGGTCTCTGCAGCTCAAAGGGATAAAAAAGTAACAACAAATGAGTTATTTTAAAGAAGGATATATTTTTTTTAAGGAATGGCACTTGTTTTGCAGGATAGCAAGCTCAATTGGGAAGGCAACCTGGAAGAAGCAGGAAGGTGTTAATTTGCAATGCAAATAGATGTGTGAAACTCAGAGGAGGTGGGATACCACGGCATGGGGTGGCCTGGTAAGAATCTTGAAAATGAAGACCAGCCAGAACAACAGCCAGAAATGACCCATACAGCAGCATTTGGGACGACAAATGGAAAAGATGACATTTGCCTTGGTCACAGAATAGGATCTTGCATTTATCCCCACGCAAAATGCCACCAAATGAAGCTTTGTACAGGACATTTCGGGAGTTTACTGTCCCACCAAACAACCCCACTGTGCTCCCAGCTTTAGCCACAGCTAAATTGCAGCCACACGATGTGTCTGGCTCCAGCTCACCGAAATGGAGCTGTGGATGCCCAGTGCCGCCAGCGAATGTGGCAGCTCCCCACACTCCACAGAGCAAACCCCAGGCAAGTAAATCTAGGTCACGCTTTTTCTGAGAGTGCCCTGCGGCGAGGCTCTGACTGACACTCCTACACGGCACCCTTCCTCTGAAAGTCTCAAATCCCCACCTGTAGAAGGGAAGTTAAAACCTTCCCTTCACAGGTTTTTAGCCCACAGTAGTCATCAGCTCAGCTCGCCTGACTGGCATGATGCTTGCCAGCAGTTCTACCCACTGCACTGTATCAGTGTTTGCACTATTTTGAAAACATACGCAAATTAATTCTCCTCTGGCCTTCTTGCTCTTTCTGAATGTTTCAAGATTTGTTTAAAAACAAGGCTACGCTGCAGCCAAGTCTCTTAGAACTCTTGCTGTTTATCACTAGTCTGGCATCCTCCTTCAGCAATGAACTCAAAAGTCATCCTGCTTCTTTGCATACATTCACAGTTAAGAAAATTCAAATACAGAATTTGTTTTTAATATTTGGCTCTTCTACCTATGTGTATAAATAATACTTAGGATTTGTTTCTGATGCATTTAAAACCTCATTTTTTATATTTCATACCATCTCTGTCTATTGCCTTCAATTTCTCTTTTGCTGTTTGTCGCACATTCTTCTATGTCTAATTCCAGCTTTCCCTAAACAAGGCTTATTAAGCATTTAACTAACCCCACCCTCTTTCACTGCTGCGGTTTTTTGGTCATCTAATAAATGCTTTTTAAACAGATCTCCATTTTACTTCACAGATTTTCTATTTAAATGTTACCTTTCAATTTGAGTCATCATGCCCATCAACTTTGGAGGCACTAAGACATGCACCACAGCTGGAACAGGCTCCGTTAGCCTGCAGGAATGTAACTGGTATTTCTAATGATGCCACCAAATTCCAATCCAGTGACAAATTCGTGTTTACCCATGACATGGATGTCAAATGGGCATTCAGAAATAAATTTCCCAAACCAATGTTCTCAATCACAATTTTCAGAGACTCAAATTTTGTTTTCTCATAAGTTGCAGGAGCTCTGCAATCTGCCTCTCTAAATTAAAACCTCTAACAACATAGTTTTCTCTGTCCCCTTTGGCAAATTTGTGACACATCCTTGGCTGTCTGGATTGGTTTGATAATCTCTGACAGCCCCCAAAGGAGCGCCGCCTTTTCAGCTTTGCTAGTTCGCCTGCTGACATATGGGAGATTCAACGCTGACCCGTATCCCAGCCCCTGGCAGCGAGGTGTCAAGATGGAGCACACTCCCACCTCTGCCCTTCCCGTGGAGGCAGTGATTTACTATCGCAATCACACGGCTCATCCTGCTTGTTTCAGAAATGCCACTGTCACTGACTTTCTTCCAATTAATGAAAACTTCTAATTCTTACTCCCCAACCTCCTAGAGGGAGCACACGCGCAATTAGAGGTTTTCTCCCTGCCCCACTCTGGAATCAGAGTTGACCCATGAAGACCAGATCCAACAGGATGCACGCCCATCACGCGCGGGCTGGCGGGCTCACCCAAAGGT
The DNA here is from genome assembly GCF_011004875.1 of Balearica regulorum gibbericeps. Lineage (NCBI taxonomy): Eukaryota > Metazoa > Chordata > Aves > Gruiformes > Gruidae > Balearica > Balearica regulorum. The sequence continues at coordinate 16,424,766 of NC_046190.1, forward strand.
CTGTGTTGCCCCCCAACTTCTCCTCGCCAAGGCTCACCTGCCAGCATCCCGCGCGGCACAGCGCAGCCTTGCAAGGCGCCCAGGCCACTAACATAATCTGGAGAGGGACTTGCTGCCCATCAGCGCTTGAGGACAACCCCTCGCACGGGCTCGTAAGCACAAATCTTGGATGGGAGCTGCACCCATAGGCCAGGCGAGCCCAGCCCCAGGCTCACAGCTCAGCAGAGTCAAGCAGTGACTCAGGACAAAACAAACCAGCTGCAAATATTTGAAGTATGTGGACGCCAGGAGGGGAGGAGCCACTGCCTACCATGAGAAGAGAGGGGATGAAACTAGGGCAGGGAATAATTAATCTGAGCGAAAGGCTAAACTCACTGCCAAGAGCAGGATCTGGCCAGGGTGAAAACTCTCACTCTGGACATTGGTAATAAGGCTGTGACAGAATACGTCCACTGCTCCAAAAGCAACAGACTGGATATATTCAGCGGCTTACTGCTCCTTAGGAGGAAGCAGGGGGTGCAGCAGAGAGGTGCCATGGCAAAAGAGGACTTCAGCTCACAGAAGTGAATTAAGCCTTGGCAGAGTCCTGAGACCGAGGAAATAAATCCAGACAAATCATAAAAATGAGCTGAACGGGAACAGAGTGAGGACACTTGTCCAGGGCCACTGCTGTCTCAAAGATGGCTCATGCAGAGCCTACTTGGTGGGAACACCTCTATGCCAGGAAAGATTACAACCATCATCCCAACACAGCCCCACCGCATTTGGCGTGAACAGGGGATGGTCCCAACCTGTGATGGAGAAAAAAAGTGGAGTAATACGATGGTCTGCAAAGAGCTAACTTTCCAAAGCTGAGGCAGAGCACCAACAGAAGTGATCGTGAGCAAAAACACTGATGGAAAAAAGAATGAAAACTGGAAGTTCTTTAAAAGGATGTTTTAAACAGATAATCAAAAAAACATGGTTATGTGAGCAAGAAAGAAAAAGATATTAATGAAAAATCTATCCCTGGTCTGTGCTTCAATAAAGGGAGCAAATATAAATGAATAAATTAATACAGTAAAGCAGACAATTGACTATAGACACGCCAGGAACTCTAAAGTACAGAACAATGAAAAAAGGAAGGTATTAAGAAAAATCCACAGATGGCAGAATTAAGAATTCAGTTTTCATTTTTAAATTAGGAAATAAAATGCTACTTTATAACAGACTTTTATTTCCATCCAGGACAAAAGAAACCCTTTCAATGACACAATCCCACAAGTAAGCAGAGACAGTAAAATTCTTGCCAAGTTTGGCGAAAAGGCAGAATTATACAATAAATACTCTGTTTCTTTTCGTATAAAAATCAGAAATAAGACCTTGCTAACCTCAAAAACCCATTGCCAGTGGAGAATATCCAGAAAAGAGGGCATTCCAATCAGATTCTACACGGACTGTATTTAGAGTTGATCCTGCATAATATTTTTAAAGTAAATGGAAAATCACTGCTGTCATGTAGCTAACTGAACATCGATTCAACACTGAGTGACCCAAGGTATTCTGAAGAAGATGGAATTATTCAAATCAAGAAGATTTAATGCAGACAAATGCAAGAATGTATTAATAGGGACAAGAAATACAGCCACACACAGGACTGTATTCTGGGGAGTAATGCTTGGGTCGGCCAAAACTTGGCAGGAGTTCCCCAAGCGCTGCAGAGGCAGATTGGGGTCCTCGGACAAGGGCACGGGAGTGCAGCAAGGCATACCTCTGTGCAGCAAGTGCTGACACCCACCCAGAACACCTCATGCAGCTCTGAAGTCCACTGTTTTGAGTATGAACTGAAAAATGAGTGAGGATCGGGAAAAATAAACACTGAAAGGTCTTCCTGTGAGTCTTTGCCAGGAGTATTTTAAGACTATATTCACTACAAAGAACTGAATACTGAAAAAGTACTTAATTACAGTACCTGCCTGAGAAGAAAATATCTTCAAGTAAAAAGCTCTATTTTAGTAGAAACAGGTTGGGGTTCAGAACTGAAATGCAATTAGCACGCAAAACATGTAAGAGTGATGGTGACCAAGCAGCAAAGCTGTGACAGGAGGGTTCCCCTGTTGATGTGGCAGGCAGACACATCTGAGTCTCATCCCAGAAGAGAAGCTCTAGCCAAGTAGCTGTCACTGGTCTGCACCACACAGAAATCCGTAAGAAGTGTAATAAACCCGCCTATGGAAAAGATCAGGCTATGTCATCTCTAATGGGACTGTCAAGTCCTAAATTCTTTTACTCTGTGGAGAAGAGGAAGAACCTGGGAGAGAAGCAGGCAGTGTTAGAATATGCACCTGGAGCACACACAGAACGAAAAACCGAGCAGACTTTTTTTTTCTATCAGCTGGACAGGAGGGTGTCTGCCACAAGTGCGATGGGAGGGCTTTGGGGGAGGCTCCCATGTGCTGGGAGGTCTTACACTGAGGCAGCTATAGCAGCAAAGCGCATTTGCCAAGGAGGGCTGTTGCTGGTGCAGCATTGTGCCCCAGCAGGGCAGGAGGAGGAACTTAACAGGGAACTGCAGCCAGAAACAGTAGTGTTAGAAAATGCCTGGAGCCCTCCTCCTCCCCTTCCTGCTGTGGGACACTGGCCCTGGTGGCAAGGGCATCCTGCCCCGCACCTCCCGCAGCTGCTCCCCTGCCCCTGAGCCTGCCACAACAGGGAAAAAAAATCCCCCAGCACAAGTGTGGGTATACGCAGCGTCTCATTTAACATCAAGAGGAGCAAAGGCTCTTGGTTGGCATCGCGGTCTGCCCCCTCAGCTCTTGCAAAAGCCGGCCAGGCCAGCACTGCTCCAGACTCCTAAGGCTTTGTGGGTTGTTTCCCTGCCCACTCTGCTCCTGGCTCCTCCTAGCTTCACTGCTGCCCTTTGGACGTGCTGGCACTGCAAAGCCTCTCCCTTCCCTCACCCTGGGGACACAGCCGAGCAAAGTCCCACCCTACCAGGGCGGCTGAGAGCACAGAAATGCAGCCGTCAGAGCCTGCTTAATCAAATACCTCCAGAGGACAGATTTTATGCTGTTTAAGCCAATAGGCAGCCACAGCCTCCAGCTCTGCCATCTCTTTCGCTGCTGCACTGCAGTGCTGTTTTCCTCTGTGTTTCAATTGCCCTTCATGGAGAGTTCACACACATGCCAGAGATAGATGATGGCAGAAAGGGCGCAGAAGCAAACAGGTTTTCAGGCCCAATGGGGAGGTCAGTCCACCAAGAAGTTTTCTTTCACTCCCTCTGCCCAGACCCTACCACCTTGCTGCCCCTTCCCCAACACACACTCAAATCCTTGCAACAAGCCAAGGCCCACAAAGCTGTCTGCAGCCGACTCTGTCCCAGCCACGGTCAACAGGATGATTCTGCCCATGCCAAGACAGCCTGAGCCCCCCAGCTTTGGTATCTCTCCAGCTCCAGGGTGCCGGTGATGGGGCTGGAGACCGTGGGACAGCTCAGGCACCCAGGACACAGCACATAGCTGCTGTAGCATGGGCAAGGGACCCCTGCGGTACCAAGGGGCTGGTGATGCAGGAGGTACCATTCTCATCTGCAACAGCCCCACAACATGTAGCTGCCCTGGTGTCCTCCTGCCCATGTGTAATCACATAACTACCAGGAATCGCCCTCTGCGTCTGTTCAAGTGCTACAACAACATCCCCTATTTCCTGCTTATGCTGCCTGCAAACAGCTGCCATGCTCACCCTCTGCAGGGTCAGGAATTGGTTCGTACACACAGAATCCGTTCATGACAGGTTATACAAGTAAACCAGGCAGTGGGAATATCCCCAGCACCTCACCCTTTGCCCCATGAGGGGCCCTCTCATGACCCTGAGAGAGCAGACAAATCAGGGCCACAGGTTATAGGGTGTACCCAAAACACTCGAGGTACAGACAGAGAAGCAGCTGAAAGGACAGCAGTGGTGCCTGGGCTTCCCTCCTACCAGGGCCTCTACCAAATGGGGCAAGAGCCCTTGCAGGACTTGTAGGTGACTGTACAGAGGGGTAATGATGACGATGCCCATTTCAGCAAGCTCCAGGGTTTCCCATGAGAGCCCAGCTGTGCTGGCCACCCGTCTGTGCCAATCCTGGTCCTGCCCCGGTGCCAGGGCAGGGTGAAGGCACATCTAAGGCAACTGCCCAGCATTTCCCCACATACCTCGCCTCTCCTTCCTGGTCTGCACAAACTCCGAGTGCCGCAGGGCGCTGGGAGCCGTCCGTCTGTAGAAGCTGTTTCGCTGCAGCACAGAGCCCACCCTGTTTGCTTCCTCGGCCTCCTGCTCCCAGACCTGGCTCCAGTCTGGCCGGCCTGTGCGTACCCTTGAGTGCTCTGCTCCACTGCTGCTCCCGGGTCCTGAGGCTGCTCCTTCCAGCTCCCCACGGCCATTGTAGTCCATGTTCTGCATCTCGGACTGTGTGTAGCAGATGCCTGACCCCAGGCTCATGCTACCATCTCCTGAGGACCAGACCGCAAATGCAGGAGCTTCACAACCTCTGTCCAGACAGCTGCGGTCCATGACGTTGCCTTTGGGCTGCCTGTGCCGCTCAATGTCTTCTTGGTCTACTTGGTCCCTGACACCTATATACTGCCTTTCCTGTTCTCTGTATGTCCCAGAGCCTCCATCCTCCCTATACCACTTTTCCCCTTCTCTATATACTTGCCTGCCTCCATCCTCTCTATACTGCCTTCTCCCTTCCCTGTACTCCCCAAAGTCCCTCTCCTGCCTATACCATCTTTTCTTTTCCCCATGTCTTTCATCCTCACTGTAGTCCCTAGGATCTCTGTCCTCCTGATACCACCTTTCTCCCTCCCCATAGTCTCCAGGGCCTCCTCTATCCTCTCCATACTGCCTTCCCCCCTCCCTATACTGCCTAGGTACTCTGTCCTCTCTGTACTGCCCTTCTCTTATCTCAGAACTGCAGTCTCTATATTGAACTCCCTCCCTCTCATACACCCTATAGTTTCTACCCTCTGTATCCTGGCTTTTGCCTTCCCAAGCTCTGTCTGCTCTCCTACAGCCTGTGTACTGGATACCTCCCTTCCAAAAACTTTCACAGTCTCCATTCATGCTCCATCGGTCCACGGAGATGCCTTCCTCTCTCCTGTAACTGTCCCAGCCACTGTCTGCTCCCCGGCAGCCTGGGTACTGCCTCCTCGTCCTGGGTCTGTCATTGCAGCGAGCCTCACTGCACAGCGCAGCCACCCCAGCCACGTCCTCTCTCCGCACGGCACAACAGTCCTCGTATTCCCAGCCGAGGAGCCGTGGCTCGTGCCTTGGATCCTCCACACCGTGTTTTGTCCTGGGATATGTGCACATAATCCTGCTGGGGCGCAGCACAGGTGCTCACTCCCTTTGCTACCTGCTCTCCGAGCCCAAGCCTAGGCTGACGCTGCTTCTCCGCTCTGCTCCAGTGCTCCCGTCCGAAGTGAAATGCAGGCACTGCTTCCTGAAACCAGCCAGCAACGGTACGAAGAGGCGCAGGCCCAATCACTGCCAGCCCCTGCCTCCTCCACCTGCTGCCCAAAGTAATCAGTAACTAGCCCCAGGAGGGAGGTCAGGGCTGGGCAGGCCCTCACCGCCCAAACCGGCTCCGCGGCTTTGCCTGAGCCTCCACGCAGGCAGCTCAGAGGCAGGAAAAAGGAAGGCACTGGAGCATGTGGAGGCCCAGCCCCAAGACCAGCGTCCTGAGGGAAGGGAAACACATGGTGTGTGAGACCGCAAGAAGCCACAAAGGAGAGATGGGACATCAGATCTCCTTCCACTGCCTTCATGCTCCCGCCGGCACAGAGGCTAGATGACATGGTCAAGCAGAGGCTGGGCTCTGCTCCACACCTCATGGGGGAAAAACAAGGCCTTCAGGCTGCCCCTGGCTCAGATCTGATGCTGAGCCCACCCTTTTCCCAGCCCTCACCCACAAGTCCTGGGAAGAGCAGGAGAGGAGCAGCTCTCTGCGTGACAGAGCATCGCCAAGTAGTGCCTACGCAGTGCCATGCAGCCACAGCTGCCTGGTTTCCTGCTCCAGGGAAGATGGCTGGTCTCCCTGCTGATAGGAACAGGCTTGAAGGGACTATCTGGGTTACAGAGCCAACACACAGGTTTCCAGGAGGCTACAGAAACACACTCCAGTAACTCCTCTTGCTGCAGGGCGCAACATATTCAGAGTTTTCCATGCCAAAAGCAGGAGCTCCTATAAGAAACCAAGAGATGACCACAACATGCCTTAGACAGAAACCAGGAGAGTCCATGGACATCATCCATGTCTCAGGTTCCTGCAACACTCATTAGGCACGCACAACCCATGCTCCCAGCTGGTACAAGACAAAAATAAAACCAAGGGACCCTCCTACTCCAACTGCAGGAGGGCAAGCACTAACCCTGCCCAAGCCTGGTGACCAGTGAAACCCCCAGAGTGCACACAAGACGTACCAAAGAAGCAACCTGCAGATTTTAAACAGGTATTTTAGAAAATCACATACTTTCTGCTCTTCCTTTGGCTCTCCAAAGGACACAACAAGGGGCTGGGTTCCTCCAAGACCACGCCAGCCCTACTTTGTTTGCTTAGGTCTATACTTAGGCAAAGCTTTTCTCCCTCCAGCGTGCCTCTGGGTTCCCCTAAAGGCGGCAAGGCAGAGACCATGCCTGAGGCATGGTACAAACACATTTTGCTGACTGCATTACTGATCTGGCCCAATGCACTAAAGCTGGGCTAGGAAGCCTGAGACATGCAGATGTGGCAGGAGGGATGGGACAGAGCTTGGGTAGGGCACATCTTTATCACAGGACCAGAGAGGCTTCTTACAAATCCTCAGGTCTCTTGAAACGGTGAAAAATCCCCCAGGACTACTAAGAGGATAAATTGACAGGATGTCTCAGGATGTGTTAGTTCATGCCTGAAACTTCCAGTTCCAGTAACCACCAGGGCACAGGTTCTGCCCTCTGTCAGGAGGCACTGGGACAGAAGGACACCTTTCCCAGCAAGATCCATCCCATCAGAAGATTTCCCTTGAGATCCACCCTAGATTTTCCTCCTCATCTAGCCTAAAATCCTTTAAGCCTTCTTCCAAGCATCCCTCTCGCATGCCACTGATGTGGAGGCTGTTTGTCACCCATTTCCCTGGTGCACCCATATCATCCTTCATCGCCATGTGCTCTGCATCAGATGCGATCCTGGAGCAAAGTGCCTGGGCTCCCCAGCGCTGATTAAGCAGTGGGAGGATGGAGGCAATGAAGTCAGAGTGAGTAATCTCCAGGCAGGAGCTGGCATTTCACTCCACCTCCTGCGTGCAGTGCCCACATTTCCTGCACATCGTGGGTTTCGGTAACAGAACTGCACTGTCAGAGCTCCTGGGAGCAGCTGGGGAAGGGACTGTGGGAGATGTACGTGGTCCCATCTTTCCACTTTGTCTACTGTAATATCAAGTATAACATAATTAACAGTACTGATCTTTATATGGCATCTTTGGGTTTCGGAGCCCAAATGTGCCCATATAAACAGGGAAAATTTCTCCTCTCCAAGTAGTTTTTCTGGTCTGCAAGGACAAAAGTAATCTTTTTGGCTACAGATACACTGCAGTTTAAAGCTCTTTATTGCTGTTACCAATGTGTAACCAGTGTAGCATCATTTTCCTGTCCTGAAATTCTGGATTCCGTGGATGGCAGGAGCACAAGGGCAGCCTTTACTTTTTGCCCACTAACCCTCCCCACTCCCAGGCCAGGTTCAGCACCTTTCTGTGCGTCTGATTTGAGTGACAAGTCCCCAAAGGTCTGTATCACCACCAGAACAGAAGCCACAGGAAATCCAGCACCCTGACAGGCTGAGGGCAGCCACAGACATCAAATCAAATCAAATCTCAACTGCAGGACCACCAGCAAAGCCACTCTGAAGCTGCTGCTCGCTCCTCTTCAACTAAGAGGGGGTGAGGCAGGGACGTTGAACCTGCAGCAGCTGTGTTTTTGCTTGAGAACAAGGACATACTGGGAACGGATCAGATGAGGGCTCTGGATATATGGTGGGGCTGGGAGAGGAGATGGGAGAGTTGGAAGGAAAAGGGGGTCGGGAAGGCCAGGGCTGAGGGATGTCCAGAGAATGACATTGTGGTTCTCTGAGGCAAAATCACGACGATTTGTACTGCAACGATGCTTACAAAATGACCAAAATCAGGAATTAAAGAATGAAATAAAAGAGTGGCTCCAACAGTGCCAGCAGGGGCCAGTTGTCTCCCTGAAGCATCCCCATCCCATGCCGCTGCAGACTCACCTCTCAGCTCCTGCAGCTCCACGCTGAGGCTCTCGATGTTGGAGTCACAGAAATCAAGGTTTTCCAGGGTCTCTGCTCTCACCAGCTCATCCTGCTGCTCCTCCAGCATCACACTTAGCTCAGCGCGGGTCTTGCCGTAAGCCTCCAGGTCTCGCTCCACCTCTCCGATCCTCGTCAGCAGAATGGAGCGGGGGGAAGCTGATCCTGTCCGTGTCAAGTCCTCACGTCCCTCATCCGCCTGCTGCTCCTGGACACTGGGCTGAAGCTGCGGAGGGGCCACGTTTTTCCTCTGGTTGTTTGATGGAGGCCGCGGTGCAGGCCGGGAGGGCTTCACTGAGAAGGACAGAGACCTGCCTTTGGGCACCTGGCCACCCAGTGTGTGCACAGGGGTTGTTGCAAGGCTGCTGGGCCGAGGAGGGGGTGGCCTCAGGGCCTTCCTCCTCTCTGGCTGCCTGGCATGGGGGGCACACTCGGGAGACCCACGGACAATGTCCTTCTCAGAGCTGTAGTCCAAGATAGAGAAGTGTCGGGAGACCTTGTCCTGCTCAGGGCCGGTACTTGACAGACTCTTCTCAAACTGCGCCAGCTGCTCTGTCAGTTTGGAGTCGAGGTCTGTGCAGCCGTCCCACTGTGCTGCGAGCGGGCAGCATTCCCCCCAGCTCCCAGCCCATGTGTCCAGGCCCACCTGGGCACCTCCCAAGCTGGAGGAACAAGGTTTGGACTTCTGTTGACCACCCACCCAACTATCCAGGTCCTGGGCGCTGCTCTGGCTCTCCTGGGGCTCAGATGCTGCCCAGCTGTTAGGAGAAGAAATCGCCTGGTTTCTGCAAGTATCTAGGGGGGAGCAGGGAGCCTGCGGGGGCACAGTGGGACTGCCTCCATCGTGCTCAGGCAGGGAGTGAGCTTCTGAGTTTCCTGGGGAGGCTGACACAGTCCCCCCAGGCTCCAACTCACCTGCTTGGCCAGGCCTGTGGCCCTGCTGGGGAGGCAGCTGAGCAGAGGGGAGAAGGCCATTGACTGTCTTTGTGCGGTCAAAGGGGAGGGAGTCTGCTGTGCCTTTGGGACATGGCCCTTGGTGTCCTGTGCTGGGAAAAGACTGATGCTGTCTCAAGTCAGTGCCAAGAGGACCCTCTGACCTCTCTGTGGTGTGAGACAAAAGGGTGTCAGGCTCAGGGTGTGCAGCTGAGCCATCCTCCTTTTCCTTGCCATCTTTCCCTGGCAATGGAAGAGCTCCAGAGCAGGTGGTTTCCACATCTTGATGGATGCCTCCGCCCTGGGGATCCCCAGCACCTGCCATTTCCCTGCAAGGCTCAGAGGCTTCCAGCCTTACAAATCTGTATGGAAAGATGCCACGTTTCCCTCTCAGCTCCCCCTCCAGCCAGCCATCCTCCAGAATGCCTACAATCCGAATCCTGTCACCCACATCAAAATCCAGTTCCTTCGACTCCAGGGCTTGGAACTGATAGAGGGCAACACCGTAAGTGCTCCCCGGTTCCTCCTCCTCCTTGGGGGGCATCTCCACTGTCCCGTTGGTGTCACAAGTCCCTGGGGGCTCTGAATCCTCTGAGATTCCCAACGTTCGCAGAGGAGTAAGCAGTTCCACAAAACCCTCTGGGAAAATGCCCCTGCGGCCTCTGAGCTCCCCCTCGAACCAGCCAGGCTCTGGGATGCCAACAATGTTGATCAAATCCCCTTCCCTGAAGTCCAGTTCCTCCTCCAGCTGAGCAGACAGGTCCATCAGGGCCCGGGCTTGGCCCAATGAGTAGGCAGGCACCTCCAGGAGAGCGCTCTGCGACAGCTGACGGCTCCGAACTGAAAGGCACAGCTCCCGCACACATGATGAGGGGAAAAAGCCCTTGGAACCCCAGCTACTTCGTCCCTGGAGCCAGCTGGAGGCCAGGGACCCCCCCAGGATCACCAGGTCTCCTGCAACGAATGAGGCACACCAGTTAAAAACTGCCCTCATTGCTTTTCACCTCTTATTTTCACCTCTTATTCCTGCTTCCCAATGCCCTTCCTGGCTGTAGGTAAGTCTGGCACTCCGCAGAGTGCAGTGCATGTTGGGGATGCACAAGAGCACAGAATCGAGGTAAGGCACAAAGCACCAGCAGTCTCTTGCATGCACATATCTAAGATACAGTTTTGGCTCCGTGACTTTCTAGCTGCTAAACTGTGAAGGTGCACCAAAGCTTTCATTTCTCCCCCAAATGCAAGTCGAAGATCTGGGAACTGGAGTGCAGTTAAAAGGCAGCTGTAAGTTACCTGTGATCACACAAGTCCAATATTTGGAGTTTCAAGAGTAATGATATAGGATGAGAAACTGATATTAAGGTGGCAGGAGCACAAAGGTCTATGGTGGATTTGACATGACCCATGTCATGAGGTATTAGGAAATTCCTTGTCTCTCCTGCCCCTCCAGGCAGGATGCTGTGACTAGGTTCATACTTCTGGAAGGACAGGTGAGGGCTATGAGATGCAAAGCAAGGGAATGGAGTTTACCTCTCTGCAATGACAAGCTCCCTGGCTCTTGAGATGTGAAGTCACTGGTACAAACAAACAGTTTTTCTCCCTGCTTCAAAGGGGGAATATCCACAGGTTCCACAAAGCTGCTAGGAAACTGCCCTAAAATGAGAAGCAGTTGTCAGCAACGAGTCTTTCCTGTAGCCCACCACTACTCTCTCCACCCTCCTTCCAGATTTTGGAATCTATTCGTCTCTTGCTAAAGGAAAATAACCAGTTACCCAGGGTGCTTCAATAGCAAGGTGAAGAGGAATAAGTTTGGGAGACAGGAATTCCTGAGGTTTTAAATGCTTGAGAGCTAACAGGGAACAAAAATCTTTGTGCCCTAGGCTCACTCCAGGCAACTAACAGGCTGTGTTCATTACTGGGACTGTGCCATCAGCATGGAGTTTCTGGGAACAGACATACTAGACATACTAGGTTTTCTCTGCTTTCATTGCTTGCTTCCCAATTCAGAGCCATGATGAGGACTGAGAAGTCCAGTAGTGCTGGACCACGAGACCAGTGTCTTGTGACTGGGCACATCCACCTGCTGCTCCTCACTATAAGGCTTGGCTCCAACACAGTCTCAGCACAGAAGTCAGGCCACCACACTCGGGATAGCCACATCTGTGTCACAGGCCCTGTCACAGCTTCAGCGCTGCTGAGGCTCCAGGGACCCTCCCCACTTTATCACCTCTGTCTACCCATTGCATCATAGGAGCCATTGCTGGATGCCCAGCTATTCTGAACAGGCCACAGCCAGATGGGGCAGTGCACACTTGTTGACCGCCACAAGATACCACTCAGCTACTAATTTCAGTCCCGGAAGCACAGGACATGGCAGTGCTCGCTACAGAGGCCACTAAAAATGTTATTCCTATCTCTTATAATTTGTGGCAAGGAGATATGATGGAGCACGGGCACTTGGAAGTAGCACTTCCAGCATTCACTCTTGATGACCCAATATGGCATCCATGTTCTCCAATAAAACCTGGAGACACAATATCCTAGACACCCAGAACTTTGCACTGGGTTTAGGCAGTTTTTTAGGCAGTTTGGCATCTGCTGTCATTAACCTAAGGCGCAAGCAGCAGCCTACAGGCTGCTAGCCTCAGTGGCTTCCCTCACAGTTTTAACCAACTCTACCTCTTTTTCCATGTCTTAGCTTCCTGCTCTGTACATGGAAACAACCTAATGCTGTTAGAAAGGAAGTCATGGAGCTACACTAATTATTCCCCACAGAGCACTGAATATTATTATTGGTAGGCTGTAGCACCTCCACAACTTCTATTCAAAAGCACTTTTTCAATCCTCTACAACTTTAGCTTAGAAAACTGGGCAGAAAACTACAACAGCTGTTCCAAGGGAAAGCAGGAATGCAAGTGGGTTTTGAGTTAAAGGCCATTAAAAACCATTCTGTGTGGCTTCGGCGTGTTTCTTTATCTTTGAGCTAAGACACACATCTGTTTATTATTCATTAATAGCTTCATCTTCTTGACAACAAGCACATCAGTTATGCTGGGAGACAAAACCGTGGTGAAGTAGCTACTGGTGATTTCTGCAGAAGCAATTTGTGCCCGCTGACTTCAGCAGCTGCAGGATCAGGCACGCACTCGTTCAATGCCATTTATCAGCTAGACAGAGCACAGGAGAGAAGTCCTCCTCTCCACCTTTGCTCCTGTCCATCTTTGTTTTAGCCAGGAGACAGCTTGCGGCTGTTAGCAGAGCCCAGACTGCTGCTGCAATAGCAGCCCCATCTCCACGGCCCGGGATGAAACTCCAGACCCACCTTCATGCTGAAGACAGAGTCAGTCACACTTATGCTTTGAAGTGGTCTGGTTTTCATCTCCCTGAGAGCCCACACATCCTCTCAACATCAGTATTAAGATGAGAAAGAGCTGCTTAAAAAGGGACTACGAGACTCTAAGTGTTTCACTAAGAGCATTTTCCTGCTTCAGAAGTTTCTCACAACCCTCCAAAAGTCGAAGAGACTTGCACACTACTTCAGGCACCCAGATATTGATGGCAGCTTGTGCAGGAAAATGCTTTAAAGTGGAAAGGAGGAAGTGGGGCTGAGTCAGAGGGCTCGGAGGGACACATGGACTCTGTCACTGCGTCTCCCACTGACTTGACCTGATGAGGTCACTTGGATGTGGATGCATTTCCACTCTCAGTGCATCTGTTTCCTCTCTCCCCTTACACTACCACAGTGGGTCAGCACATAAACTAGCCAGGAAATGGGCTGTCCCACCACAGAGGATGAAGCACCTAGTATTGTGAAGCTCTCATCTCCTTGAGAACTGACACTCCACTCATCTCCCTCAAAAAACAATGGACAAGCTATCTGAATAGTCGACGCAAAGCTGACAGGAGAGCGGTGGCAGGGAAACTGCACCCTCAGTCCCAAGCAAAGTCCAGTGAAAGATTTAGTAAAACAAATCTGGTCCTGCACAGGGCTGGCCAAGGGAGGGTGTGCTCGTGGGGTGGACATTTAGCTGGCATGTCTATAGATCCAGGTGTAGGCATTTCCACCTCTTACCTGTGACACCTTCCTTTTTGCCGAGGAGCCAGAACTCATCCACCACAGCCAGCACCTCGATGACGTCTCCCACAAAGAGGGGCAGCTCTTCAGAGACACTGGGACAGAAATCAAAGACTGCTCGTACCACGGAGCCAGCCTCCATTGTGCGGGGCCTGAAGGCAGATCAGTACCTAAGGCTGAGACACAGTGGGAAGTTCATTAGCAGCCAGAAACACCTGAAATTATCACATATATGCTCAGAAAGTAAAACCCTCCCTGAGCATGAGAGGCAGGAACAGTGCGAGGGAGTCCTGTCCTGAGCTCGCCAAAGCCCCTCATCATGTGAAGCACACCACAGGAGCCAGGGGTCTCCAGAAACGCAGCCCCTGTGGTCCAACCTGCCTTGCCTAGCCTCTCTGGCTATCTCTGTGAGGACCCGTGTTTGTGCTGCAACAGGGGGAGAGGCAGCAAGAAAATTGGAAGTGAATTCCCGTCAGGAAGGAAGCAAGAGGAGGGGAGGAAGCTCAGCACTTCCCTGACATGCAGGGCAGGGCCCTGAGCCCGCGAGGGCCGGGGCGGGCAGATAGCACAACTCAGTCCCACCACACACACTCCCACAGGACTGGGCACAGGCACCCCCCTTCCCATGCCACTGCTTAGGGCCACGGCAACCATGTGCTGAAGCATCACACTTCTGCCTAAGAGAAGAGGCACAAAGTCCTCTCAGGCAAGCTCACCCCATCCCACTATGAATTCTTCCCACCTCTGCCTGGGCTGACCTAGCCTGGGCATCCTCAGACCTGGCTGGAAATGCCCTTTCTGCCTTCTAGGTACCAGGCTCAGCCATCCTGAGAGGCCTCATCATGGCTCTTGGCAGAAGCCAGGCTGAGATGAGGGTGCAGACACTGTCCAAGGATCTGGGAGACAAGGCTCAAATCCCCCCTGGCAGGGGACCCAAAGGGAGGCAAAGACATCCTCATCAAGGGCTACATCCTACACCCAGCAAGATTCCCCCTTCCTCTGGAAGTGGCTGCTGAGCTGGGACACTTTTCTGTATCATCTTTGCATTGCAACAAGCAACCTCACCACCAAAGCACTTTGCTGCACTGAGGCAGCAGCAGTCCTGCAGCTTCAGCTGCTCCTTCCCCTCTTCCCAGATCACTCAAAAGGGGAACTTAAAGGTGCATCTGTCCAAGGCAACCAAAACCCCTAAGATTATTCCTCCGCATCTGCACCTCAGACTGACAAGTGCTTCCCTTCATCTTCCTGTCCCACTGCAATTATGGGCAGAGCACAGCACTGCCAACAGCCCTCTGGTGCTTTCAGAGTGCTGCCCTCCATGACACTTGGATCTCAGCATCCTCCTGGCCAGCCCCCCCGACACAAGCTGCTTTCCTCCCACATCACAAAGACAGTCCTTGCTCCATCCGGCCGGACACAACTTCCCTGCAATAGGACCCAAGCTCCTTCCCTCCCAAAGCGTGCACAGTGACAGTCACCCTCCAAGTGCCACCCAGCTGGCAATACCTGCCCTGTACTCAGCATGGCTTGTCAAACAGTCCTGCCTAGCTAACAGCAGAAAGAGCATGGTGATGACACACACAACCACCCACAGCGAACACACGGGGTCCCTGGGGCCCTCACTGCCCACCTGAGTCCCGGAAAGTCAGGAAGACAGGACGCTAACACGAGGACGAGAAAAACATCCTCGCTGATGAGGTGCAGCCAACTTCCAGTGAGAGTGCCAGCGGGGGATCCAGCCAGGGAAAGGCTTTCTGCTGACGGGACTGCTCTGTTTATCCAGTCCGACTCACCTCCTGGGAACAAAGCGGGTTTGTACTCGGCAGGAACAGCTTCCTCAGCACGTCCCTCCCCACCCCCAGCCGTGCCCCCACGGCAGCCAGAATGCTGTGCCCCAGCCTCTGGCCACCCTCACCTCTGCCGTCCTGTCCGTCACTCCTGTTGCTCTCCACTGCCTTTCCTGTAGCACGTGGGCTCCTTGGGGCACAGGCTGTCCCTTTGTCACCAGCGTTGTGCTGGCTGTATAAACAAAGAGCTCAATATCCAGCAGCCGACAGCACTTTGCCACCAAAGAGATGAATGGACTGGAGTGAATCAGGAGCACAAAGAGCTGCAGTTCAGGGTAGCAGGAACCTACTGAGGCAGAAGGAGTAACAGTATTAAAAACATGACCATGTGGAGCAGGGAAAAAGATGGAAGAGCCATCAATTAGCTTGGAAATACTAAAGACAAGGAAGGAGCCTCGCGCTGTTCAAGGTGGGGTGGCCAGGACATGCCGCTGCATGCTCTGACAGGAACAGGAGAGCAGCAACAACAGCCTCAGCAAGCCCTCGCAGGCACCCGGGGCTGCCCTCCACCCTGCAGACAAGCTGCCAATTCCTGCGGCACAGGGTGCCACTGAGCTCAGGGTCCTAGAAATCCTTGCCATACTCTGAATATGCAAACTTCACAGCTGTGCTGGACAAAGGGAAAAAAATGTATCACAGCTGTAATTGCTGCCTCAGGGTAGTTTCTCCAGGAGCACATGATGGTATAGTGAAGTTTCTTGTGTTTCTTCTGTCAAAGGTGTAATGTAAGAGTGGGCTGAGGGGTGTGCAAGGATTACAGCACGTGTGCTGCAGACCCAAACCCTGGCTTTGCTGCAGTCACTGGGGCTGAGGATACGGCCCTCCCGCTGCCCTGGGCTGAGATCCTGCCCACGAAAACAGCAGTGTCACTACCTTAACTCACTTGCAACTCTGGGGACTCATTCATTAGAATGTATGAAATTTTCCAATGAGATAGAAGATCGAGAGGAGCAGGCAGGATTGCAATTGTTCCATCATGTATATATTAATTGCAGTTATAATAAAAGACAGGCACTAGCATATTCATGTGAAAAGCATCCCCTGAGAGACAGCCCATGAGGTAAGAAAGCGTGAAGTAACTTCTAAAACTGCCAAAAAAAGAATCCCAACAAGCTCACGTTCCCTCAGCAGTACCAAGAAAAGCAGGATCACTCCATGACTCCATCAGAGCCTAGACAGTATGCCCCTGTATTCAAAAGCAGTGAATCAACCTTGTGAGGTTTGCTTGCTCACTCCATAACATGAATTGAACACAAAATATTATGTTTTCCAGGATCTTGGCCTTGTTTTATTCCATGGACTGCTGCCTGCCAACATTTTCTCCAAACCCCCACCTAGAGAAGGAAGCCTTCCAGCATCTTCCAGACTGGAAACTTACTGAGTCCAACACTTCAGGCCTAATGGTGGACCCAAACTTCTCCCAGATCCACCCTAGATCTGGTGAGAACAAACATCCAGCAGCAGCTCACGGAGAGGCTCCAGCAGGAAGAGCAGATTGCAGGGAGAGCCAGGCTCCGCCTGTGATCCCCAGTGAGTCACGGCTCCTGACCAAGCACCATCCCCTCTCACCTCAAGGATGGGCGATCCCTGCCTGCTGGGGGGAGGGAGGGCTCCTCCACAACTGAGCAAACACTGGGACTTCAAGCTGGCAGAGGTCAGGGCTGCAAATTGCAGGACTCCTGCCCCCGCCTAGCAGCAGACGCACATCCAAAGAGAGCCTCACTGTGCAAGTATGAAGCTGCAGCGCGGCAGCGAGCTTGACCCACTCAGAACACAGTGTCTCTGTCTCGCTGCCTGATCCTGCACAAACTAGGTAACGTGTTCCTGGCGCCCAACTGCAGCCTGCCCGGTGCCAAGCTCTGGGCTGACACAACAGCATTGTGCAGCAAGGCAGAGAGTGGATTCCCAGAGCATTAATCACTCCCCCCAGCCTGCCTGCCTGCATGCTCAGCACACATTAACATTACCTCCATGGAAGACTGCCTATCCCATTTTGCCATTAGCTCTGGAGCGTGTCTGGTCCAGTGTGGGCTGATGAAAGGAGGGACCAGAATGAAATGATGGCTATTAACTCTGTTACAATATTGTTTTGAGACCTTCAGCACAGACTGGATCAAGCCACAGCAGCCAAGAGAAGGCATTTACACACTGACTCAGACAACTTCTTGTATCCCTCCTCTCTTCTTGCAGCTGAAATCAGGCAGGGTAAGGAGTTACAAACAATGGACTCACCAAATTATTGTCAGGCATTTGCTATCACTTAGATAAAAGCAGATCTACTGAAGATGGTGATACAAATGCCCTTTTTTTTGTATCTTTGATGGTAAGCGTAAGTGAACAAGTCATGGATGAATTTCTGTACCATAAAGAAACAGGAGGTCTGTCTTCCCTCTTTTTGCTGAAAGACACTGAAGCAAGGATTTCAAGCACTTAGGAACTAAGGCAGCAACAAGAAGAGACCATTTTAGCTGATTACAAAAAGCATTAATAGCCCCAGTAAAAGGAGAGACCCAAAGGGTTTGCAGACAGCTAATCCAGTGCTATACCTAAAGCACTGATCAGATCATGGGATAAAAAGCAGTGATGGATGGATGTCACAAATTTAGCAGAAAGAAAACCAAACTTCATGGGCATTATCACCACTTGTTTCCCTCTAAATAACACTTTTTGGCTTCTCACTCAAGAGGCAGTGCTGTTAGAACTGGCTATGGTCAGCACTACAGCACTGTAACCGAGAAACTAACATACCACCAAACAGACCAAAGAATGTGGTGCGGGCTTCCACAGGCACACTTGGTTTGCACAAGAGGGACAAGTGTATTCTTGTGCAGCAGATGTCTCAGTCTCTTTAAAATCTTAGAGCCTGCCTGAGCAGTCGACCAGGAAGGAGTCAGATTCCCAGAAATGGACAAAAACCAAATTTGTTGCAGAACAAATAAATAAATTCATATAACAATATTAAAGAAATACTGCCAGTTATCTTTTCTTAAAATTGAAAAATGCTGTGCATTTCACCTATGCTTTTTCACATCTTTTTCCACTCATTATAGCTTAATGCCTGTTCACTGAAAACACAATCCACCCCAGAGATGGAGATGCCCCTTGGCCTCATTCAGTGCATTCTCCAGCTGCTCGGTCTGGCTTTGATAAGAGATTTGCTGCAGCTCTCGCTGCACTCTAGGCTGCAGGATCGGTACCTAACGTGCAGTGGGAGGAAACCAAGGGTGCTGCTTGGCTTCTCGCGTGATTGCGTCAAGCTTACTAATGACATGTCGAGGCATCTTCCCTACTCTTTTCCTCTGTTCCTCCCTGTGGTCTCCAAATCTGGACAGCCCTCCTTATCCCACTGCATCTCCACAGTCTGCACAGTCCTCATCCACGTTTCAAGGGCAGGACATTGCCTGCACACCAGCACACCCTGACCGCTCGTGCCAGCCTTCAGAGCCACCCCATCACCCGCAGTCAGTCCCTCTGCTCGGAGCAGAACATGTTGCTCTGTAAGCTCCTGGAGGTCCTTGCTCACCTGCACATTCCTGGGTGGGATAAACAATACCCTGTTAAGCCAGGCCGCCTGGCTGGAGATAGCGCCAATACAGGGACTGCGGCTCTGGCAAACTGCAGAGCTGACCCTACAAACCCCAGAGAACAGACAAGGCAGCAAGCAGGGCAAAAACCCGCTGAATGGTGCGGAGGAGAGAAGCCTTCTCCCACCCAGGAAATGCTGACTGCTGCAGCCTCTCATTAGGATACGCTGCTTGTCTCAGCAGATCGCAAAGAGCCTCCCCCTGAGGTTCACATAGTGGGAAACAGGAGATCTCCTCTTATGCACTCCATCTCCTAACCCCATATGGCTCCCAGGCGGAAGAGGAATCTCTTCACTTTAAAAGAAATAGCTTCTTTTCCTTCGTCTGTGACCTGACATACAAAAAAAGCATTAAAATGAGTACATTTAGGTTGGATCGCCAAGCCCTCCAGAAGCAGGACTGCCAAGGACAAGGACAAGGGCAGCTTGAGCAGCTTGCCTCCCACCGCACATGTGTGACAGTTTGAGTATTTGCCCCAGCAGCTCTGCCGCGTACCACACAGGTCATTCAAATGGCTTCTTCTTCCCTCCAGCTGGGCCCTGGCTGTCACAGCATTTTCACCTGCTCCACTGCAGGACGTGGCTGAGGACAGGCTGGTGGCATTTGTGTGGGGTAAGCATAGCTTGGGGAGGAAGGAAGAGGAGCTCGTGCTGGGCCAGGCAGCAAGCAAAGGAAAGTCATCTGGAAACTAGAGCCCAGCATCAATTTTTAATGCAAAGTAGAACACCTTGCCACAACATGTGAGCAAGGAGACTGTGATGGATATTTTATCTCTGGCACTGGGAATGCAAGCACGCAAAGGCCAGAACGCCAGCTTAGGATACAAGTTTCCCAAATTCTCTATGGAGTGGCTGCACGCACCTTATAGACCCCATTACTGAGTCCTGTCTTCTCCCACCCCACAGCATGCAGTTGTCTCTCCTGCCATTTTGCAGATAGGCTAAACCAATACAACTTAGAATAAGGAACAGAGAAAATCCCAAGAGCAGCACCCCTTCTGCTGTGAAGTACCCATGGCTGGGCTCCCAGGGCTAAGTAGTATACAATCACAAAATTATTGTGATTATTGTATTGTCATTACACCTCAAGTACGTATCCGAAACAGGTTGAACTGGGGCTACAAGGACATTCCTCAACACTGGAGTGCTTGACTTTGCACCCTGAACAATATTTTTTAAGATAGCTTTTGGACAGAAGCCAATTACGATGCTTAGGTTGCTGAGCAGGGAGTCTAGAAATCTGGAAATTACTCAAATTTGACTTGGAAGCTCTGCCCTTTGCCCGCCTTTTGCTCCTGTTCTGCGCTGCTCATTATCTCCAAAGCACCTAAATCCCCGGCAGGGACTCTGCTGATACCTGGCATCACACGGACGTCTTCCTTTCAGAGCCCCTAGGTGCTCATGAGAAGGAAGCAATAGATTTTATTTCCTAACAGAAAGGTTCTAAAAATAGGAGAAAGTAAAGGCTGTGTTGCTCAGAAGTAAGCTTGAGCAATTCTTAGCATGCGATTAGAAAAATATTTTTGCTGGAGATTGAGGGGAAATTATCAGTTAAGGTAATGAAGTGCTAAGGTAAGCACAAGTCAGGGTGTTCCACCCAAGCTGAACATCACCACCGTCACAAAGTCCATCTGAACAGTCACCCACTGCAGGGACACCTCAACTGCAGGCTGAACCCTGAGACATCACACAGACACACTTCCCACAACAGCTATCAGAGCCGGTGCTCTGCAAGGCTCCGAGGGTCACACCTTCCCTCTCCCCTACCGCTCATTCCTCCTGTCCCATTGCTAAGTTAATACTTCTCTAAAATCATTCTATGTTCGTACTAGCTTTTAATGTCACTGCTAATCCTAAGCGGAGCAGCTGGAGAGAGAACTGAAACCTTTGGCTTTGGCAAAGCAGAGGATTTCAAGAACAGAAGAGCAGAAGAAGCCAGCTCAGAGATGTGGGCATTATCAGCACTATGGAGGGCCTCGCAAACAACAGGACACATTTAGATGCAATGCCCAGCACGACTTGCAGCCAGAGAAGTGAGTCAAGATGAGGGGGATGATGGTGACGTCTTGTAGCACGGTAGAGGCTGTATTTGGCAAAGCATCTGCAAAACTGTGAATTCTGTATCTACAAACTCTTTCAGGCCTTTTGCTGAGGAAAAGACAGAATCGTAATGGAAGCGGAGGAGAAAATAGCAGAGGCAAGGGGAGAGAGAACCTTTTCAGAAGAAAGTGAAAGTCATGTAAGCATGACAAACCTCAAAGCAGATGTCAATGCTTATGACACAGCTAGAAGCTTCCTAGGTACTATGGCAAGAATGAGATGTGAAAGGACGGAGGTGGGGGCAGTACTTCAAACGCCAGAAACGGCAGCATGTTTGAACTCAGAGGCCAAATCGTGTCAAGGATGGGATCAGCTGAGGCACTGCTCAGGGTCAGCAAAGGAGCAGCAGCAGCCTCTCAGGAGGTGCTGAGGGAGAGCCAAGCTTCCATCCCTCAGTGAGGCCACTGGAGGAGGCATCTCCAGTTCATCTCTGCTAATGTACAAGGCAACAGTATCAGGCTGGCAGCGACCCAGAGGGATTTGCGTTTCCCAGAGAACAGGATGGAACTCTCAGGAGTTTCTCTTCCCAGGCTGGTGCAAGCAGAGCGGGTGCTCTCAGAGGAGAGCTGCAGCTTGGAGCTTCTGCTCTGTGTGCAACCACCTGTGCCACCCTTCATCAACACTCCAGACTCTCTGTGCCAGACCACTCCAGGCCCTGGACGCTCACACTGTTTCTACGGGGCCAGGTGCTCCCCTGCAACAAACTGTCCAGGCACCGCCAGCTGCCACCAGCCGCATGCCTGACCAGTGGGTGACCACCCCGGGTTACCACTGGCTGCACAGACACGGCTTACGAGACCAAAATCCCAAGAGATGCAACGTGGGGCGTAGATGGGCAGCTCCCGCTGTAACCCACAGCTGCTCCACATTGCCAAGGTGCCTGAAGTGCTCCCAGGGCAGTGTGGGCACCGTGGGAAGGAGTTGGCAGGGGACAGCGAGCACCCAGCTGGGCGCGCAGGGCAGGAGGGCCACACGCTGCCGCAGCCCGGCTGTTGGTGCGAGGGGAGAGCACCCACCCGAGCTAGCAGCACCCACCCGAGACAGCAGCACCCACCCGAGACAGCAGCACCCCAGCCAGGGGCACCCGCCACCCCCGCGCCGGCCAGCGCGGCCCAGGGCAGCCCCCGGGGCACGCAGGGCCTCGGCCTCAGCGAGGTGGCGAGGGGAAGAGGGTGCCGGTACGGGGTGCGAGGGCAGGAGGCGCCGGGCGCGGCGGGAGGCGGCGGGCTGAGCCGGGGGCCGCGGCAGAGGCGGGGGGCCGGGCCGCGCCGGGGGCCCGGCGGAGGCGCAGGCCGGGCGGCCGCGGGGGCGCGCAGGGCGGGGGAAGGCGGGCGGGCGGCGGGGCAGCAGCTAGGCCGGGCGGCGGCGGGCAGGGAGCGCCCGGCTCCGCGCGGCCGCTCCGGCGGGTCCCTACCTTCTCCCGGCCCGCTCCGGGCTCCGCAGCCGCTCCGGCCCTGCGGGTCCCGCTCCCGCCTCCGCCCCCCCGCGGCCGCTCAGCCCCGCCCGGGCCCCGGCCGGCCCGGCCCCCAGCGCCCGCCCGGCCTCGCAGGGCCCCGCCCGGCCCCGCGGCCCGCCCCGCCGCCCGGCTGCCTCCGCATGGTGGTGCCGCTGAGAGGCGGCGGCCGGAGCCGGCGCGACGAGCCGGAGCCGCCCCCGGAGCCGCCAGGCTGGGGCACAGCACCTGCATGCCCGGCACCCGTGCCAGGGCACCCAGGACCCCGGCGCGGAGCAGGACAGGTAGCTGCCTGTGCAAACTCTCCTTGACTTCGTCCCTACAAAGCACTGCTGCCTCACAGGCACGGGCAGCACCGGGGCTCCCCTTCCCCGCTGTTGCCTTCTGGGAGTCTCTCGCTGCCTTGTGGGCTTCAGCTTTGGCAGCAGCTGACGAGTGGGTCTACACTGTCCATCTGGTGCAGTCTCAGTTTTGCTGCTAGGAGCTGGCTTTGGCTGCTTACGTACACTGTAAGATCACTCCAGAGCACCGAGATGGAGAAAAACAAATAATAAAAAAATCCCAAAAACGTGACAAGGAGGGCCAGTTTGTGCATCGCGTAGGGGTCAGGTACACCGAGTACACTTGGTCCCGCACTGGTTTTCCTGACCAGCCAAAAAAAGCCTCCATGCCCCAAGGGAGACCATCCCTCAGCAACACACTGTAAAGCCTTAAGTCTCTCAGCCCCCAGAGCAGTTATCGCCATTTGGCGCTTGTTTGTGCATTTAGCTACACTTCTCCATAGCAACCACCCAGATCCCAGTTTGGCTTGCCACCAGCCAGGAGCGGGGTGTGCAGAGCGTGTCGCACGCACCGCTGTCAGAGTCGTGTTAGTACGCTCACAGGCTGGGCGCTGACTCCCCGTCTGCTCTCCTGAGGCGGGGACCCACAGTGCTGGCATGGCGCGATGATGTTGGCAGAGGGCTCAAAGTTGTGCGGGGAGCTGGGCGCTCTCTTCCCTGCAGGTACAGTTACTTGTATACAGTTTGCTGGAGTTAAAGAATGGATGCCAGCTCCTGCCACGGGGTTTTAAATGTTGTCCTCTGAACCCAAAAGTTCTGTTCTTCCCTGTCGAGACAGTTTTTGAGCTGTTTTCATCATCCCAATCCCTCCTGCAGCCTTTTAGGTCACTGCCATGACCAACCCATGTCTGCTGACATCCCCAGCTAAGCTGCCTCACTCTTTAAGTTCAGCTATTTCTATTTTCCCTTTTTCTACCTCCTTTATGCCAGCCACACAAACCAGCATGCATCGCATGCAGAGTCTCATCCGCCCTCCCCACCGGGGTTCCTGCTCATCCCAAGATTGCGTAGTCTTGCTTGTAAGAGTTTTGGTTCATTCTTCTGGGTCAGGCTTCACTTTGTTTACGTATTTCTCCAGTGTCTGCACACAGTTCTGGTCCCCTCATCTCAGAAAGGAAGTAGGTTTGGAGGCAGGCAGTAAGGATGCTCAGAGGTATGGGAACAGACTCTGTATGAACTGGCACTCTCCAGTTTGGAAGAAGGACATAGGGTGAGCGAAGAGGTCTACAAAATCATGAGTGGCTCAGAGAGCATGGGGAGGATCGACTGTTCACTGTTTCTTCTGACAGAAATCCATCAACTGCTTTTGTCTTGACTGGAGCCTCAAAAGAACGTGAAATCACTGTGCTGCAGATCTATGTCCAAAGGTTTAGCGCTGGTTTTAGCCCACGCTTCTTGCAACACTGGGGGCTAAGTTCATGGCAAGACTTTGAGAGGCGTGCTCAAGAGAGTGCTGCCTCGGAAACATTTTGTAATCATGTTTTCACGTGGAGAGCTCGGCCATGGCCAAGTGGAGCTTTACCAAACTGTTCAACACAAAAATATTCAGAGCTGGGAGGAGAATGAGCTGGCTATATCCCAGCCCAGAGAGAGTTCTCCATAAGGTTGTGTCTCGTAGGAACCCTCTTGCAGGGGAAAAAGCTTGCCACCAAGACTAATTTTGCTGCTGCTCTGCCAACCCCACAGCAGCCTGTGAGGGCGAGTGATGTGGCCTCCTGGACTGCTTGTCCTGTTTCAAACAGAGAAGAAATCCCCCTCTTCTGGCTCTGCCGTGGAAAGTAAGGGGAATTGAGATGGTCTTGCATTTTCTAGGACCACAAGAGGGCAACATGAGAGCACCCTGCAGCCAGCAGGCTCAGCAAGGCGACCCGTGACACTGCTGGGATGCGGGTGGCGTGGGCAGCTCTGCGCGGGCTGAGCATCACCTTGTCCAGGGACCACCCAGCTCAATTAGCCAACTGAAGGCTGCTCCTTGGGAGCCCTTCCCTTGCTCTCAGCTTCATACACATCCTCAGAGGTGAGCGGGTAGCTCAGCCAGCTGCTGGGCTTGGCTAGGGGAAGAGGTGTTGAATCACACAGGAGTTTGAACATCTCAACCTCACAGTCCTTTTTCACTTCCTTCTGCCACCAAAAGATAAAAAAAATTAGAGAATCTGAATTCAGCTTTGGTTGTGAATGCAGAACTGGCCAGTGTTTCCAGCCCACATTGGCCTCTGCAGATCGAAATTGCTCACAGCCATAGTTAAGTGCACTACCATTTCTGCACAGTTTTGCAACAGCCTGAACAGATACCCTCCGAGGGACAGTTTGCTCTGCTCTTCCAAGAACAGGCATGACAGAGAAACAGCTTCTGTTAGTAGGGAGAACTACAAGACTGTGTGTGCTGCTAGGGCTGAAAATGCCACTAGCATCTTGTAGCAGAGACAGAGGAGGAGGTGACGGTGAGAGATGAAGTGCAGAATATTGCCTATGCAGTAGGGTGGCAGAGGTTGCTCACAAGAGATGAAGAGATGTTTGCAAAAGAGGAGGAGCAAGGGGATGTCTGGGGGACACTTTTTGGACAGGCTTGAGACACAGAGAGAGCCGGTGCAGTGGAGGGCTTGATGGGGGAAACTGGGATAACCAGCCTGACCGTGCATGGGGGCACATGGGTGGGACTGTTTATCCCTCTGGAGTTATTTTCTATGAAGAATGCTAGAAGGTTTTGGCCACTTAAGATATTCTTACCATGGAAATAACCAGCTTTGTTTCTACTTTTGCTTCCACTCCAAACCTGTCCAGAGAGCCTAAGCAGCGTTTTAAAGCCCAGCCTGTAGTACCCCACCTCACTGAACTATGGATCATGTCCTCCCTATCCCAATTACAACTCACATGGCTTGTGCTGTACCTGCACAGCACACTGCTGGCATCATGCATCCACACTTCCCTGTTGCACATTGCCAGGACCAAGGTTCAGGGAATTTGTCTCTAAAGGAATATCAAATCCTGTCTTGCATTCCTACCTATCACCGGTTGTCAGACCTCATCTAGTTGCTCCTGTGCTCAGACTAATAGTTTGTGTTGCCTAGAGCAGACCCTTCAGTGAGCCATCTGGTTTGGATCTGGAGACATAAGGAGACAGGATAATCCTTTGCTTTTACCAGTATCGCTTCAGCCTGTCTGACTACAAATAATCCAAACCAGCTACCAGAAAGTCCCATCTGCACATCAAGATAAATGTGACATCACTAGCCAGATGACCACCACCTCCCGGTGCTGCATTCCTACTTGTGGTGTTGCCAACCAGCAATAGCTGTGCTATATATGGGACAAACTGGTCACATCACTGACTGCTTTAAAACTGATCTTTCCCTAACTTCAGGGTCTACAGACAGCAACCATCCTTACCTGAGGGAGAAGCATGGCACCCAGAGGACGAGTGCCAGGATTCACGTGCCCAGCTTGTGAGCGCAGCAAAGACCAGGGCCGGGATTCATTCTCCCTGGTATGCACCGGCATCTGGGCATCTCACGTGGGCTGTAGCAACTGAGTCCAGCAATAAAGGAGAGCTCTCCTAGACGGAGCGAGCGCAGAATAGCTCAGCAGCTACAGACATGCTGCTGGGGGAACCGCAACCTAGATGCATTTTGTTGTGAATGACTTCACGATTTGCTCAGGGATTAAATACTTCCTCGTTTAATAACCTAATAATTTGAGCTAGTTTCATGCTGGACTGTTGGAAAGTTCACTGGCTGGAGTCATCAGCCAGGCCTCGTATAAACGGCTTCCCCCAGCTCTCAGCCAAGTGAGCTGTCCTTATCTTTGGGTCCCCCGGCGGGTGGCTCTTGGCACTACCTTCTTCTGAAGGGCTTTGTTGTTCGTGCGTGTGCCTGAGGCTTTACGCTCCGGGGGCTTCCTCACCACATCTTGTTTGAGCTGGAAATGCACCTGGAGAAAGAGCAAAAATAACTGTGTAACACCATGTGTGTGCTCTGCTGGCGCAGGGGTCTGCAGGACCTGCCTCTGCCGCTAGCCTTCGAAGCTGACTCTTGGGCCAAGACAAGCAATAAGGGGCCTCAGCCAGTGTTACAATACAGTGGGAACTCAGTGCTTAAATCAGCTGGAAATATTTTTTTTCTGTGGAAAATGTTGTACCAACAATCCGTGGTGTTTCTTATGCAAAGAGCTGCTCCTGCAGCAATGTGATGTCCTAGGATGGTTTGGAAGATGAGCTGTGAAAGGCAGGGGACTGAGCTCTGCTCCTTCTTCATCTTTTCTTACCAGAGAGTAGAGAAATAGCATTGCTTTGCATCTCTGTGAATATTTAATACACAGCATACTTTAGGACAGACAGTCTTTTTTCAATTGCATCTTGTTAGCTGAATCCTGCTTAATCAAGTCTTTTAGCAATCAGTGCTTCCAGTAGATCCAGGAAAAAAAAACTCCAGGAAAGAAACTTCCATCTACTACAGCCATGCAAGAAGGAGAAGGGGACATGGAGCATGCAGGACACAGCATCTGATAAACAGGGAATGGGGAGGCCACACAGAAAGGTGAAACTGGAATGAAGCTGTGTGGGCATCCTGGGGGAGCGATGGGGTGAACGGTGGGTATGGGAGGTGCTGCAGGGGCAGAGGGAATGGGGACAGGAGGGCTGCTGTGAGGGGAGATCTGCAAAAATCAGACCATCAGGGAACAGATCAGTCTCCTACAGTAACATGGTAAAGGCAAAATCTGTTTTACAAAGGAGAGCCAAAGAGCTGGGTGCTTAACCTAGCAAAACAAAGGCAAGGACTGGGCTTGACAGCTTTCTATAAATACATCAGGGAATAAATACCAAGGAAGAAGGGAGCTATTTAAAGCACAACGTTGGCATAAGAACAAATAGGGATAAACTGACCATAAATAAATTTAGGATGAAAATTAGAAGGTTTCTAATCCTGAGAAAAGGGCAGCTCTGGATGAACTTCAGAGGCTGGGTAGGGTGGGATGAAGAGATGGAGAGCGGGACAACCACTGCAGTGTATTTACGGCAGAGCCTGGCCAGTACATGCAGTGAAGCAAATGATGTGCCAGAATGCTGCAGCCGGGGGATTCTTGCCGGTCCTTAGACGAGGCAGTCCCACCATGTTCACAAAACTACAGCAGGCGCAGGAATCACCACCCACTGTTTTTATAACCCATTTCCAGTTGTCCAGCCTGCCCTCGGAAGGGCACTGTAGGGGCCACACTGGTGTCAAGAGCCCCTGGTTTCACTTCATTGCCCAAAGGTGCTTGGCTGTTCTTTATTGGCACCCAGTTTCCATCTGTCTTGGGTGCTCTTGGCTGAAAGAAAGGCAGACCTCAGCTTCTTGCTATGAGTCTGATAATGTGTTTGGTCCCAGGCAGGATGCAGATGATAGCAGAGCACTGAAATCCACAGAGCCAGGGGATAACAGAGCCTCAGGGAACAGATGCTGCCTCCACATCATCACATCCTGGAGAATGGGGAGGACCGGGGGGAGAGCTAAAAAGCAGCAGCCCCAGCCAGTCAGGGGCTCTCCCCATGGCCAGGAGGGAGAGGCACACAGGCGCTGGCACGGCAGCCCAGTGCAGCTGCGAGCCCCTCTGTAAGGAATGGAGCGGCACATGGCATCGTCTTCACCCTGTCCCTCTCTGTGAGCTGCAGGGAGCCCTTTGTCTGCCAAAGCAGACAGCCTACAGCCCCTGGCAATGCTCTACACCCATCTCCTTTCTCTACTGCTCACTAGACATCCCCTGCTGCGTTTCTTTCTCCCTGGAGTGAAGACATTTGGAGACACCCTTGTGACTATACAGCCTGACTCACCAGTGAAGGTGCAGCTGGGCCCACTGTTGTTGTCACCGTCTGGGGCTGGTACCCCTCTGCAGAGGCTGTGACAGTGTAAGTGCCAGGCAGCAGCAGCCGGAAATAATCCCCCATATCACCTGAAACACAAGGTGGGAAGAGAAAGAATTCAGGATGCACAGGGAACAGAGCAGAAGATATTCCAGTAGGTCTTGCTGAGTGTACTCCTCGAGGATGTACAAAACCCAGGCAATTTTTGGCCTTCCTTCCAAATCTGCTGGCTACTGTGAGCCTGGATTCACACTGGTAGACTGCAAACAATGTCTCATTAGTGTCACAGAGTAGAGGTCAGTCTGCAAGTAAATACCAAACAAAAGGGGATGGAACAGCAGTGTTGGCTGTGCCTGTGCAGGGAGGCTGCAAATCTGGGCGCTCGCCAGTCAGATGACAGCAGATCGAAGGGCAGTTGCAGCTCCAGTCTGACTCCTTACGTGTAAGGCGATCTCTAATTCCTGCCATATACAATTTTGCCAAGTTTGGGTTATTAGCAGGATTTGAATTGCTCATTAGCTCAGCTGCTCCCCTGCCTGATTCTCCCTGCATAAGGAAGCCCCAGGAGCACTTTGACGGACTGTGTACTGGTGTTGTGAGGGACAGGGGACAGCCAACAGGGAGGCAGCAGCACGTTATGGTTTACTTCAACAATTTGAATATATTCCCATCTATGGAACTGGATGGGTATTGCAAATCCTGTGATCTCTTGCACACTCCCCTTTCCTATGCAGGTTGGCATAGTAAGTGCCAAATAGTAGCGTGTTACTGAGTCACAGACCTACAGCCAGGAGTTTTGATGATTTCATAGTCTGACCTCTGAAAAGCTGGAATATCGGCTATTTTCTGCAGCCAGCCTGTAATGTCTGCTCTGGTTAAAGAAGGGTGTTTATGAATAGAGGTTAAAATCAGCCAGCAAAGGAGAAACCACCACAACTTGGATAAACTAAAGTGGCACTTCATTCTCAGTCTAAATTTGTCTGGTTTGAACTTTCAGTCTTTCATCTTGTTCTGCCATCATGTCCTTTGCTATCAGCTATTTCAGCTCTGTGTAGATATTTAGATGCTTGAGGAGGTTATGCCCTCGATCTTCTCTTTGGTTATATACATATGTATTTTCTCCTCTCAGATAAAATAGGAGCTGACTTTCTGAAGCCTGTTACAATAAGCTTTGTGTTCAGTTCTCACCTCTTTCTTTCCTAAGCCCTCCCTGGTCCCGCATGCACAGGCACATTTCTCACAGCTGGTGTTTTTTGGAAGCAAACCATGCTGGCCACAGATATTATAGCCTGACCTGCTAACCCTCTCCCAAATACCCAGATAGCCTCTGAGAGGCTGTATCCAAAAGGGACAGCATGCAAGGGGACTGACAACCCACCAGAGGTGATGTCATGGCTGATTCCCTGGACAGAAATCACTGCTCCTGCAATGCCATTGTTGTTCTCGTCTGAGACCATCCCTTTGATGCCCTGGTGAACCTGCAGGGAGGGAGACAGACTGCTGGGTCAAGGACCCTCCTTTGCTCAAGAGGGTATTGCTGGGCACTGGAGGAGGGCATAGCTCTGGGGACACCCCCATCTTGCCCCATATCCTTGGCTCTCCTGGTTCTCCCCAGCAGAGACAGTCTAGGACACAACAGCCTCTCCAAAGCCCACCAACTAGAGCACCTGCTGAGCTCCATGACCACCTCCCTTCCACCCCTGTGTTCCCAGGTCCTACTGACCCCCTACCATCAGGGCTGGGGCCCGCTGTGGCCTGCAGGAGAAGGGTGTAGGTCCCAGGTCTTGGGAAATATTAGTTTTCAAGCTTAGCATAAGTGTTGGCATAACTAGCTTAGCATAAGCGGCTAAATTTGCTGAAACCTTAGGCCATAAGCTAAGCCCCAGGACTGCCCCCTTACCTCTTCAATGAAAGCAACAAGGGCCTCCCGGTTGGCCATCCACTGCCGCTCCAGGTCCTCCTCGGGAGGGAACTTATTGCAGCTCAGCTCCAGGGTGATTTCAAAGCAGTTGGTGTAGAGGTAATTGAAGTCCTGCATGCCTGGAAGAGAAGGAGAGCCCATGGCCAGGGGAATGCAAGGCCCCCCCTCCCTTCCCACTCCGGTGTCCCAGGCGTCCTGGCCCCTGTCTGTCTTCTACCAGAACTGTCCCACTCTCCCTCTTTGCCCTGCAGGTGCAGCCTCCTCCCTCCATACAGCACGACTGGAGCTTTCTCCCCCTGCGCAGCCCCCTCCCTTTGTGGCTGCCAACTCTGTCCTTCAGCCGGATCATTCGCCACTCTGCCTTCAGCAGCGCAGGGATGTTTGGTACTGCAGGGGCTGTATGTCCCTTTCCAGTTGCTCTCCAATATTTTTTTCTAGACTAATTTTCTGATTTTCGGTTTGTTTAATGTGCCTTTTCTAATCAGGTTTTTCAGGAGTCAGCAGGTACAACAAATGTCTTCCCTTTGATCACAGCTTTGGGTCTTGATGGAGTTACGCTGTAGCATTTTCAAATCCAGTAACAGATTAATGCTTCCTTTGTCCCGCAGCACACAGCAGGTCTCTGCAGACCTCGACTATTTCTGTGGCTCTTTCCCAAGCCACTTCCAGTCTTCCCAAGCCATTTCCCAGTCTGAGATGCAGACAGCAGAATGGTGTCTAGTAAGGGGCACAGTGCTATCGCCACAGCCCTTCCCCAACCCATCCTGTCCTGAGGTTTCTCGTCTATCACTTCACCTCTCTTCAGCTCAACACCTTGCTGCGGGTGGTGCTCACCTGCCCAGCCCTTACCTTTGCTGAGCGAGTACCAGGATGCCCCATTCGTGATGCCATCGGCAAAGTAATCCCCACAGTTCCAGCCACGGTGCATCCATCCGTGGGCGTACGAGTAGGTTTTGGCCAGCTAGAGAGAGAGCAGCCATCAGTTACCGCTCCAGCACTGCGCAGCTAGGGACCCTGCCTGGCTCTGAGCAAAATGTCCCCCCTCTTGCACAGGCTTCGCTGGGGACCGTGGGAGGGAAGTCAGACAGGAGACAGCTCCTGCATTTTACTGCTGTGAAATACAACACGAGGTAGCCAGGACCTCTACAAAATGTAGGCAGATGAAGGCGGAGGTGGAAGAGCAGAAATCTGGCAAGCTGGAGGCTTGCTGATGGCACAGGCGGCTCCTGTCCTGCTCCTGCTGAGACAAGGGGGAGCGGAGGGCACTGGGCCCACACAGGGGCACCCAGCCCCATCGGTGCTGGCCCACACACAGCAAATGGCACTAACAGAGGGGGAAGATAGACAAGGAAAACTAACCAGTACCAGTCCTGATGCAAATACCATATATATCAGGGGAATCTGGATTAGGAAAGAGTTTGGGCAACTTCTGGTTCTAGCAACTGCTTGTTTATTGCCCTTATTAAGATTACTGCTTATTTTTAGATGTGAAGGCAGGCCTAAAGCTGGGCCACTGCATCCAAAGTCTGTCCTTTGTGTAAGACACAGTTTAAGAGAGACCAGTGTTTGCATTTTCTAATGCAAACTCTATACCCTTGTATTATGGTTCAGATACTGGTGTAATCTTGTTCTGTCAGCAGGAAAACAGTTACTTCACTACATTTCTGACTTCTGAGGCTATGTGGGTATCATTAGCCTACGCCCCAGACTGCAGCCTCTCTACATCTGGGTCCGAGCACAGCCCTGATCCCAGCAAGCCCCTGCACAGCCCTGGTCCTGGCAAGCCCCTGCACAGCCTCTGCTTCCAGAGAAGGCTGAACTCCAGCTCAGACTTATTTTTCTCATTAACTGTTCTAATGCAGACTTGCTTTTTCTTGTGCTATTTCCTAATGGAAGCAGTGACTGAAGTCACTGTTTTCTGGGACATTTTAACAATGGAGAAAAACCACAGGCTTCAGCTAGTGGGATCAGCAGCACATACTGGAACATTCCCTAATGTCTGCCTATGCTCCTGGTGCTCATCATATTCCTTATTTTTCATCATCCGCAAGCCCCTGCTGGGCACCTGCCTACCTTATCCTGCTCTCAGCAGACCCCCAGCCAGATCCTGCTGCCTCTCTAGGAAAAAACCCCATATACATGCTACAATGGCAAAGCAAAGCTGAGGGCAGGCTCCGGCTCTGGAAGAGCAGGGTTGTATTGAAGACAGTGGTGATACTGGGGTTATGGGGAACCCAAGCACGGCACGGATGAGGAAGGGGCTCCCAAGGGTTAAGGCTGGCCTGTCCGCGTGGTGGGACCAGCTCACGGTGGGACTGCCCTGACCTGGCTTACGAGCCGGTGGCTGGCAGAAATGCCGTAGTCTGCTAATGGTTATTTCCAGCGTGTTTCTTGGCTTGGCTCCTGGATGAGGCAGTGACCCAGAGACTCCCAGCCAGCTCTCGCACGTTGCACCCTGCCAGGGCTGCAGGAATGCCCTCGCCTGCCTGGGCCGTGCTCACCTTCTGAAACAGCTTGTCATCAGGGGTAGGTGTGTTGACTGTGCGCCGGTGGCTCCTGAACCGCTGGTCCTGAGACTTGTCATAGGGGTAATTTGCCACCACCGCTCCACCGTGCAGATTGGCTGAGAGCACAAAGTTGTAGCTGCTGATCCACTGGATCACAGCCAATGTCTCCGGCTCCACCTGTGAGGAGAAGAGGGCCGGGGACAGGGAGAAGAGCTCAGCCATCTCTGGGCCAGCTGCTGCTCCATGCCAGGCTGTGGCGTGATCGGTCACATCAGACCTTGTCCCGCAGTGTGCGTGCTTCAGCCCTGGCAGCTTTCTCCGTTCTCTACCACCCGCCCTGGTGCACAGAGCCGGCTCCTCTGGTGCATACCCTGCTACAGCTCTCCCAGCACAACCCCAAAACCCGAGGCACAGGCGATAGCCAGCATGTGCCACATCCTCTGCCCTGTGCATTGCAACCTTCTTCCCAAGCTAGCTGTGATGCCAGCCTCTCCTCCTGGCAGAGGTGCAAGCTGTGATATGGGACAGGATTACATCATTTCTGTACATGCAGAACGCACAGAGAAGGAGACAAGCACCGTGCAAGCCACAGGACAGTATATTTGCTTGCCTGAGTGGCTGAGCCACTCTTAAGAGGATGCTGTAGCTCTCATAGCATCCCAGACCGGTACCTGGCTTTTCCAGTTGTCAGGCAGTGGGATGTGGTGATTTGGCCCGCTGATCTCCCCACTGTAGTACATGAACGTGTTGAGGTCAGGGAAGTTGCGGTTCAAGTCCACTCCATTGGCGTTGTTCCTCCCCGTCAAGTACCCGTTGCTGTCTGGGCCCTGCGGGGCAAAGGTGCATCATGGAGGTGAGTACAGAGTGGGCGCAGGCAGGCTGGGTGTCAGGGGAGCAGGGACTGGCCATCACAACATGCGTGTTATTACCCTCCTGTGCCAAATAACTTCTGGGGAGGATATGGCAGGTGTAGGAAGCTTCCTCCATCACCTGCCAGGGCCACTTGGGGCAAAACACAGTGTAAGCCCTTGGCATGGGAGGTGAGGAGCAGCGACATTGTTTGAGGGTGACAAATTTGGCAGGGCATGGAAAGGAAGGATGCCCCCTCCCCATAGCTGTGGTGAAGAGCATCCTGCAGGGATTTGAAGGGCTTTCTGCCCCTACCCGGCTGGAGGAGGCGATCGCTGCCTGGTACCTGCTTGGCAGCCACTTCGTACCCGTCGGGGTTCATGGAGGGCATGATGTGGATACGTGTATCATGGATGAGGTGTGTGATCCGCTCGTTGCCACGGCGGTACTCCTCGCACAGGAACTCAGAGAGCTGCAGCAGCAGCTCACGGCCCAGCACCTCATTCCCGTGCATGTTCCCAACATACTTGAACTCCGGCTCCACTGGAGAGAACAAGAGAGTGATACCATCAGCGAGGGCTGGTACAGGGAGAAGGAGACACTTCCTATTGCAGGGAGCCTGGGCAAGCTCAAGGGACCGCCAATAAATGGTGTGAAATGGCCCCTTCCCTTGTAAAATGCCAACCTCAGTGAGGGAGAGCAGCATGATTCTCATATGGGCTCCCCTCTGGGCTGCTCAGGCCCTCCACTGGGCTGCTGCTCTCCTTTGGAGCGCAGAAGAGGACATATTTGCAGGTGGTTTGGTTTCGGGCTGGGGAGAGGCAGCACAGAGGGACTGGGAAGTGCCAGCAGGATTGCTGGGACCTCCTGGCTCTGTGGTGCATGGCAGTGGAGGGGACAGGCCATTTCTCCTGCCTCTGCCCTTCACAGTTTGCTCTCAGTGCCTCTCACCAGTATGGCACATTCCTGGCTCTGCATGCTTTAAGGATCTTTTCATTATTCTGCAGGATAAAATCAATCCCTGGCTTGGGGCAAGTTGTGCTCTTTCAGTAGAAGGGCACAGTGCCTCTGGCTGCTGCCTGTCAGCCCCTGACTCCCATGCTGGTGGGAGGCATCAGCAGTTTCTCCTCTCCCTCCTCTTCACCTGCCTCCAAGGAAAAGGTTTAGGGGCTTCCTCACCCCCCAGGGACAGGGACAAGAGCCTGGAGAAACCCTCAGTGACTGAGTTGTATATGGATCAAACCATCCCTCGAGCAGCTTCGTTATGAGCAAAAAAGGTCTCTTGCCACTGACTTTTCTAAAATGACGTCTCAAAATACAGATTCAGAGACTGCAGGCAGACAGTGCCTGGAGCAGGACTCGCTGCTTAGCTGAAGGAGAGGCAGCACATGTGAGGGATGGGTCACATCTTCCCAGAGGGGCTTTTAGAGCAGTTACTTGTGGGAAAATAAAATGTCCCATTGCAGGCTGAAGTCAAAACTGGTAGTATGAGAGATACCAGGGGAATTTGGTTAAAAAGGGATGCTGACTTTCACATGAAAGGGTCAGGGAAAAACAGGGTGTCATTACAAATTCTGGCTTGCCAGAGCTTGACATTCCCATTGCACCGTGAGTTTTCCAGCCACCAGCAGCAGTCAGACTCACAGCGGGAACGTGCAGCCCTGCTGCCATGCATGGTGTCATGAGGATCCCTGGGGCAAAACCACCGCAGCCTCACGCGTTGGACATCTGCTGCTTCCAAAATCCCCTGTGTGTTTGCCACACAGGGAGGAGACACCACTTCTGGACATGCTGAAGATGGATTCTAAAAAAAAAATCAAATTTTGGCAGAAGATTTTGCTTTTCCATATCTTTTGATTGCTATGCCTCAGCACAGGACACCACAGGTGGGCAATGTGTTTTGACCTGGTTAGATTTCAGAGGACATGAGAATTGATTTAATTAGGTAATCCAGTTATAAAAACTATAAAAACATCCTGGGGATATGTGCAGCCTTTATTTAAAAAAATAAGGTCTCAGCAGGGATTCTCCCCTGCTTTGTTTGAGTGTGCGGCAGGACTTGTCAGTCTTTTTCAATATGCCGACCCCTAAACATTATCCACGTGGCCACAAAAGCCCTAAGTACTGCATGTAAGCCCACTAACTCTAGGCTTGCTTTTCGGAGTTACTTTCCATGGCCTTCCAGGGAGTCAGTCAACAGATTCCCAAAGCTGTCATGCTACACGTTGAAAGTGCCAGCCTGAGGGCTGCTACAAGCATGGCCACAGGTCCATGCTGCCCACCTGGGGCAGGGAAGATCTTGGTCATCTCCTGTGGCCCTTCCAGCTGCTCACCTGTAGTTCTGCAGGTATAAAATCCACTGGCGCATTGCCAGTGCCCTTTGCTCACTTCTTGCTTTGAATCAGCCCGCACTGTGCTTTGGAGGTGCTGAGGTGTCCTCAGTGCCATGCAGGTTTTCCTGTACCAAATGGGGCTGGCATGGAGGAGGTTAGGGTAGGAAGCCACCCATCCCGCCTCCCAGCACCCCTGAAGGCAATGGTCTGGGCCACAGGAGGGGAGCAGCAGGGTTTGGGGGGGTTGCTCTGCTGGGGGGGGTGTGTGTGTGCAGGTTCAGGTCCCGCTCACCCCTGCAGCGCTGCCGGCAGTTTTTCACATGACTAGGTTGCCTGGACTTGTCAGCCCCTGTGTTTAACCACACCAGTGAGTGAGCCAGGGTTTGAGAAGGCAAAAGATCCTGCAAAAAGTAGGCAGAGCCCTGTCTGCACCCACGGCCCAGGGGCACAAGGTGGAGAAGCGAGGGAGCCCTGTGTGCGTGCCCCCAGCCCGAGAGCCAGCTGGTCCCCTCAGCCCCCCAGGGGCATCTGGCTGCCAGCAAGGTCTGGCTCACAGCGTCTCCACGCTGCACAGGCAGCAGCTCAGGGGCCGCTGCTGCCAAGGCTCTGCAGGCCACGTGGCAGCAGGTAGAGATCCCCGAGACCTGCCTGTCTCAGGGGCTGCACAGCCTGCGGGGTCAGTGGGGCTGCGGGAGCCCGGCGCCCACTCTGCTGGGGTCCCCTGCTCGCTGCCCCCTTTGCTTTGGGGTCTGGAGGAGGAAGGGCTGAACTCTTCCCTTCTGCCACTATCCAGGAGCAGAGGGTGGAGGGTGGCTCAGCGTCTCCCTGCTGTGTTTTGGGAGGGAGAGAGTGGTAGGGCAGGTGGGGTGCTGGGATGGACTTGCCTCAGTTCTCATGTTAGCCAGTGCTGAAAAATCAAGAGCTCCGTCCAAAGTACGTGCCCGGGCCATGCTGCAGTCCACGCAAGCACAGTGCATGTACGTGGGTTTTGTGTGCGTGTCCCTGGGCTGGCTGCAGGGTTCCTGCCGGAGCCAGCACCACCTGACACCCGGGCATCGCTGGGAATTCTGCCTGGAAAGGGAGATACTCCCCAGCCCATGCCCCGACCATGCCGCGTGGCAGGGAGCACAGCGACGAAGCCCTGTCTCTCTGAACCGCCGACCCTGTCCCCCTCCATACTTACGGAGCTCGTGGATGCCCGGGTAGTCGCTGAACTCCAGCACGTAGAGGTGTCGGCCCTCGACGCTGCGGCCGATGCTGTAGATGCGGGTGACGTAGGGGCACTGGCTCTGCACGCGGAACAGGGCCTGCACCATCTCCTCGTAGCGATGGTGGAGAAAGCTGAGGGCGGCCGCTACCTCGAGCAGGAGCAGGGCTCCCACGAGGGACCGCAGCCACCGAGCCATCCTCCCGCGGCGCTGGGCGCCCAGACCAGCTCCGAGCCCCCGGCTCTCTCCCTGCCGGGAGCTTAAAGTGCAAACTCCAACCAGCTCTTTCCAGTTTCCGAGTGCCAGCCCCCTGCACCTGCGGGCGGGGGGCGGCGGGAGCGGGGCGCGCCGGGGCCCCGCTGCAGAGGAATGAATGCTCCCCCCCCCCCCCACCGCCCGCCCGCCGCGGCCGCCGGCGAGCCCACTCTCCGCCGTCGAAGAAGTTTCCCCCCGCTCCGGCTCACTTATTAACCGGATAGTAAACAGGCCCCCGCAGCCACTGGCTGTCACTGCAGAAGAAGCGCAGGGCTGGAAAACTGGCTGCGGAGGGCGTCGGGGCTGCCAAGCGCACGGCAAGCGGCGGGGCGGGGGAGAGGAGAGGGGGGCGGCGGGCGGGGGGGGGTGTGGGATGCCCGTCGCCGAGCTCTTCCGTGGGGGCAAGAGCCGAGCGGGGTGGGGATGGCGCCAGGGCGGCCCCGGTGCCCTCACGGCTGCCGCAGCCCTGCCCGGCCCCTGCCCGCCCGGCGCGGGCAGCTCCCGCCGCTCTCCCCCGGGGCCCGGCCGCCAGCTCGGAGCCGCGCCTGCTCTCCTGCCCCATCTCCTGGGGAAGCAGAGGGAGACGTCGCCGCAAGCTCTGCGGGCCTGCCGGCCCCTCTGCCCGGCCCCTGCTCACCCGGCAGTCCCGCTGCTCCCGGGATAAACTGAGATAGGGATCGCATCGCCCTCCCCACAGCTGCCTACCCAAGCAGCCCAGCTAGGAGGTCGCAGGTAGAGGACGGGGCAGCGTGGGGTCCGATAGAGGACTTGCCTGCTTAGCAGGTAGCAGCAAGGAGAACTCTGCTCAGAGGTCTCGTATCTTCCTGCTGTGCACTGGAAATGGGCACGATAATGATCTCCGACGGGCACCGGGCAACTGGGCAGCAGCAGAGAGCTCAGCAGCCTAAAGGCAGATGAAGGTGCCCTGCTGTCTGTTAATAGAGCTACAGGCCATTTCTGGAGCTGGTTCTCTCCACCCCTCTGCCACATGCACCCTTGCTCCAGCGGGCAGCAGTCACCTCAAGGTGCCTGTGCTCTGTCCACGGATGGGGGCAGTTGTGGGAAGCAGCCTTCTTTTGCAGCCTTACCCCATGGGGCTAAAATTCCAGCAGCTTAGTGGCTCTGACAGAGATCTTTATTCGCGCATCTCTGACACACAGCCCAAACGTGAGTATAAACAGCAGAAAGATTTACCATTCCGTCTGGACATGCCAGGAGAAAGGCTCCCTTTGCTAATGCGAGTGTCCCATACTGCTCTGTCCTGGCCCCCCTGGAAAGGAGCTCCTCCTGCCATCAGCAACGGGCTTCTTGGGATTCTCAGAGCCATGCTAAACATCTGCCTTCCCTTCAGCCTTGAGATGCATCCACACTGCATTACTCTAACCCCTGTGACAAGGGGTGCTCTAGCTGCCTCTTCCCCCAGCAAAGCATCCTCTACCAGTGCTGCCCAGCACCACTGCTTTCCTGCCTGTCCTCCACATCCACCTGGGTTGCCAGCTGCCTTTCTGCCTCAGTTTCCCAGGAAGAGCAGTGGTAAAACCAAGGAGCCCCTGTTGGTAGCCTCCAACACAAACACTGCAGGCTGATGGGCAAAGCACGCTGCCTGACTGCTCCTGGCTTGGCTTACTCAGACTTTCCCACTTCCAACTTTCTTCTGCTCCAGCCCCACCATACTGGTCCTTTCTCTCCTCGTCCCTGTGCCTTCTTGGTCTCCTGCCCCATCTGCACAGCATCCTCATCTCAGTTATGACCCTTTAAAAAAAAATGGTTGTAGAAGTCCTGGTTTTGAACAAATATCTTTTGAAGACATAGCAAGAAAAAAAAAGAATGTTATAGCTATATAAAGATAGCAGTAACCACATTAATACCTTCTCCCAGTTAAGCTTCATCCCACCACATCCCCGCTTGTCAGTCTGAGAGCAACACACATTCAGGAGCAGGAATGGCATTGACCCATCTTTAATCAGGTAACAAGAAATTGTGCTGGAGGTACCAGCTTCTCCCAGCACTTGCAGGAAACTGAGGAAAAGTAGCTGAGGCAGTGGCAGGGCACGGCAAGCATGGGTATAGCAGGGCAGCTTGTATCTCTACAGCAGCCACATCTGGTGGTATTTTGCGGAGCTGGTGGCTCAAGCAGCGGTGGGAAATGCCCTCGCCTCCTTCACATCCCCGCTCCCAGGGCTGCTGGGTTTCCGTGGAGCTGCTTTCTCCCCAGCTTTCAGCAACCAAGGCGATGTGAAGGAGGTGGGCAGGTTTCCAGTGTTAGCCAGTGTTACTTGGCAGCCAGAGCGCGCTAGGCAGGGCTATAGTAAAATAGCACAAACCCCATGTTTGGTCTGTCTCCCCCCCTCCCCTTTCCCTTCCCAGGCTGTTTCCAGTGGCCTGCGACAGCAGTGGGAGAGTTGGAGCTGCAGTACTGCCAAGGGACGCATGAGAAAAGCACTCACTTTCCTATGGAGACAAGCTACACTGATGTGAGAAACAACAGGAAAAAACTGAAATGCCAGATTGTTAGCTCCTAAAAAGGAGCCATGAGCAAAATCTGGGGTGGGCGGAGAACGCATCTCACGCACTGCTAGGTCTGGAGAATTAGTCAGCGTTATCTGTAGCACAGGGATGGAGGCAGCCTCTTATCAGGCTGCAGGTTTAAATCAAACAAAAGGAAATAGGTTTGCACCCAAGGCGCAATGAAATTACCTTGTCAGAGCTGAAAGTTAAATGAGTGCAAAAGAGGATAGGATAAATTCATAGAGAACTGGGGCATCCACAGCTATTAATTGTTCAGATCCAGAAGCAATCACTTGATCATAAATTTCCTACACCCCTGATGGCTAGAAGAGAAGGATCATGCCCTTTCCCTAACTGTCCATCTAAATTCTTGCTCATCGTGCAGCTGGAGACAAGAACCAACGCACTGCCTGTTTGATCTGACCTGGCGCAGCCCTTATTACATTCTAGGAAAACAACATGCTAATGAAACTTTAAGCCAATAATAAGTTCAGACATGTTAAAAAGCACTCATGAAAGCTGAAACAAACAATATAGGACATTAGCTCTTAGAAACAGTACAGGAAATACACAAAGACTTAATTTGGAAAATGCAGCTAATGCATCTGGGATGGATCATCCACACACATACACCCCCCCCCCCCCATCTGTTCAAAGATGGAGAGACCTTGAGGCAGTAGGAGAAAGAGGGCGAGCAGGAACATGCTGTGCCACAGTGGTGAGAGTGAGAAGAATGCGAATGTGAGCCCCGTCCCCCACATCGTTCCACGGCTGAGGGTCACAGGCAGCAAGGAGCCGATCCCTCCAGAGCCGGCTGTGGAAAGACTCCACCTGGTGCATTTGTTTTAATTCTGGCTGCATTGTTACCAGAGGAAGACTGGAAAAATTGAGGAAAGTTCAAGCTAAGAGCCATAAGAACGAGCAAACTAGAGAGAGTGTGCGCGGAAAGAAAAATGATGAGCCGTGACAAGTATGTTTGCCTTGGCGGAGCTACAGCTGTGGCTGCACGCAGAGGCACGCAGCCGCACGGCCCCACGAATGAGGGGCACAGGCCCCCGTCCTTCACCTGTTTTGGGGGAGTTGAAGTGCCAGCACGATGCCAGCGGTGCTGACTGGGGGAGGGAGAGGGAAAACGAGGCCAGAGGACTGCAGCCGTCCAGTGCACAGTAGGGCAGAACAAGCTGCTTGGGGCAGGTCAGGGGGAAGCTAAAGCAAGGGAAGATGGGCTTTGGGTACTAGCAGCTTTCCCAGGAGTGAGGCCACCCGTGTGAGGTGCCCAGAGCCTGGGAAGGACCACAGTGCCTTTCCTTGCCAGGAAAGGATGCTGCCCATCCACCGGGAACTTCAGATGCAATCCAGGAGAACAGCAGGGAACTGGCAAGAGAGGAAATCCCATCTCAGGACTTTTCCATGTTTAGTGCCAGAAGCTCCATTCCACTATTGGCGAGTTCTCACCTTCTGGAAAACAGTGTGAAAACTTTTCTGGCATCAGTTCAGAAGTCTTTATTGAGATAAGGATACAGAGATTTGTGCGTGCATCAAAACAAAGATCCATTTCTTCAGGGCTGAGCTGCAAAAAGAAAGCGTGTGGCCCAGGTG
This sequence comes from Balearica regulorum gibbericeps, assembly GCF_011004875.1. NCBI lineage: Eukaryota > Metazoa > Chordata > Aves > Gruiformes > Gruidae > Balearica > Balearica regulorum. The sequence goes on from NC_046190.1 coordinate 16,466,425, forward strand.
GCAGGGACTGTTGTCCTCGGTGTGCGTCCCCCAGCCCCTCCTGAACAGGCTGTTGAGCCCCATGACACAGCCATCAGCCCCGCAGAGCCTGCAAGTCCCCCCTGGCACAGAGCATGGGAAGAACTGGGACAGATGAGAAGGGGGCACGCATCCAGCTGAGAGCTGCTCTTGGAGAAGCTGAGGAGCCCCGGCCAGCACCAACACTGCAATCAGCCTCTCACCACAGAGGTGATGGCCCCACTTCCGAGAGCTTTCTTCCGAGTGGAGGCTCCACTGTGGTTTGCTGTGGGGCCAGAGAAATCAGCTGTAGCCCATGCACAGAGGAGAGGTGGCTGTATCGGGGAAGACAGTGAAGGGCACTTAGAGCCTGTGGTGGGGACGGGTGGTTTTCTGCAAGAGGCGAGTGTGCTGCAGGCACCCAGGCTTTCTTTTCTGACCCCCGAAAATCTCAGCCTCGCTGATAGTTTTATTCTCAGACCTGACACCGGGGTGAACACGAGAGAGCTCGTAGAAGTCATCAGTCTCAGAGAGACCAGACTGCTCCCGCACCCTACAAAGCTATCAAATCCCCCTGCAAGGAACCTTCCCAAAAATGGACCACTGAACATTTGAACCCAAACCAGAGACACTCATCCCATCTTGCTGCAGCACATCTCAGGGCTTCCTGTGGCAAAATGGGAGACACCAAGGTCTGGAGTCTTGGCAGCCCAGCAGAGCTGATCAGTGAATAAATATTTGCAAGACAAGTACATGTGGTGTTAAAAGATGCTTTAACCCATAAGAGCAAAACTGTACAGAAGCCAGTAGCTGGAAATTAAAGCCAGAAGCTATCAAATCAGAAATAAGGCACAGATAATTATCAGTGAGGCAGATCAACTGCATTAACAAGAAAAGTGATACCATATTATACTGACATATTTGGAAATTCCACCCACTATCATTAATGGTCTTCATGTATGCGTTGGGTGACTCTGGAACATGAAATTGAGCTGAATACAGCTGGGTCAGATACAGCACAGAAGCAAAGAAATTAATGTTCATTAAACTTGAACTCTTTGACGAAAGATTTTGAGTAGCCTCCATAGATAAAGTCTTGCAATAGCAGGCAAAATGGGGAAAAAAAAATCATACGCTTTTCTGGGAAGGTTCAAATACAGCCAGTGATATGCAAGGGTTTCACCCTGATAGAATGCCTTCAGTCAACCAATTCTTGTACCCTCAGCCTGCTCAAGTGATTTTTAAATGGCATATCTGGTGTCACCTTAGAAATTCTAGTTCTGGAGAGATTGGCTCATATACACAGTCTAAAAGTCATAAGGTTTAAAAATAATGTAACATTTTGTATTTATCTCAGTTTGGGGCCTTTAGGTTGCACTCAAGTTACATTGACATGTTTTTAAAAAAACCCCATAACCCAAACCAAACAAGAGAAGGCAGGCAGGAGGGAGTAAGCGAAGATACCAGCTGATCACCTGACTCTAGAATCAAGAGCTAACAATATTAACACTGTGGGACTTGCAATAAAGATACAAAACATTGCTAAAGCTCTTCTCCCAGGTTCTGTATTTGACCTTTTCCTTTGGCATAAACCCTTAGCAGGGACCAGAAGAGCAGACTGGCACAGGCTTTCTCTCCACACCAACTTCCACACGTGGTTTCTGCATCAATTTCTGAAATGTCCCAATGGATCTGCCAGTTCCTGCATCGCGGGAACAACTAGGCAGCTGTCAGATTCCTGAGGTCTCAGGAGAGGAATTATCATTCTGCAGGTTTCCACACTGTTCGTGGGGAGGAAGGGTGCACCAGCTCACATAGGGAGCTTCTCCAGGGCACCTGCTTTGCTACAAAGACTCTGTATGCAAGGAAGGTGGCACAGGACAGGGTGTGCTGCAAGTGGGGCTGACTGGGGACCCAATGCAGCTCTGATCACATGCTCCTCCTGCATACCTGCCAGCTGTGACCAAGAACTACTGTTAATCTCTCATCTACCTATCTTTGCTGAAAATAACAGAAGGAAGACTCCATCTCTAGATTAATTTCAACATCTCATTGTATTTGCAGATAAAACAAAAACTGGTGAATGGACAAACAGTCATTTGTGGGTTGACCTGGATCACTGGCTTGGGGGAATATTCTTTGAATGGTATGTGTTTCAGTGGAGCCACATGGAAGGCAAAGTGGCTCATGTTAAGAGACACTGATGAACAGTGTGAGACAGTGGCCATTCTGGAATACAATGACTGGAAAAAAAGGCCAAGTTGCAATATTCCAACTGGCCAAAAAAACCCCAAAATTTCTCTTTAAGTGAGCTGACCTGGCCCTGAGATATACAAACGGGGAACATAAAGTATAGATCAAAACCAAAGGGTGTTATTTTTATATATGTTATTAGGGAATCTACTACCACTCACTGCTGAAAATTTTGGTGTCCAAGTTTCAGAAAGATGTAAAAATTTTCAAAGTTAGTCAAGTGGAGTCAAAAGCTACAAGTGAGGTCAGCACAGAGTGCTTTGCAGATTGAAGATCAAACTATTTAATATGATACAATGATGACTTGCAAGCACCAACAAGGAAAAAGGGATTTTGATATAGAGTTACTCAGTTTTTCTGAAATGGGCAGAACAAGATCCAACAGAAACTGAAGCCAGCTAATGCAGAGCAAAAAATAAGACACAGATTTTTGGAAGAACAATGAACTGCCCAAAGATCTTACCACAAGACAGGGTAGATTCTTCCCTTACCTTTAGGTCCTTCAATGCTCCTACTTCCAGACATGAAGTAGAAATAACTGGGGCACATTGTCCAGCCTGCACTGTGCAGAGGGACAGGCTGGGAGACAATGAAAGCCCCGAGCTCCATGTCTGTGCTTGCCTAAAGGAGAAGGCTTTTTTGGGCTTGCACATCCTGATCCCCTCCACACCTTCTACGGCTTTACTTGGGAAAACAGGTGAAGGTGTGTGTTTGCCATGCCCTTCTCTCCACAACATCTGCTTTCTTTTGGCCTCCAGTGCTTACAGGTCATTAGGAGAAGAGATTTCTGAGATTTCATGGGAGGTAGACAGGCACCAGTGGTTTCCAAGTGTTTTATAAAAATTGGTTTCTGACTTACCTCTCCTTTTTTGGACCAGGGAATGGAAAATGGAAGAAAGCGATTCGTAAACCTGATCAGTGGCATCACCCTAGTTGTGTGCTAGAAGATGGGCTTCAGTATGTGCACTCACAAGCCCTGGGTCTTATGGTCATGGAATAAGCCTAAGCCACAAGGGAAGGAAAGGCAAATTTTCACTGATTTTGCTGGTGGAAAGAGTGGTTCAATCTGTGCATTCTCATGCTCGTTAACTGCTGCCAGCTGTCTATTTATAAAGGAACATGACCTAATCAACATTTTCCCTAGATTAGAGGCTGCTGTGTGATCAGCACAGTGACACTGGATTGCTTTAGTGGGTGTATACCTGTAGGCACGCTAATCACACCAGAGTCTCTGTAGGCATAAGCACTCGCTACTGGTCAAGGATCCTTGGCCAATATGAGCTGTTCCTACAAAAATCAGCAATGCTTGGCTGGGAACTCGTGTCTTGATGTACCCTAGGGACATGGGAAAGGCTCAGCATAACAGCGAGCCAGCTTTGGTCCAGCAACATCATCAGGAAGACGTGGGAAAGAAGCTTCTTGCCACTTGTGAAAGGAGCAGACAGCCACCATTGCCCAGCTAAGGGGTGATGACCACCAGCACGCTCAGTTTCTTCATCCTTATCCCTTCTTGTTCCAGAGTGGCATTTGGGAGCCTGGCCAGCCTTCGGGGACCAGCCAGGTGCAGGTGGCCATACCCAGCTGTATGGCTGCGAGGGCTCAGGGTGTGGGGAGGCGAGCGAAGGTGTGCTGGTGCAGTTTCCCTGCGGGAAGGGCTCTCGGGAACAGCTTCAGCAGAGGAGTAGCAGGATCACCCTGTGTGTGATCGCTCCCAAGAGCTCAGTGGGATGTGTGGCCCTGAGATTACCCTTGCAGGAGCACCGGCTCCCAAAGATTGCTGCCGCTTTTCTCTTTATAATGCTGTGCACAAGGCAAAGACCAACAAGCAGCAAAATTTCATTGAATGAAAGTACGACCCATTCAAGGAGGGGACACCTGCTTGTCTGTCCTTGGCAGAGAGAGGTGGCAAGCCTGATGTCCCAACGTCTGTCAGTGCAAGTGTGAGTCAGAAGAAATAAATGCCCTTGTTCTACACAGTCAGTAGCTTCAGTGAGAGGTGAGAGGGGCTCTGCTGTGCCGGGGTCTCCTAGCCCTGAACAGACAGGGTGACATGGCCCCTCTCCCCCCAAGGTTTTTCCTAAACAATCCCCTTCTGCAGGCACTTGGGCTTGTGGAAGAGAAGCCAGGCAAACAGGATCACGGACGCCAGCACGAGGGAGCACAGCACCATCAGCCCCACGTAGCTGCCGTGGGAAAGAGGGGGCAGAGCGGGCTCCTCTGCGGGGATCATGTTGGTCAGGTTCAGCATGTAGCCCAGGGTCCAGCCCGCATCGCTGCTGCCGATCTGAAACGGGAGAGGAGCAGAATCAGTGCTGGGAGGTGCAGGGGCTGCTTGCAGCATTGCTGGGGCAGTGGCACCCCGGGGAAAAAGGGCCAGGCTGTGCAGCAGAGGTTACAGCTACCTGCTGGGGTAGAGCCCTCCCCACCACGAAACACACCTTTCCAAGGAAGTGGATCGTTTGCCAGTTCTCTTCAGTGAATTCGTAGCCAGTTTCCAGGAGAGAGACAATATAGGCTCCAGAAAAGCAATATTCGCTCAGGTACTTTTCTTTTATTTGGTGATATGCTGTCTTCACCTAGGGAGGGAAGAAGTCACCAGTCTTAAACACAGATTTCTGCTGCCCCAGCTTGCGCCTGAGCATCCACTGCAGGTGCTGGGGGGATCTTGCCCCTCTTGCCTTGGAAGTTACCCTCAACGATTTATCCTACAGAAAAATATCAGCAGCTCTTGCCACCTGGCGGCCCCAGCCCACTGCCACAAGCACTGCTCACCTCATGCCAAGGCCGGGCACAGAAGCTCTGAATGGCGCTGGCCACTTTGTCCAGGGCAGCGGGTCTTTGTTCACTGGTCAGGTTCAGAAAGTTCATCACAAAGTAGAAAGCAGAAAAAGCCTGAAAGAGAAAGAATATGTTAACCTGACTGGCCCTCAGCATGAGCAGGACAGTGGAAATCCTACAAAAGAAAATGGCTTTATTTACAGATAGAGAAATATAAGAAGCAACATCACACGCACAAAAGCAGGTATATTTTCAAGAGTGATGTCACTCTGCCACCAAGAGCTGATGAGAGCTAAGGACCCCAAAAGGAAGATGGAGGTAGGAACTTCATTGACCACAGTATCCTGAAGAACTTCAGTAAATCCCTCGCCTCTATGCCCTGGTGCCAGAGTGGCACATGGTGAACACTGCTTGCCATCACAACCGTGATCTCATTTTGGCAATAGAATGAGATGAGTGTGCAGCCAATATTGACACAAACAGCAGAGGTGATGGTCTGAAAGGAGCGTACAGAGCCCCAGCGTACAATCCAAAGTGCAGAAAACCCCTTTCTGACCACAGCCAATAGCTGATAGGTAGGGGGTAGTTTATGAACAGGGCAAGGGAGTATTAACAGTTTTCCCAGAAAGCCTCACAGCCACTGAAGTCTTCCAGCTCTAGGACTGATGTTTAGTGTGGTGTCACACATGATGTGTGTTCAGAGTGTGCACTGTCTCCTTATCACATCTGGGAAGCTGTCAGGTGAGCTGACAGTAGTGCTCACACTTTTCTGGATGAATTTCAGATCTTGTACCACCATTGACTTCAGGAGACAAGGTTTGCTGGAGCAGTGTATCATGCATGGCCTGCAGCAGGTGCTCCTGCCTCTGGTGCTTGCCATCAGGAAGGACTGCTTGAAAAATGAATCAGTAAATGGAGCACCTCAAGGAGATGGGTTAGAACGGGAACAGCGCAGTAGACTAGCATTTACTGGGGTAGCTCTTACACAGAAGTGCAGCACCACTTTTGTAGTTATGTGTCCAAAAAGCCATCTTGTAAATGAATCCTGCCCCAGCCACGGAGAACACACTCTAGCATTACTCTGAGTTTCTGCCCTTCTGATATTCTGGGTTATAGAGAGTTGAAGAATGTGAAGACTTACCCCAAAATCCCCTTGTAACGGAGGTAGGTATATGCCATTGAAGGAGCAACTGGAGTAAGGACAACTGGTTTTGTTAAAGAGTTTCTGGATGTTTCTTCGGCACATTTGATAATCACCCCCTCCCTGTAAGTACAGCTGGCTGAAAGGGAATTCCTTTTTCTTGGCTGATGTACAAGGAGTTTTGAAGAGGTCACTTATATTTATAGTCCTCTGATACCCCTTGTGAAAGCATGGATCAAGGAGGCTGCTGTTGTCCACAGTCTGAAAGTAAAATCAACCCAAGCTGTTACACTTCACTCAAGTAGCGCTCTGGGAAAGGGTCACAAGGAAGGGTGGCCACAAGGCACTTGTCACAGTACATCACACCAAGATACACACATCAGGTCAAAGTGAAGAGGATGGTTTAAGGAATTGGCTGTGATTCGGGATATGTGGGTACTGCCACAGCCTCCCTGGAGGACCCTGGGCAAGTTACTTTCATCCACATTTTGTGAAGCTGCTGTTGATTTGGGATTCTCAGAGATGGTGAAACATCACCTCCCCCAAGTACTTCAGTCAAGCACAGTACTCCTGCTATCCCATGCCCAAGAATCAAGGCACCTCAAATTGGTAGTACTTTTGAAAATGTTGACTCTCATCTCTTTGGGCATCTGCCCAGTCTTTATGGAGGATAATGCCATTTGCCAAACCCAGACTAAGGGATGAGACATTTAGCTGGGACTGCAACTTTTACAGCACCAGTATGTCAAAACTGGGAGGGTCCAGGATCTCCACCTGAAATTACAGACCGATGTACTTGCCTGTAGGTCGCTGGCCAGTTTCTGTTGCAGAGCCTGGTCCTTCCCATAGCAGAGAAAGCTGTGTGTGTATACTTGGTAAGTCTTGCCATAGAGACGGAAGTAGAGCAGGTTGTCTGGGGACCCAGAAGAGAGTTCATTTGGTACAAAGGTAATCTGTGTTGATGCTCCTCCGAGGTCTAGTGCTCCTGATGTCTCACTTATGGATTTCAGGGAATGTAGAAGTTTTGTCCAGCCAGACTTTAACAAACAAACAAAAAAACCCAAAGTAAACCAGATACATCAGGTATGGAGAAGATCTATTTGGGAGCAAAAAAGAAGAGAAAGACTTATGAGGACAGAAGCAGAGGCACAGAACACAGGAAAGGCAGGAAGACCTGGAGAGGGGCATGAGATGAGAGCTGGAACAAGACACAAGATGCAGGCTTGGAAAAGGAGAAGATGGATTATATCTGAGTATTTGCAGGAGGACTAAGAATATGAAATCCAATAAAATTGTTATGCAAAAAACCAGTCAACTTACTGTTTCAAGTCCCAAATGATTTGTAAGCTCAATAATAAAGAATCATTGTCAAGTTTTACAGGCACAGAAATATTTTAGATCAGGAAGTGAGGAGGATGCTGTACTCAAGCAAAGTTAATCAAAGATGCCAGCGTTTTATTTCAATGCTTTAAGCCTGACTACAGTGGTACATCCTGATACTTATTGGTATTAGGACATACTCACAGTAATTGCTGAGGCAAGATGTACAGCTTCCTGATCTCTGGTAAATGGCTTACAAGGGAAGATACTGCCTGTGACACCCTCCTGCAAGGCATGATTTACAGAGTGCTGCAAGCTGGTGATTCAAATATGGACTTGATACAGTACCTGCTTGAAATTGCCCAGCAGGTAGTTAATGGTGATCCATCCATAGGCTCCTTCTTCCTGACCACTGATGATTCTGGCACCCTGGAAGTTGAAGGGAGCTGAGCGTAGTGTCTTCTCTACTGAGGACAAGACTTTGTCAGCTGCACTTTTATTCTCCAAGCTGGATGAATGGAAGAAAGGATGGAGTGACTCTGGCTGACAGTTCTCTGCAGCCTACAGGCTTTATTCTGAGTAGCCAGGCTGCAGCTCCCCACCAAGTGTTAATTGTAACAGAACAGTCATTGATATGGGTACATCCAGCTCCAACTGGCCACATCCCTCTCTGTCACACCTTGACAGCACAGCTGCCTCCAGCTCTGACACTCACAAACCCTGCAGCTGAGAGTGGTACCTGGAGCAGAGACCAGAGCTCTCTTGCTCTCCTGGACCACGTGCTCTGGTAGAGATTGCACCATGGAGATCCCTCTCACTCTTTGCCATCACCATTATAGAAGAAATCCATGCCCTCTGGTATCCCCAGGGAGGTTTCCCAGGCAATACATACATAAGATCAGCTCCCTATCCCAGCCAGGCAAGAGGTCTGGAGCATCCCCATGAAAACCACAAATTGGAACTAAACGAGGATACGATTATAAAGTTATTTCAGCTTTGATGATCTCAGGCTGAGTCAAAGTATGTGGAGAGTCACAACATGATTGGGCTCAAAATATCCTCGTCAGGCCTAATACCAGACTGTGGGGGATGTCTGAGCATCCCCTGAGCATCAGCTTGGGCACTGCTACCCTCCTGGTGTCTCTGCACTATGTGTGGGTGCTGGAGATGATGGAAGGTAGGAGTGAGTGGAAACAGACCTGCTGGGCAAGCAGGGGAACAGCCCAGGGAGACTTGGGGTTTAGAGGCCAGTGGCAAAAGAGGGTATCTGGGCAAAGTCTGAGCTGGCAGCATTTCCAAGGACTTTTCTCAAGAGGTCCCTACTGAGCATCTATGGTGGTCCCAGGCACAGTGCTGCAGGAGAAGGGGACAAGCCCTGCAGTACCTGAGAAGCCGCATGCCGGCAGTTGCTCCGAGGTAGACGGGTGTCTCTTGGTGCTGCTTTGAGGGAATCACCTCTTCTGCTTGTTGTAGGCACTGTGTCAGAGAGGGACCTGCCTTCTCCGTGGCATGGGAGTAACCTGAGATCCCAGGGCCTGCAAGAAATGAGGACACTTCACTGCTCGAACTCCAAGCATAACCTCAGAGTGCTGTCGTGAGCAGTCGTGTTAAACCGTATCACTATCACAGGAAGAGACATCAGATTCAACCACCCCATTTCTGACTTTTAGAAATCCTACAGCACTAAGCCTGATGCATGCAGGGGTGGCCACAGCGCCCAACACCTGCTACCCGTTCTCTGGGAAGCAGGCTGTGAACTCACGATGAGGGCTGCAGTAAGGCACATTGTTTGCTTAGTAGGTCCTGGACATCTGCAGACTCATCTCTGGCTCTGCCTGGGTATACTGTGGATCTGCACCTGAAAATCCCTGACCCTTTACTATGCTGGGTTCTCTGGGGGAAGATGATGTCACTTGTTGGTATATTGTACATGCACGCTACAGCACTGTTTTGCAGCCATCCCCTTCCATGCTAACCCAAAGAAATATTCATTGTCCCTCCCTACCATGTGTCTCCCAGTGAATGGACTGCCCCAGGACCAGTGCCTGCATGGGCAGCAGCGAATCCCACTCTGCGTTTGCTCCAGGTTGCCATACGTTCAGTGTGCTGCTCGTGGCGTGGCATGCTGCAGCACCGAGCAGCTATTGCAGCAGCTTGATAACAGCATGGCTCTCCCCTGCGCTGCAGATGGTCCTGACAAGACCCCAGGCAGGCTCTGAAAACACCTCCTCCTCCTCCCCAGAGCACAGCGATCCACAATGGTCTACTCTGTTCCTTGTCATGTGCATCCTTAGAATTTATTTATGCCTTCCTAAATCATACAATAGCTACACAGCAATTAAACAGAATAAAAAATATACCAGGACATGCATAACTTGAGTAACCTTGGCCTGCAAGCGCAGTGCCTAGCTGGCACAGGGGCCTTGAAAAAGAGCAAACCATGCCCTCCCCTCTTGCTGCCTGACGTTCATCAGCACTTCAGCAAGGCTACATGAAGACGTTTTTATTTATCTAAGTACGTTCTTCGGTGTAGTTCTTTCCAAAAAGCACTCACTTCCAAGCATCCTAAAAATAAAGGGAAAAGTGGATCCACCTTTCCTCCCAGGAAGGTCAGGCACATACAGCTCCCAGTGGGAAGTGGTGGGATATACATTAGCTCACAGATATAACACTGTTTTCACTATTGGCCTCTTCCTCCGGGTTTCTCCTCCCCCACCCTTTGGTTGCATTCTCTCTTCTTCCCTTGTGCCCCTTCCACAGCTCCCTTTTCTCCTCTTACCTTTGACTTTACACACCTCCACCTGCTGCACCACCCCGGTGTCATTCTCCTTCTCTGCTGGCCACTCATACACATACAGGTTGGTGTGGGATGACCCCGCATCCAGCACAATCCCATACTGTGGGCAAAACAGAGTTGTCATTGCACCTGAGGCGCCGAAACAGACACAGCGTGCGCTGGTGTCCACACGTGGGGGGACCAGAAACTGGCAGTTGTGGGAACATGCTGTATGATTGCCCTCCTCAGTAGCGATTTGATGCAGTTTCCATCAAAGGGATACAAGAGGAGAGAGAAGCGGCAAAACTGGGACTACTTAAGAGATGATCCCCTGTGAAGCCATATCTGGTTTCACCACAAAGATTTAAAAGATGGTACTTGAGGTGTGTGAAGGCCCTTGTCTGGCTAAAGACAAGGGCAGCAATGTGTCCTGGAGCACCATGTGTGTCTAACCCACCCCCCCAGCTTGGCTTGCTTTCCTATAAGAACCCCAGCCTATAATACCTTAATATTCTTCGGAAGTGGCTTGTTTTGGGTCACTGCTACAGCAATTAAAGCAATTACAGCCAAAGCAGAGAGGAATCCCAGGATGAGTAGAATCTTCCTTGTCCAGGACATCTTTGGTTTGGTACCTGTGACTAGAGCAGATAAAGGATGTTGTTATCCTGGTAGCCCATCTTACCTCACCCAAAGGTCTTCAGGCACATTCCTGCAGTCCCTTTCCTCCCTGTAGCATCTGCCTTTGCCCATCCCTGCTCCCATCTCCTGCTCCACGTCCTCATGGGGGATTTCTGAGGCAGAGCTCAGCCCTGGTGTCCTGCAGATTTGCTCTTGTGGACTGTGCCACATCTCCATGGGCTGCCCTGTGCCAAGTGGTGATGAAGGAGGACTTCAAGATGCAGCTTATGGTTCGTCTGTCCTTAAGATACCTGCAGGTAACTGAGCAGCTGTGCAACAACATCTGTATGAGGCAAACACTGTCTTCTACTATAGCTCTGCATTTGGCTTAATAATCACGGAGACACTCAAAGAGCAGACTGCTAGTATATAAACAGCATAACCCTATGCAACTCAAAGCTTTAACCCCTGCGACATTTTGTCCTAGTATACTTTGTGCTTCAGGTTTTTACAACGTTTATAACAGTTTACATCATCCTCATCACTGGTAATGCATATAGGAAGTCTAACACTAACAGTTCAGTATGTGACAGTCAGTTCACACAATGCTGTCCTGCACCTTGGCAATGGTATACAGAAAATATGATCTGCACGCCACAGGGTATTTAGGAACTCTATGGAGATTTTTGATGCCACTTCTCACAAGACCAGAAAATTATGAATAGTCTGTATTTACAGAATTAGCATAACATGGTTAAAAATGACACGCTTTGCAAAACTTGTGCCAGTTTGATACCTTAACTGTTACTGATATATTTGGTATGACCTACCTAACAAACATTTTTGTGGCTTGAAATACATGGTTAGCAGTAGGATTCTGTAAAAAAAGCCATTTATGGTTGACGGAAGTAATTCACAACCAATATGGTATTTGAGCTTTCAGAACTGATATACGTATACCGGTGTGTGTTACTGGCTAGCATGATGCTGTTGATATTTTCGTGCTTTGGATTCTCCTTCATATAGTAGAAATTTCACTTCACAACTTAGGCTCAGCCAATTTTGGTATTGTTCAATAAAATACCATCTTCCAACACAAAGCTCTTGAAAGAAAATCAGCAAAAGTATTTTCCAGATTATAACCTAGCTGTAAAGTCAACAGTTACAACTAACAACTAGCTTTGGCACTCTAGGGCTCATACCTGCTCCCACTGCGACATGAAATCTATTCCTACCTATACTGATGCTCCATACTCAAATCCACTGATTGTTGGACTGCTCACATGGGTCCTAATTTCTCTTCTCCTTATACACAAATACTCTAGATGTTTAGAAGTACTTTATCGGTCATCCAGGGTGACAATACCTCTGTGCAGGCAACCAGATCAACTATCTTCATGCTCCAAGAAAGTAAGGTGACTGAACCTGCTCTGCATCTGCATGCCAGAACTTGAGTTCCAGAGGCCATTCTCCAGCCCTCAGGTGATACTGGGTCAATGCTCCAAATCCATCCTGGCACCCCACATCACGCATGCAAATATGAAAAGCATTCAAGTTCTGAACAGGGTCATCTTCCAACCACTCTGGTTTCACATGAAAGGTAGTCCCAGATGCCAGAACTATACAAAATGTTACCCAACCTTACAAATGACCCAAAATCCCAGAGTTGTTTTCAGAAGTTGGCCCAAGTGAAAAGAATCAAAGCACCTCCGGAAATCTCTAACTGTAGACAAAGGATGTCTTCCCACCTGTCTAGAGAAAAGGGAACCTAAAAGTGCCAAGAGAATTTGTTTTGAAGATCTCCCTGCAGGCAGGTTCATTGGAAACCTAATGCTGACCTGCAACTCTGTGCTCCCTCTCTTCCCACTCATGTGTAAATCTGCTGAGGCTAACTGTGAAATTTGGAAGCTTGTTATGCTTGCATTTTAGGAGTGTCTGTTAGATGCACACCATGCTTGCCAATATCGCCAAGAATGCAGCTTAAAAAAATAGCCTAGTGCACATACCAGACAGCAGGAGGTAAGAATGCATTTCATACAGCTTTATTCAAAAAGGCCCCAGAATTCATGGCTTGAAGTGATTAGAACCAACAGAACATGACAGCTGGGAGACTTTTCTTCTTATTGGAGAGAAGTTGGCTCAGGTTAGGACAACACTGAGCATGTCCATTGAACAAAAATTATTTTAACACTAGAAAAATGAATACAAACAGATGCTGTAATGTAAAATTAGCTGCACAGTATAGATATGAAGCTAGCACGCTTGAAAACTGAAACTGCTGCTGACAGTTGCACAGCACATCCATGTAATTATTGCCACCCTTACTCTGAGATCTCGCCTAGAGGCAGCCACTAACAGCTTTGTTGGGTATTTACTGTCATAGGAACGAAGGGTGGGTGACTTTGCATCATTTCTAAGAGTTTCAAACTTCCTGTTGTGATGGGTATTGTCCGTCTGCTGTATCTTTTCAGCAGCCACACTGAAAGTAGCAGCATTAGCAGCAAAGCAAGAATTTTCTCACTGTAATGGACCACTCCAATAAACAGCTGTAGAAATACCTTGTCTGTAGGCAGAGGCATAATGATAATTGTCTGCATCCTACCTGCAACCTGAGATTAGTCATTTTTTTCCAAGGCATTTTGTTTCCTTAACCCTGAACATGATTTTTGCCTACTAAATTTCAGCTCAGTATCATGAGCGCTTTTCAGGACTCTAGGGGTTCTAAATATGTGATTTCATTGCTGTATCCCACACCAGAGCATCCGTCTGTGTGAACTTTAATGCTACCAAGCAGCATTTTGTGGAAACATTTCATACAAGAAAAAGTACAAAATGATAAGCATAATCCAGAAGGTAGCCTACCAAAGCAAACACCTTCCAAACAGTACTCAAAGAGTATAGGCTTGAATACTTGATTATTTAAAAAAACAAACCCACAACATTACAAATCCAGATAAAGATCCTTTTTCTGTACACTTGGTTACCTCCATCAGCTCTAGACATAATTGCAGGTCCTGCAGCGGCTAAAGAATTAACTTATTCCCTAGACTCCTCCTGCTCCTTTGCACTCCACATTCATGTTGCTGAATGCCAGGCAAACACTCGGTCTCCCCCAAGTGGGGCAGTACTTGACCCTCTAGCACCTCTGATTGCCAGGCACCAGGACTTTTCTTCTACTAGCAGTTTTCCTCAGCTAAAGATGAAGCAGGCATGATCTCTGTGCCTAGCCAGAACCCAGACACAGATTTCTGCCCACTGTGAGTGGTGATAAAAACATCATGTAAGGCCATAAGTAGGCATAGCTCAGAGCTGGCTGGTACTGGAGCCTTGCCTGCCTGCAGGGGCATTAAGCACTCTCCAGATGTTGGAGCACAGCCCAGCTGCTCAGGCATCACTGTCTGTTTCTAATTTTGGTCTCTTTGTTTTTTTTTTTTTTGTAGGGGCTACCACTGACTCCATCCAGCAATTGGTGCAGGTTCCAGAACATAAACAGATCTAATATCTTTTCTGCCACTGAGCTAGCTATCAACTGAGAGTGACGTTGGCAGCCACTCCAGCTAACAGCAGTTTTGCTGCAGAAACCCTGTTGTTCTCAGTGAATAACCCAGGAAGGACCGCACTAGCGTGGGAGGCAGCTCTGTGTGAATGCAAGGAAACAGGATCATCCCCAGTGTCTTCCAGAGCCTCAAGGCAAATAGGAAGCTGCTCCTCCAGCTGAAATCACGCTAAGTTACTGGCAGCTCTGCACGCCAGGAGATGTCACTCACAGCCAAGGCTGCCCACCTCCCAGCTCCCTTCTCACCAAACAAGACTTAGCAACAAATGTTAAAAGAAATCAGGCAACCAGCACCTCTCCTATGCAACCCCAGCAACTCTGCATTTGATCACATTTAATTAAGTTAGCTGTGCCTCACGCTGTAAGCAAAGGGAGTTCCAAGATACACTGCCTGCTGCCCACGAGGCTCAGAGCGATGACAGAGAATAAGACGGTGTCTTACAAATCCTGCCCATCAGCTGGCAGCTACCTCTGCTGCTGATCACCCACGCTGTTGCTGCGGTCTGTGGGGAGTCTCTCCAATAACTGGTTTCCTAAACACACATCCAGGCTTCAGGGGAGAGCTGCTGGGTGCTTGTGCAATCGCATAGCCCAGCAAATGGAAACACAGTCTACAGAGATCCTGAACCTAAACATATCAGAGACACAGCGCAGTGCTGAGAAGCCACTGAATTATGACCCAAAGGGACACAGGTATACCTGAAGACTGAGAAATAGGAGAAATACAGACTGAAATGAGTCGGATGTCACTGCATTTTTAAAGCAAGGAGCAACAACTTGCCTGCCTGCTCACATAGCACAGGAGCCCATGGCTGAAGGGTGCCTGAATCCCTCAGCAGCCTGAATGCATTCAGCACCTGTGACTAGCTCAGCAGCACAGGGTGGGCAGCTTAGGCAGAAGGAGCATCCCTCAGGGCAGGTGCTTGCAGACAAACATCATCTAGGTCAGCAGAGAGCTCAGTAGACAGTGTCTCTGGCAATGGTGCCTGTGCACATTTACTAACTGCGGGAATTCATGTCTATGAAGTTCTGCCAGCAGCGATGGCAGGGAAAGGGGATGGGAGCAGTCGGTGCTGCTGCTCTTCAGGGTGGACAAGGGGACACGCACATTATCCTCCTGCTCAGGGAAAATGTCATTTCAGTAGTCATGATGTTATCAGGCTGAATTGCACGCTTGGTGAGGTTGCTGAACTTACATCAGGTTTTGAGGCACACTTAACTGAAAGGCACTCCTGTCTTCAGACTCACCACAACCAAGCATCTGTTCATAAACACTCAGAAGAGCCACACTGCTTCATTTATCAGCCCTTTTCTGAAATTTTTTCTGTCCCCATCTGACTTCTTACTCATTCTTCATCTGCCTTTTTCATTCGAACATGCTCTTGTCAAAGTTATCTAGAAGATTTTGCTGCAAAGTAATGTAAACCACCTGTTTCAGGCCAACATATTGGAAAAGTCTTTTCTTAGGCTGGCGATAGGCTCAGATTTGTCTTAGAATATACACACAAATGCATATACAGTAAGTGAATTGCTTTAAGAGGGTTTATTTCAAAATATCAGGGCAAGATACTGAACATGTTGAAATCAGAATTCAAGCTCCAGATCAGGATTTTACATCACTTTTTACAGCTGTTATGTGGAACAGTGTGGGAGGCTCTGCTCCAAGTTTTAATTATTCATATGGCAAAGATCACGGTCTAAATACTGATTGATCTCTGGCCCTCCTTGTGGTGTTATATACAGTTATAAATACACATTTACTGGATTATATTTTTCCAGATAAAATACTTATAAGTGCTGAAGTACAAACACTGAAATGTCAGTGAAACTGATAATCCAAACAATGTAATATGTTTTTTTTGGATGCTGTCTTTCAGAGACATTTGATACTTTGCAATCACACAGCCCTACAAGTCTCAAACCCTAGGAAACTCATATGGATGTAGGCTACGCAGCCAGGCAGAGCGCTTGAACCAGTTGTGCCATGTGCACACACGTGTATGTTAGTGAGCTGGAAGATGGACTAAAGAGTGTGCCTATTATATCTGTGATAATACCAAGTTGGGAGCAAAAGCACACTGACACATAGGACTGGAATTCAAAATGAATTTGATAAATAGGGGAGAGCCTAGGGAAAACATCCAACTCACTTTAGTAAGGACAAGAACAAATATGATATTTAGAAAATAGCCACTGCCCAAAGACAGCATGGTGAGCAATTGGTTAAGTAGCACTTCCAGAGAAAACATTCTTGCAGCTATAGCGGTTTGCAGTAATCCTTCCCTCCATCTAACACTGGTAAAGCCTCCTATGAAGTTCTATGCCCAATTTTGGACACTGCCTTTCAAGAAAGATGCAGACCACTTGGAGAAACTCCAGAAGAGAACAAGAAGGAGGATCAGAAGTCTAAAAACTTGACCTATGAGGAAAGATTGAAGGAATTGTATTGTTTAGTTTAAAAGGAGAAGAGCAAGGGAGACACGTTAACTGTCTTCAGACAAATGGAGTCTCTATTTGCCAGCGCTGTTGTAACTGATCCTGCCTCAGAACAGGGTTGGCTTCTGGACTTTCTCCCAGCTCTGTTTCCTCAGTTCAGAAGCCAGGGAGTTAGCAAAAAGAGGGTGCATAAGCAGAGCATAAGCCATGCCGTTGGCAAAGGCCAATGCAATGCATATGCTCTCCTCATGGGATACAGCTGCATTTGAATAAATCTGTTCTCTCCTTTCCTCAACAAAGCTTCAGGCTGTATCTAGACCTAATTCAGCCATGGCAACCACCGTGCTATATGCTATCCATATGTAAAACCTCACTTGGGGTGGGAGCACCTCATCCTTTTGTTCCCTTTAGAGCTGTAACTGGGATATGACCCTGGGAAAGTGCACAGGACACATTAGAGGAGCCCTGTTTTCCTGGGGAAAAAAAAAAGCACACAGCAATCCTGGAGAGCTGGTGGGTGCTAGGGCCTGTAAAAGCTGAGCAGCAGCAGAGACAGCCAGACACAAAGGAGCGGGCAGCACACAGGCCCCTTCTCTCCCTCTCCACAGCCACCCGCACAGTCGGAAGCGGCACAGAGGGGCTTTGTGCTCGGGGCAGTCCCACGGCCCTGCTTACATTGGCCCTGCGGCACGGGTTTACTGCTGGAGGGGTGATGTCCAGGGGGTTCTGGGCAGGATCCCCTACGACTTGGGCTGCCCCACCAACAAATCCCCCATTCACCCTGCGCACAAAGCAGATTCCCCCTCAGGAGACCTTCCCACAGCACCTGGCAACGCGGGGTGCTCTGCTCAGCCTCCCCGGCTGCTCTGCAAGGCACTTGCACTGCACCCATCCCCGCGCCATAGCCCCTCTCCCTGTTACTACACACCATCCCCACCAAAGCTTTCCTGATGCCTGTTCATTAAATAGTCTCTCTACGGGAAGGTATTCTTTTGGATTACATCCCAGCAGTCAGACCAAGAAACTCAATATTCTCAAATACAACCAACAAGTGGCAGGATACCACTGGCGCAGTGACCTTTAGACAGTTAATTTTCACATTTATTTGATGTTTACTGGGCTTATAAATCTGTACCCTATTTGTGCTCATTTCTTTAGGACTCGCACATCAAAGAGGTTTTCAAATCAGAAGAAACAACTGTTATCAGTTACATCAGTCTCCTACCAGGCAACTTCTGGTATTCATTTGCTATCAGCCCAGCAAAACCAAATTTTAACTGGAAAGATTTATTGCCATTACCCACAAAGCTTGAAGTTTCATCAGAAAATATCCAGTGAGTTCAAGATGGTTTCCTGCCCCCCGAAGCTCATCACCTAAGCTACTGCTTGAATATACTTGGCTATCACATCAGTGAAGACATTTGTTTTTCTTTCAGGAAAAAAAAAAGAAGCATCAAGCACTGACATCTTTCAGTTTTGTTATTATTGATAGTTCTAATATGCTGACTTGCAATGGGCTAACGGTGCTGCTAAGCTTCCTTTTGTGCTCAATATCCTTACATTCTTCTTTGCTCCTCTTAAATCTCTGGCCATACTCATTTCCTTATGCTTTTGACCATCTTCTACACTTTCCAACTTTAAATTTGTATTAATTGTAGCTTCCTTTTTTTCCCCCCTAAACATGCATCTTTCAGAGCTGTTATTTTCCAATTATCATAACTGTCAACTGTTGGATTAAGGCTTTGGGGGAATAGAATAAGAAGTGAACAGACTGCTTCTGGTTCACATTCCTATTCAGCTATTTTAAATACTCTGCTGATTCAGTTCAAGTATTTTTAAATATGGGAAATAACTTATTTTAAGAGCTACTAGGCGTTATTTGTTGACTTTACATTACTCGTATAATAATCCATAACTCTCATAGCAATGTTTCTTTATCAAGATTGGGACCAATATATATTTCTCCTGTGCTGGAAGTAATGCATTGCAGATTACGAAATGGTCACCCTTGGTTTTGAGGAATTACCATGTCATTCACTAAAATTCACCATCATATCAGCTTTCCTCATCTCTACATGGACAGTCAATGCCTTTCTCTGCCTCCGGCATCCTGGCTGACAACAGGCACTAACCTTTACCTGCTCTGATCGCTTGTTCCCCGTTCAGCCCCAGGCAGCTATTGTGTACAGCTATTTAATTATTATTGTTGCTGTTAAAGACAGCAGGGCCACTGCTTTAATAGGAAGATTGGTGATGTGTGAGAAAGGAAGCAGCCTCCAGAACAACCGTTCCCCCGCTTCAAAGCCCACATAGGGTCACAGCAAGATCAGAAACTTCCTGGAAAATACAAAATCCTGAGCACTGTAAATACTGCTACTCCCAACAGGAGGTTCTAGCAGGGAAAATGACCACAGAGAAAACACGTCCAAACCCCTCGCCACACCGCAGCTCTGTGCCTGGGTGCTTACAGCGGTGCCAAAATATGCCCTCCCAGTAAGCCACCAGTTTCCCCATATGCCCTTTCCTCTCCACTGACAACCGCTCTTTCCTCGAAGAGGCCACCAAGCCCCTCGCCACGTCTCAAGGATATTTTTCTTTGAATCACAGATTCCTGTGATTGCATTGAGCAACACTACCGCTTTCAGGGGCTCACTTCCCCAGCTTCCAAAAAAACAACTCGACTGCCCAAAGTGCCACATATGAGCAAATAAAGCGGCCGCCAGCGCTGCTGCAGCCATCGGGAACCTGAGCTTCCCGAGTATTTCTGCACAGCAAAGCAACCAGATTTTCTCCTGAAGTTTCACTTCCCACTCAGGACTGAAAACCATTGGAGACCAACTGCAGAAGCACCAACACTGTTCCAGGCTGGTGCAGCATCAGCAGAGCCACTGGCAAAGCCCCTGTATGAAGCCCCATATGCGAAGGGACAGACGGTGCAAGTTCCCCAGCAGCCCCATTGCTGCTGTGCTCATCTGCACATGGGATATTGCCTACACCTGGATTTTGCCACCCCTTGCAAGTGTGATTTCCAGCACAGGTGTTTGTTCTTTTAGATTGGCATATCTCAGACCTGCAAGATACCTAGTGAGTTTTTATACCCTTAACATGCATAGTACTCACTTGCAGCAGGGAAAACTGTAGGGACCTTCCCATTGCAACTAGTTCTAGCAGATGAAGCGAAAGGCCCCTTGCTATCCAGGCAGGGCAGCAGCCCCGCTGCCTTTCAGTAAGCCAAGGTTAAGCCTGCATGCATAAAAAGATCGCTCTAGTTAAACACTTCCAGATTTGCCCCCTTACCTCCGGCTGTCAGCACTGGTATCTTCCTTCCTCATTGCAGAGCACAGGATAGGGAACAGCTGGGTTAGTTTCTGTCTCCTGCTGAGGAGTGCATCCACTGTCTAGGCTTTTCGGAAAAATATACTGACTTCTCAGAGGTCAGCTTTAATAACTAGGATTCCCACAAACCATGAGGAGAATTCAGCTCATGATATTTGGCATGAATATCATGCTCTGTTCCTCACACTGCTTCAATTTCCATTTCAAATAGCAGGAAACAAATTACCCTGTGGTATTTTTCAGGACAACCAATGGGAAGAACATGGGACCAAAGCCTGTTGCAGGGCACGAGCCTCAGCAAAGCGCCCAAGTGTAAGAAGAAATACTTTTTTAGAGGCTGCAAAGGTAACGGAAAGTAAAAGTTAAATATGAATCTAAATTTTCATGGTCAGAAGAGCACCTTGGAAGGACTGGAGCCTCGTGCAAATGTGGAACAAAACAGCAAAGGAGTTTTGCTGGATGAATGGGTTGGCACGGGATGTTAATCTCCAAAGTTCGGGTTACTTATTACTGGTACATGCAGTGAATCCCAGGGGGAATTAGGCACAGGAAAGAAAACTCATTTATAATCAACAGTAGTTTGGCCTTCAATTTGTATGTCTTCATATGCGCAGCTGCAGCACTCCCAGCAAGTTCACAGGAGCACAGGCTGCTTTCCTCATGTCTCCTGCAGGAGCAGGGACATTGAAAAGGTTATTTATTAACACCTCTGGGACAAAGGAGCAAGAAAGAAAACAAATCAATTTGTAAATCAACTGAAGAGAAAAGTTGTGACTAATGCAATTCCTTAAGTGTGGCCTGGAGCTGCCCTGGCATCACTTCTTGCAATGCTGAATCAGCAGAACAGCCCCACTTGTGCGCTGAATAGCACGATAAGAGCAGAATAGCCCTGAAGAAGTGCTAACTTATGGGGCATCCAGATTTTTCTTGGTTTCTGCTAGAATTTGGGAAGACTGATAGCAGTCAGCTTTCTAAATACCAAACAGTGACTCACGTTAGCATCTACCTCTGCAATCCAGGACATATGTTTTCCTCTGGGACCAGGTAGAAACAGGATAAAGAGAAAAAACTCATGCGAGAGCTGTCTCAGTCAGTGCCAGCTGAGCTCTCGGACAGGACCATACAAATCCCGAATACTTTGCCAGACTTTTTCCTTTGATAACATTTCTCAAGGGGGGAGGGAGAACAAAAATAACAAAACACTGTTCTGTTTAACAGTTACCCATAGCAGAGAAAAGCTGAGCTAAAGTTTCCAACAATTATCAGTGCAAAATCCTAAAATAGACATGCAATGTACCATTTTTTAAAATTAAAATTGGCTGGGATAGGAGTTCTATCATGTGAATTGAAAGCTGTGTAAGAGCACAAGGCAACATATCAAGATGATGAGACATGTTAGAACAACAGCATTAAAATGGTCAGTATAGCACTGATACGGATGAAGGAGCAAAGGCCTCAAGCAGAAGTGACAAATTGCACTGTAATTCATTGGGAGGAACTGCGCATCCAGGGAGGACAAATAAATAATGTCCAAAGTATCTATGGAAACCACCATCCTACACAGGAAATAATAAAACTTGGAAAACAACAAACATAAGAAAAATAACACAAACTTCAGATATTCATCAGAACAATAACTCTAATTGAAAGCAGGACTTGATCCCAAAGAGACGGGGCCTCACAAAGAGATGTGAAGCGTGGAAGCGAGGGCTAGCAGGCTGAAAGAGAAATAGGAGGTGTACGGTAACTCTGCAAAGAGAAACTGTGGGGCTGTCTCCTCAGAGCAGATGTGGGAGCCCTAGCTCTAAAATCCATTTATAAACTGGCTGGGCTCCCACACCACTCTCATTCAGATGACTCAGTGGGTCTCCTCCTGGGCCACGACCCGCTCACCCTTTACACACAGAAAGTCAACTTTGGGTGGGAACAGTGAAGGCAAAAGACTAGTGAACAGTTTCAGTTTTACTCTTTCCATCACCGACAGCATCTGACAACTTTCCTTGCCCTCCTGCTTTGTCTGATATTTTTGCCCAGTAATTTTCAGCCCTCAGAGCCTCTCGTCTCAGTTTGGACCCGATTACATTTTTGTAGCACTGATCACACCAAAATAAAAACTTCTTAAACTCTGCTGAGCTTACCAGTTATAAACAAAGGTTTCACATCTTTCTCATTTAAGAATAGTTTTTAATGTAGCTCTGATAGACCTTATGGAACAGGAAAATAATACGTGTTTCAAAAAATTGTTTCAGTCACACATTTTCTCACCCACGCTCACTGACCCATACTCACATGCACCGAGCTCGCTCTGGCAGGATCCTGTGTGAGATGGGACCAAGGGTGCCAGTGCCAAGACCTCGCTGCATCTCTTGAGTTCCTCCTCAGTGGCAAGCTACAACTTTTTGAGTAAGTCTTTTGCCATCTTTAGGAGCTAGCAGTTACCTCTATGTGATCCCTTTGCCTCAAAATCTTGCTTACCTACCTCATCCTCAGAGAGCCCTAGGAGAGGTGGCTGCTTAGTCCCTTTCCCCCTCTCCCCCCCATTTTGGGTACCTTAGCTCCCACAGTCTGCCTTCCTGCTGGGGGAAGAGGAGGATGACTTGCACACGGGATGTGCTATGACTTTGCTGTCATCCTTGTATTATTGGAGCACAGTTTTTCCCCCTATGGACTCATCTGCACAGAGGCTTTATCAGCACCCATGCCTTCTGCTGATGAGCCGTCAGTGTTGAGGCTTATCGGGGGTAGGCTGCTGGGCTTGTCGCAAACACCACATTTGTCAGTGTTTACCCAGTTTTACTGCAGTCGGTCACATCCTTGGTTATCAGTACAGGCCATTCTTTTAACCCTTGCTCTATTGCTTCTTCTAGTCCTCTCATACACACACACACACTTCCATTTGTGTTTTCTTCAGGCCAGTTGCAGTATTTCTACTTCTGCAGCTGCATGCCTGTCTTATGCACCATGTGCCAGGACCTTTGTTTCACAGACCATCATCGTGGCTGTGAAAAGGTCTCCCTTGGCTTGGTTAGGTTATGGGCAACTCTAATAACAGCAAAGAAAGCAGATTTTAGCACTGATGTGGGGTCTGCTCCTGCATGCTCAGATGCGGTCGGGTTTCCTGCACAGAGCTCGTGGCGCAGCATGCACAAACACAGCACCAGCAGCAGTCTGCTGGAAATTAGAGGATGCTGAAATCCAAGAGAGCAACAACACAGCCTGTCCCTGGGTGTCACTACCAGACTCACCACAAAGGATTTTAAACAGTTTACACCCAAGATCTCATGGCAATGTTAGAGCTACTTTCAGCCTGTCACATGCAGAATAGCTCCCTGTGACAGTATGAGGCAAGACCACTGTCACCAGTGTAGTGCAGACCTGATGGTGTTCCTATTCCCAAGCCCACAAGGAAGCTGGCAATAACCTCAGTTTCCCCCATAAAGCCCCTGGTGAGACAGGATAACTGCAATTATCCCATAGCAGAGCCACAAGACTCACAAGGAGGCTTTTGTGCGTGCACATTTTCTCATGCTTTTGTCACAGCCTTATGAGTCCAGCCTTCTCTCAGCACCGAGACATCCTGGCCTTGCTTGGTGTCTATCTGTCCCACTATTCCCAGGCTCCCCTTGACTCCGTGGCTTTCACAGCTGACTCCAGCTCTCAGCAGTGCTGTCTGCCCAGAACATGTGGGGAGCTAATACCAAACAGGTAATGCTAGAACCAACCATGATACTTTTCAGTTTGTTGAACCTCAGTCTTTCCCTAATAACAAATTGTAACATTTAAACACTTAAATTTGTCACAGTGCTTTCCACCCATATACAGCCAAGCAGTTTACAGATGTCAGCACCATTAGCCCCATTTTCCCAGATGATGAAAAAGCACAAGAGAGCAGCAAAAACCCAGCCTGATGCTCTGTCCCCTGGACAATCGCATCCATTTGTGTGGGAAACTCATGAACGAGGCAGGACATGGGATGTGCTGGAGAGGCAGAGTTCCCAGGGAAGGAGCAGCATATTTCAGCTACACCTACTCTTAAATTTATCTTCCTGCCATTTTGATATATTCTCTCATGTTCTGCCAGACTAATAGCAACTTGGAGATTATTGGTCTAGTAAAGTACACACATGACTCATACTACAAGATCTATGTAGTTCTGCTACAACTTTAAAAATGGGGGGGGGGGGGGGATATATCAAAATTGTCATTTAGGTTAGGAGAAACATGTTGAAAGAGAAGCACAGGCAGCAGAGCCCCGTAGCAGGAAAGAAGGCATTCCCTGTGTTTCCTTCCTACAGTCTGACTTCAGTGGCAGAGGTAGGAGAAACCAGTAGAATTAAGAGGAGCTTACTACTTTATAAAGGCATTAGGGACTACCTAACTGCAGTCCTGCTGTGTTATATATAATCTCTATGTAATGCTAGTAAATCTAAAGACTAACCACTACACCACAACAAAAAAAATCCAGAGATGTGGTTTGCAGTAGATTACAATGTAAGTTTAAAGTTGCAATCTCCTGAGAAGTAAACAGGCAGAAGAGGCTCTCCAAGATCCCTATTTACAGAAGGGCATCTATTCCCAGCAAGGTTTATGGGATCCAGTTAGCATTCACTCAGACACCAAGTGGCAACAACATTGAAAGGTCCTTAAATTGGTAGAGAAATTACTGGCCTCTGGAGCTGAGACATGCTTTGTAACCAAAAAAGCAACTGTAAAATTACTGTCTTTAACAAGGACTTCAGAGCATGGGGTCAGGTTCTGTTGTAAAACACTATTTCTAAAATGAAGTGCAAAGGCTTAGTTTCCCAGTGCAGATTCTTTTTTCTAATTTATAAAAAAATATATATATTTTTACCAGCCTGCTCTTCAGATGGGTTAAGTTCTCTCGTCAGGCTGACACAATCACGACCACAGTGTGGAAAAGAGCGGTGGTATGACTGTCCTTTTCATCAGGCAGGGTAGATACAGCTTAACCACACTTCATGTGTTAAAAC
The DNA here is from genome assembly GCF_011004875.1 of Balearica regulorum gibbericeps. Lineage (NCBI taxonomy): Eukaryota > Metazoa > Chordata > Aves > Gruiformes > Gruidae > Balearica > Balearica regulorum. Next base: position 16,491,627 of record NC_046190.1, read on the forward strand.
TACTTGCTTAAACTCATCTTTAAACTTGCAACCAATTAATTTCAAAATAAGGTGTTAATTCTCTCTGGTTAATGACAGAATAAACCCTAAACACTACTGCTGGAACATTCTTTTCTTCCTTTCTTTATGACTTTCATGCTTTTTGCCACAACAGTATTTCTAAGTCTTGTAAACAAGAACCTGACCACTAGCTTTACCAGAATAAAGTTCTTTTCAGCTTCAGCTGGTTTCATGTTTACTGCAATCTCAAAGCTGAAAAACAGTAAGCTTCCTGTACTATTTCAGGAAAGCAAGACTAAATATACAGAAGCTGTAGATCAACTTATTGGGCATATTCAATTCAAGGCAAAATTGCAAATTTCCACTGTGTTTCCCACAAAGCAGCTGGAGCCAGCAGCTAAGGGCTGATCTTGGCCAAGACCAGATGTTCTCCCTGGCAAGATCTGCCCCCTGCCATTCTGGCAAAGAGCAGGTAGGAGGTAAGGACAGTTTTCAGGAGAGGAACAAATCCCATTCTGTTACCTGTCCTCCCCACCACCCAACCCTCACTCCATGTAGGAGCTCCATCTTCCCTCCCGCTGAGTGCCTGCTCCCTGGGCTTTGCCATGCACCATGAATGTTTGCACCTCATCAGCTGTGCTGCAGGTCCTCCAAATTCTCTCCAGCCCTCACTTCTGGAGGACTCTTCCCCCTTCTTGCTAGAGCCCAGGGAGGAAGGTGCAGAGGCTGCTGCCTCCCCTGCCCCAGCTGCAGCGTCACTATTAGTTAACAGTAAAAACCACAGCAACTGCCCCAGCAGTTCCCGCCACACCACTGCCTCAGGAACCCTCTGAGCAGAGTGTGAAAACGCTGTTGAGGGGTTGAAGTGGTTTCTACGTCCTCAGCTGCTGACGTCCTCTGCTTTTCCAGGCAGCACGCAGAGCTCAAAGGCCAGTTATAGTTTGAGCTTTGGCTGAGAAATTGAAGATAGTTAATGAAAAAACTAGCAAATTCTCATTCCTTTGCTAATAGGGCCATTTTGTTTTCATTCTCTTTCCCCAGGAACGATCTGGCATTCACCACCCCATATGATGAGGGCAAAGATTCTCAGGAGGATCAGAAACAAAGGAGAGAATAGAAATTGAACTGAGAGCCTTTAACTTCTACTTATGCAAAATAAAAACGCTTGCTCAAAGGTGCAAGTCCCAGCCTGTAAACCATCCAGCCACCCTGTAGGAGTTTCATTTTGGTCAGAAAAGCTGTAGCGTACAGCTGGATGAAGGTCACAAGGGAGCATGGGACAGCGCGGAGCAAACTGATGGGCACGTGTCTCCTCATACCAGAAGCTTAATCACTGCCTGCAAAGTATGTTGATGTTACAAGGGGAATTTGAAAGGCAATGTGAAGGCAGACAGTGAAGCAGCTCTGCAGATCCTCACAGAAAGCTCTTTGCAAGCTGGAAGGGACCAGTAAGAGCCCAAAATGGTTCAGACAAGAACTGTACCAGGCAGAGTTGTAGCATTGCTGGTAGTGGCTGAGCACTGACAGAGCAGTGACGGCAGTGACTGCTACACTGCCTGCATGGCCCTCAGATGAGAACAGACAGTGCAGCACAAGGGACAGAGGGACAAGGAGCCCAAAGAGCAGGCTGGGAAACTGATCTTTCCAGCCACTTTTCAGGGCGTGAATGCATGAGAGGACGTGAGCAGATGAATTTGTTCAGTGTGCACTTAGCCGACTCTGTTCCCTTCCATCTGGTCTCTCACACTTTTTCCCTTAACTCATTTCTTAATTTGTGCTGCTAATGCAGTACTGTTTCAGAGCACAGGGCTGTTTTTGTCTCTCCTTGTCTTACAGTGAAGCCCCCCCCAAAAAAACTTTAAGTGACTTTTACCCTTACCTCCTTCTGTTCTCTCACTTGGGCTGGTGTTGGCTTTCAAGCCAGACAAGCTGAAAGTTATTGCAGAAAAAAAAGAACGAGACTGGGGACAAGGACAGGCACCTTTTCTCTCTCTTTCAGCAGCACAGATTTATGTCAAATTACACCGGCTGTAGAAGTGCACCCTTACGCTCTGCTGCTCCCCATGCAAGCATACTGGCAACAGCTCTGCAGCTAGGAAATGCTGATGGAAGCGCCCGCAATAAAACACTTCAGCTCTGCTCAGGGAAGGGAAGTTTCCACTGAGCTGAGAGTTCTCACATCTAGCTGACAAACTGTATTTTCTTATGGTTTTAAGAAATGGTCCCATTTAACTCATCTTTCAGAAAACCAACAGGGGTGCTTCTTTTGTGAAGATGATCTGAAACTTTATGATTTAAGTTTGATCAATCTCAAGCAATACTAATCCCTTATGGGTTGGCTCCCCAAAGTCATCTCAGCATCATTCACTTCACCCCAAAGTTCAGCCTAAACACTTCTGTCCTCAACCACATCCTAGCCACCTTGAACAGATCATTTCCAAGCTGAGAACTCAGCTCCTATCTCAACCCACTCCAAACCAGCTCCAGCTCCGTGAAACACTGTCATTGAACACTGAGCTAGTAAACAGGTACAAAATACCTAGCCAGGGGCTGTCAACCCCAAAGTCGGGTTTGCTAGTTGCTCCCAACCCCACAGGTGCTAAAGGTGCAAAGGTGTCTTAGGAAAGAAGGAATGTGACCAAGCTTGATATTTTTGCATCATACTAAGCCAGTTATACAAGTTAGGAAAGGCCAAAAGGATTATCAATTATTACAGCTTTTGTAACCCTTCCCTTTTCAGGTGTTCACCCTCTTAAATTTATTCTTTCTCCTCAAGAAATTCCTCGAGGGTTTTTACATATTTCTGGTAATCACAAGTCGAGGCAAACACAGGTTGCAGTGGTCACAATAAGGTTGACTAGAGGACAACTTTCTCCCCAAAACAACAACAAAAGCTTTATAAAGCAAATAAACTATGAGTTATGGCTGTCACGTACATACATACACCTCTGCATATTTTTTCCGGGTAACATTGTCTGGAAATCTTTCTAGTCTATTCAGGATTTGAATGTCCAATTTTCCTCCCAAAGTTACATTAGCTGTGCTTTTACAAGCTTGGCTTGAAGCCTATTATTTGCTCTTTATGTTTCCAACCACTCTTGGCTTCCTTAGACTTTTTCCTCTGACTTAATTGGTATTTGTACTGGTCCTCCTAGCACTGACAAACTCCATCTGTAAATCAGCAATGATTTTATACTTTTTAGATCATTATTGAAAAATGTCTAATGCCATCAGGCCTCTTGCAGAATACCTCTGAAAACACAGCTGTTTAATGATGATTTCCTTTGATAACTATTTTTGAGGTCTATTGTTATCCAGGTCTTAATCCGTAGTTCATTCTTTGCTGGAGAGTCATAGGGAGACTTTTGTAACCAGAACATCAGAAATTCATTTATTGCTGTGGAGAAGTTTAAACATAGGAGATATTCATATTTACTGTTTTCAATCACATTTGCCATCTTTGAAAAATAAAACAAGTGCAAATAATTAGTTGGAAACCAGATCAGATAAAGAACAAGTTGCCTTCCCAGTCCTACACTCATAATCCACCCCGTAGCTATCAAATACCAACCAGGGAGATTAGTTCTTCCAGTTCCCCTCTCGTGAGGTGGTTCCTTACCATCAGGAAAATCAGGCTTTACAAGTCCCTTAACTTACAGCCCAGATTTAATCAATATTCACTCAATTTTTAAGAATACTTTTTCCCCCCTAGAACTTCAATGAGCCTCCAGCCTCATTTGAAGAAATAAATCAAGAAGAGGATGTTAATAGTGATAACATGTATGAGACAAAATGCAGCCATTTTTTTTTCTAAAGGAGAATCATGCCAGGCTTGTTTGACATTTATTTTGTTAAGTCAGCTGACTTACTTTGTAAATAAAAAAAGCCTTCAAGAAAGCAAGGACAAACAAAAAGGTCTATCAGTACCTGAAACACCCCCCCCATCCCTCCCTTATAAATGCATTCTTTAGCTGAGTTCCAAAACAAAAAAGGAAAATATTCCTTAAAGTTCTAGCTGCAGACTCTTGTAGGTGGACTAGCTCCCTTCTAGGATGCAGATTAACATGCTCGCTTGCGGGGACCACATGAACTCACAGGTTTGCTTCCATCTGGGATGAGTAATTTCCTTTTCAGTGCATTCATTCCTGTTATCCATTTTGACAGCGCTATCCATTTCTTCAACAACATTATTCTGAAAGCTACTTTGATAAGTCTTACCCTCTACCAAAAAAAAAAGTGATCAAACTTTCTATTAAATTTTGATTACTGGGGAGATCTTTCCAGTAATTTAGACAGAACTTATGTCAAACTAAATTGGCAATCCTTCTGTAGGCTACCGACCATCATACTGCTGGGATATTCGGTTGACAATAGCATCCTTCCCATTGTCTGGGATATCCCTAGTGTTCCTCTCTAGTTTGTTGAAAATGAACATCATTGAGCATAGATCTTCTCAGTAAATATTTGACATGTTTAATTTCAAAATGTTATAAAATGTTATTACCACCAAATACATTAATCTACAAAACGGGCTACTTAGTTATAATACTTCCATGAAATATTCCTTCATGTCAGAATTCACTTTCCCCGCCAAATTTAGAGAAGTATTTAACCAACATTTCTGTGGGTTTTTTTTTCTGTATCATCATTAAAAGCTTACCCTCTCCACCTCCATAACGATTATGCAATTGCTACATATACATTATTTTGTTCCCAAGACGCACAGAACGCCTCCTTTGAATTGTGCTTCGTCCTGCTAACTAGATTTTCTCCCGACATCTTCACTTTCTCTAAGCAATCTTCCACAATTCACAGCCTGTATTTTCTATCAGTTGTTCTTCATTTCTTCTTTTTCCACTTCCTTTCAATTTACTTAACTTCTTTGCTGCCTTCACTGCCTGAATGAACTAGCAAAAGTCATCCACATTCTTGTTTTTGGAGTGCTGGTCAGTATATATTATTTAAATTCATAATCTTCATTCATATTCCCTTACTTTTTTCCATCAGATTGTTCCATGCTGGAGCAATCACTGTTCCATAGAGAGCAGTCATCCAACAGTGGTGATTAACTACTCATAGAGAGCTCCAAACCAGAGTTGCTACCTCTCGGTCAGTTCAGTACCTTTTATGTTAACATCTGTATATTTTAGAAGGTTTGCTGCTTTTTACTACTGTCTGCATGAGATCAGTATCATGATTTCCCCAGACCAAAGCCCCCCCACATATAGTCTGAAAAATGTGTCAGACTTCTGCCCAAGAAGGTATTCATACTGATCACTGATATAATCTCTTGCTCTGTAGCACCCCAAGCAGAATTTCTTCCTTTGCCATGTGAGCATATTCATCCAAATTTCAAGGCAGAGTTGACAGTATCAGTATTTGAAATATAGACTTCCTAAAACTGAAGAGTAACCTGTTTATTACAGTCCCTGTGGACAAGACTCCCAGGAAACAGATCTCTCACTGAAACACTCCCTAATAATTCCTTTCCAATGAAAGGACATGCCCTCTGTGTGCATTCGTGCCTCATTTTAAGGTGGAAACTTTCCTACTAGCTGATAGCTACTGCCTGTTCTGGACTCCCCGCTGTTGAACCTATTGATTGATGCATCTGGAAGAGATACTGCGAGAGACATTTTCAAAAACACTGCCTTGTGTTTTCTTCTCCCCCCCCACAAAATGTGGTTTCTTGCTATTCATTGCACCAGTTTGCATTAGGCCCTTGCAAGACGACTTGCGTTTTCTGCAGGTTGGCCTATTCTGACACCACCAACTCTTCTGCAATTAGCTCGAGCACTGTCAGTTTTCTTCAGTTTCCTTCTGTCTCTTTTAAAATCCCACTTTCTAAAAGAAAGCTCTTCTGGTCCTCTTTGCTAAATCAGTTTTCATCATCTAAGTTTCTTCCCTGTGATTCCCCACCTCACTAGAAAAGGCATCTCCGTTCATGCATTACATTTCATTTTTGGTATGTAACTTTTTAAAGACTGGTTTGAAAGCTATTCTTATCTCCCTCCTCAGCAGAGGCAAATTATTTCTAAATTTCCAGCTTCACACATGACTGCATAAACTAATGAGCTAACCTTCTCCTTCTGCCAGGCTTTGCTTTAAATTTTGATGTACCTCAGACTGAGAAAACGCTTCTTCCAATCAAATGCCATTTGTCACATTTCATGAAGTTAAAAACCTGGAGAGCTCTAGTTTACCATTTTATTTAATTTAAAGGAAAAAAAAATCACATTTTGATTCCCTTTTGTCATAACAATGATAAATGAGAGACTTCCACCTGGTACTGAACAAGAACTATCAAAATAGTGGAAACTATTATCCCTAAGCTTCCTACTCAATCTAAAGGCTAAGTTTCTGCCCAGGTCTTTTTCCAGTTTACCACTTCTTGCCTATTTGTCCGAGTTCCTGCTTTGTGTTTAAAAGCCCCACACAGAGCCCAGAACTGTCAGCAGTGTAGAAAGATGGACTGTATTGCAGAAGTTGCTGTAAACAGAGGGCAAGACACCCAGATAAAAGCTGATACTAAACTAGGAAATGTTTCTGCCAAGCGTTAGCGTGACTAGTGCTGCTACGTGCACCATGCCAGCTGATTACAAAAGGCTACCCCGGTACAAGGCACATATCTCGTAGAAAAATTATCGTGCAACAAGCATCTCCAGCGAACGCCGAGTGCCTCCCCCGATCCCCGGGACCGCAGTTAAGGCGAGAGGACCTTGCCAGGGTGCCAAGCAGGGAATCCCCCACTCCCTTGCGCTCTCCCGAGCCGGTTTCTGGCCCCGATCCCACGCACCGAGAGCCCCTCGTACGCAGCACACAGCGGTTCTTCCAAACTCAGAGCTATCGCTTCCCACCGCGGTTTCCTAATAGCCAATACTCCCAACGAGTTTTTGCTCGTGTCCCCCCCCCTCCCGCATTTGTCCTTGTGAGTGCTGTTCCCGGCGCCGTGGGAGCTCGGCACCGGCCCTGCGGGCTGCAGCCGGAGAGTCACCGCCGGCTCTTCCCCCTGCGCGGCGAAGAGGGGAATCCCTCGCACTGACGCGGCCAAACTTCTGCCAGACGCCAGCGCGGAGCCTCCGCTCCCGCCCGCCCCGCTGCACCGCCCGGGGACCCGCCAGACCGCGGCCGCCTCCAGCTTCCCCCCCCGCCCCGAGCAGCCGCATCCCCCCTTCCCGGGAACCCCAGGCACAAGTTGACATTGTCCCTTCGGAAACGGCCGGGAGTCCAAAGGCTTGAAGCTGATGTCAGCCGGGGGAGGACTGCGGCAAGGCTGCACCCACCCAGGCGAGCCCCCGCCGCGGAGCCTTCGCCCACCGCCGGCAGCGCTCCGCGGGCGCGGAGGGAGGGACGCGCCGCCCGGGGATGCCGCAGCCGCAGCTCCCTCCTGACTGGCAAATCTGAAGGAGCTCCTCATGAATATGTACAGCCTCCCCCGAGCGCCGGCCGCGGGATGCCGCCACCCCGGGGGTGCCCCGCCGATCCCTGCCTCCCCCTCCCCCGTGCCCCCTCGCCGGGGGGTCAGGGCTGCTTTTGGAGATCAGCGGTTCGCTTCTGTCCTTACCCTTTGGCTCGTCCATCAGTGCCGGTGCTCGCTCCTTCCTCCCTCTCTCCCCCCCCTCTTCCTCTCTCAGCCTCTGCCGGCTCTGAGCTGCCTTAGTGAGAGGTGCTCATGAAAATGGGCGCTTTAGTGGTCCATGGCTGTGGGAGGGGTTAGTTAACTCTCCATGACTCAATCCATCGAACTTGCAGACTCCTGCATTCTTTAAAGCACAGATTACCTCAGTTGCCGCGTTACTAGCGCCTTGGGCTCCTCCGCCGGGTCGGAGGGTCCCGCACGGCCGGGGGCAGCGGTGAGCACCCGGGGGGCTACCGGAGGGAGCAGCCACCGCTGGCTCTGCTGGGGCCGTGGTCTGAAGCTGGATTGCATTGCAGACTCCGGAGGGGAGATGTCATCTTGGCTGTGGAGAGAAAGTATTTTGTTATTATTTTTAAGTTGTGTAAGACTGAGCAGATACCCTTTGCACCAGTGAGGTACACAAAGATAAGAACTGTCCTGAGAAGAGATGATTGTTTTTCCACATATGAGGTCCAACCCACAGAAAAAAAGCCCTAAAACATGAAAGGAAATAAATTTGCAATAACTGCTGACAAGTCATCTTGTACATTTACCTGCCCCATAGAATGAGCTCGCACCTCCAGCTGCATCTCCTGGGGAGCTTCAGGAAAGAGGCAATTTTTGACTATTTGGCAAGAAGGCCTGAAGGGAACCCTCCCTTCCACCTTTCATCCCTGCTGAGCCCCTGTGCACCTCCCAGGCTGGCTCCATGCAAATAAGAAATACAGGACAACGTTGGAGGGGTCTCAGCAACTTTTCAGTATAGCCTCCAACATTCAGGCCCTTTCCAGGCACCATGCGCCTCCCCCCCGCCCCCATCTCCCACCTACAGATCCATCAGCCTCCCACTCCAAAGGAAGCTGCCAACAGCTTTGGTTTGGTTCACTTCTTTCTCAGTGGTGGCCACCAGCTTCCCAGCCCCTGAGGCTCTTCCCCCTCACCACGTGCCTTCCACGCTGGTCACCCAGAGGGTGAAGCCACTGGAGCACAGGCCACCACCAGCACACCTGCAGCCGGCTGCCATGCCCTGTCTGTGCCAAAGCCCAGTCTGCTCTCAGAGGCATCACTTTCACCAGCTCACCCTCTTGTTCCTGGGGCTTCTCTTTGCAGCCAGACAAGTGGACATGCTGCCCTGGACACTATCCAGCTCCGTGCTCACCACCAACATCCAGAGATCGTGCCCTGAGGAGAGGCAGGAAGAGCAGGGTCCTGATGCTAGGGCCTGGAGAACCACATCGGGACACAGGGTTTCAAATCCTTTCCATCATTGCAACCCCATCAAAGACCAGCTCTTTCTCCTTCACAAACAGATATTGACCTATCCTGTATTACTGCAATCTGACAAGACAACATGCCTATTTATAATCTTTCTAGGAACAGGAAAATAGGGATCTACAAAATAAAACAATCTAGGTAATTAAAGTTTTAGTGAGTTAAATTATTTGTGAATTATTGTCAGCTTTGGTTCAAAGGCTCAGGGAGTAGTGTTTCAGCAGAGAAAGCTGAAGGTGGACTGTAAGTGTTTGTCATCTTGTTCAGGACAATTGGCCTGGGCAGCCCAAGCAAGGGAGAGCTGACCTTACCTCCAGTGATAAGAGACCAACATTTTTTAAAGGGTTTAGCATGGCAGAAGTAATTGTGTTGATCACCTTGATACCAATTCTTGTGAAAATAAGAGTGCAGTTGATAACAATGCTCAGTTGATAAATACAACTTTGAGAGTATTCAATGTAATAAATAGCAACTGCACAGATTTATCAATAATACTATTAGACTTTTTTTTTAATAAAAACCAAATAAGACTGATAGAAGTACTAGCACTTATGTACCAATCACACACTGACTTCTGCAAAGAATACTTGCTGGTAGAGTGTCGTCACAGGAAATAACACAGTTATACAAAAATGTCACACCTTAAATTAAATCCCACTGAAAGGTAGTTTTTAAAAACATATAGTTGGAATTCAGAACTGATTTTCAGATGGCTGTGCTTAAACAGCCAGAAACTCAAGCAGCTCAGTCAGCTGAGCTTATCAAAGAGCTCACCCAAGGGCTGAGGATTCCAAATTTAACAAGTGGAAGATATCTACAGGCCCTGCTCAGAGACAGAGATGACTCCAAGCCACGTCTAACATATCTTATGGATGCTCAGACCTATTTAATATCCTTTAAAATTGTGTGTGTACCTGGCAAACTACAATAAGCTCTTTTATACAAGTCTACCAGTGGTAGGTTTTTTTCTGCCTCGGGAAGTTCAGCTTCAAACTGAGACAGATGAAGCCTTTATGGGGAAGCATGGGCCATCATTAGTCAGTGACCAGACAGCAGCCTTTACACACAAGAGGAAGCTGTTACCTGGAGCGTAAGGGCCCTGTGGGGAAGGGTTGCTGTGAGCTGTGACAGACAGTTTTCTACACCTGAAAACATCCAGGTCCCTCACAGAGCTGCAGCAAACTGATTTCTGAGTTGAGGATGATCTACTTTAAGTGATGGACTGATAAACACATGTATGATACTCCTGCAGCTACAGGAGCAGAGGATGATGTTGCACACTTCTGCAGCTATTTGCAGATGAAACAAACTTTCCCCCTTTGGCTGTGACAAAGGAGGAAAAGGGTGGACTTTGCAGCCTCATGTGACACAAGATGCAGACTTCCTCTTCCACAGAAGATTAGATACAGATTTGGAAGAGCAGTTGGTTCTGCCTGCTGATCCTCCTGCCTTTGGGCAAACCTCTGACTGCAATCCACAAACCAGCAAAAGGCAACAGCAGATTCTGTGTCACAGTCGTTTCCATAAGAAAACAAAACAAGGTAAAAAGCAGCCCTGGAGGCAGGCATTTGTACTCAGATAAGGCTCCAGACAGTGTGAGGAGGAAGCTTGAAAACACAGAAATAAAGAAAGAGGAAACCAAAGAGCTCAGGATGTAGTTTCCACACATATCGAGCAGGGGGTAAGAATAGCAAAACAGGGTAGTGCCACTCTTACTAGTCCTCGGACAAAAGCAACAAGCATTCTGTACAACTTTGAAGGAACAAATTATATCTTAAATATCCATCTTCTTCCTAGCCATAGTAAAATGTTAGTCTCAATCATCTTGCTCCTCTGAGTTTACACAAGTTGTGTATGTGTTTACATGTGTCTAAAAACATGAAACTTTGTAGACATCTAGAATTTGCTGTTTTGCAGACAAAGTATGCTGCCTTTGGAACTCAAAAAAGGAGCAGGAGCAAGTGAGCACTGGGACACGCTAGCTCCATTTCCAGCAAACGGGAGACAGAAGGAACCAAGGTGATAACACTGGAACCCAGGACCAGAACCTCTTGGCTTTAGGATAAGGGAAGGGAAAGAGTCAGCCTGGGAACGAACCTACAGGCATTAGAAACATAAGTAGCTTGTTTCCACAGAAAAAATTGGTATGAAAACATCTGAAATATTTTAAACAGAAACAGGCCATCCCATCACCAATCTCAAGAACAACATCGAAGTCATCTGTGTCTGTGTTTGCTTAGGGGCATGGCCTGGGGGTGTATATTTAGATGACGACATATCACTCTCCATGTGTTTAAGCAACAGAGTGGAGTGGCAGCTTCAAGAAAATTTGTGTGTAAACGTTGGCCTTAGCAGAGAAAGGCTGAATATTCCTCAGGCTTCCCTAGACATTTAGTCCCAGTGTGCTGGTTCCTGTCACCACCTACCAGCCAGCAGCCCTGGGAAGGGGGGCAGCAGGTACCCAGCCCTCCACCCCCAGCATCTCTGCAACAGATGATAGACAGTGAATGTCTCCAGAAAGACAGTGAACATGCTAAATTACTGGGACCAGAGGGAGCAGAATTCTCTACAAAAGGAGGTTGATCCAAGCAATTAGGACAGCTTCATTTTGGAAAGGAAAGTAGAGAAGAAGGGCCAGGCATTAGAAAAAGACAAATAACCAAAAGGACTAATCATGCCAGACTTTTTTTTTTTACAGGTTTTGGCTCCTTGGCCCTCTCATCCCACACTGCAATCAGCTCAGGTTTGGCAGTTTTCACAACACAGTAGACCAAATCCTCCCAACATCTCCAGGTTCCTCTGCAATAGCTGAGGTTTAAAGGCTTAATTTAGATCCCCAAAATACTTCCTTTGTAAAAAGAAAACCTCTTGGATGACTCTTGAAGAAACAAACAAGAAAAAAATTATACAATATTTGTCTGTACTGGGCATTATTTTTAAAGATGCAATTCTCTGAAAAAGGAAAAATTACTTTTGGCGTTTAGGTAAAAAGATGAGATGACCTTCAGCTTCATTTTGCTGCAAACAAGTATTGCTCCTTAAACTTATGAAATGCATTATCTATAAAATGACTTAAGTTTCTTTGCTTCATCTTAGTTCCTTGTCTTGGTTTAAATATTTGCAGCAGTCTTCTCGGAGGATGCCACTATGCTGTCTCTATAGCAATATTCACAGATCTTGTCACCCAAAACCTGTGTATCATCTCTAAGATAACACCTTTTTACTGCATTTCTTCTCCACCTTTTTTTTTTTCAGTCATCAGTAAACATTACTATCTTTGCTATTGTTAGCCACAGTATAAGTCCCTTTCATTTCTTTGTTGCTTCTTGCATCAGACCATATCTGTATTGCTGGTTCCTCTTCCACTTTAATGTAATTTCCTCAGAGATTCTGATGCTATTTTGTTTTGAAGTGCAACAGATATAACCTGCTAGCTTGTCTGTTACTCAACCACTACTCCATCATCGCCTTCTGTGGGTGGTTTTTCTTCTCCATCCATGTTAAAGTTTCATAGCCTTTGCCCATCTCTTATTTTTGTGATATAGGGACCATAGTGTTCAGATGACACATCTGAACCAAACTGTTGATCAGTTATTTACTGGGTTTGCGTGATTGCTACAAAAGTAACACAGAAGTAATGATGGTCATTGAAATCGGCAAAAAAAAATTGCTGGTTTTGTTTGTAGAGGTGAACCAGTTTTCTAGTTCATTTATTAGGTCTGTTCCTCTAAACAGTCATGGTTATTGAAGAAAAACTGTATTTTTACAAAATAAATGAAACAAGTTAACACCCTTATTGTTAAAAATCCACAAAACTTCAGCAAAACATGCAAATTCCCACACTCAGCCTCAGAATAACAGAAGCAACATGAATGACAGGCACTGAAATGCCATTTGAAAGGAGCAGTACCCAAAGTCTCATTCTCTAACACCCTAAAATGCTAACCTAGTTTATGTATTCATTAGCAAATTATCTGTTAGGTGTAACTCCATAACAGGCTTGCGATACCATATTCTATAGGTTCAACATACTTTCAATGCTATTATCTCAAAATGTCATTGAAGATTCTATCACTACCTTTATTTAACTTCACAAAGATCCGTTAATATCCTAAGAAAAAACAACTAGTCTTCAGAAGCTTTACAATTTAGTGTACAAAAAGTATATCCTAAAAAATTAATATGTCATATTGTTCATTATCCAAGTACCTAGTTAACAAAACACCAGTTGCTCTTTCTGCTCAGGTTATTTCACACAGCTGATATTTCACCCATGTCACCTGTAAATATTTTAAACCAAATTCGAGAGGTTCTTCAATTTGCTTGGTAATTTCAATAAAACCATCACAGACCCAAACAATAGGCAATGCCCTACCCTATGTCTACTTCTCAGATCATTAGTCATCATATTTATACAGCACATTGGTACTCCCCTGCTGGGAACAGAGCTCTTGTTTTTCCTTCCAAGCAACTAGGAATAGAGCTAGGCAAAACTATTATTATTGGGTTTTAGCAAATACACTAGTGTTGGCAGTATTTCCAATTCCTTTGATCTTTTATTCTTATGGTTTGCATCTTTTAGTATCTTCCTATTGTTTTACCTGATGGTAGTGGTAGACAATCCCTAAGAATGGCTTACCAAAGCAAAACCTCCCAACTTTCTGGTGCTCCCACAGAGCAGGGAGCCCTCCCTGGCTACACAGGACAGAGCCCTCAGCAGCAGCAAACAGCCACCTTTATCTCTTAAATCTCACTTTTCATGTTATGGGGTCACCAATACCAGAAAAGAAAGGAGCGCTGTAAAGTGAAATAGGTGAGGCTTATGAAAAGGAATTCCACTAAAAGAAAGAAAAAAAATAATGAAGACAGACACAGAAAAAATAACCTCAAAACTCTAAGAGGATATAACAAGAAAAAAATAGAGAAGAAAAGTATGAGAAAAAAGTCAGAGGTATATACTACTAATTGATAAGGGAAGATAGTACCAGTTGCCCTGTCTAACAAGAACAACTTCAAAATACCTCCTGAACTTACTAAGTTACAGAAAAAAATAGGAAAAATAAATTAGCAACATGAATATAGGCCTTGAATAATTGGTATCTGCAGACTGAGGAAAGGAAACAGTTTTATTACTAGCTCCTCTGTATGTTTTTTATGACCAAAATTAATTTTTGTCCTGTTAAATCTTAATTTATCATGCAACACATTGGTAGCTAAGACAAAAATAAATATAGAAGTCACCCCAAAGCAGCTACTTTCAAAAGAGAACTGTATGTATTTAGATCAGATTAAGTAATTCAATTTTAATATTTCTTCAAAAAGATAAAAGTAGACAGAATGTGGAAAATATGCATAAAATGAAAAAGAATAACTTTAATATAAATACTTTTTTCAATGTCTGAATTCAGCCTGACTACCCACTACCCACTCACCCTCTGTTAAGCGATTTGTTCTTTAATAAGTGAGCATCCGCAGAGGAAAACTGGTGGCAGCACATAGACACATTGTCCATCAGATGTCACTCAGTCACTAGCAAAAGAGAAGCTGACTGCATACATCCAGAGGGACTATCTGAAGATATCTTAAAAATCCCAAGCATCTCTAATTTGCATATGTTTGTTAACCATAGCCATAAATATACCCATGATAATTCAGCCCACCTGCTTTGCTATGCTATGTTCTAGAAGCATAACATGCTCTCCCTTCCCAACAGAGCTACGGAAAGTAGGCTTTGCTTTGGGAAATAATTAAGCACCACTTTTGTGTTGGACTATTTACTACCCTTTACCAAAAGCAAAACCACTAAATCTTTGCAACTGTAAAAGCCTGCTGCCCTCTCTACACCTCACCTCATTTCAGTACATGCCTGCGCTGAGTGTATGCATGCCCATGTGCACCACAGAGAACTATCTATAGAGATGTGAGTTCTCGGATATTTTCAGACTTGCTTTCAGATTCTCACCATGAGATTTTTCTCCATGTGAATTTATGTATGCCTTGCATGACTTTGGATGCAAGCATTTCGGTGTGGTCATCTTTATTTAATCTCTGGGAGGTTTCATGTTCTCTTTTCTAGTTTTGCACTTCAATAGACTGACAAAAATGGGGAGAAAAAAGGACAGACTTCAAAGTCATCCTGAATTTTAAGAAGTAGCATATCTTAGTTTACTGGTGATTGACCTTTATTACTTCCACAGGTTCTAGTATTTTTGCTTTATATAAGTCATCTTCACCCTATTTAAATTCTCATTGAATTAGCAGAAATAATTAAGTAAATATTCATGTTTAAAGCAAAACAGTATTTTTTTTGTACTTGCATTGATTTATAAATTTGGGAAAAAGATTAAGTTTGATTATTTTGAGCTGCATCAAGCTTCACATTCAATCCTGAATTGGGAAACTGACTTGTAATTTTATGAAATACAGAATTTGTGCATATATTAACAAAGGAGAATCAGTGTGGGGTCCACAAATTCATGTATATCAACATCATCGTAGAAATGGTTTCCCAATCCTTATATTGCCCTCACTGGACTTCCCTTTTCCACCACCAACTCCAAGTGATTAACTTCAACATTGCGCTCCTTATCCAGTCTGTATCTGTAATAAAGGTACAGATCTGCCCCCTTACTAAATACACCTATATAATTTCAAATCACATTTACGTTTTTCTCCTTGAGCTGTTCTATATACCAACAAGTATGGTTTCATCATTCAGCACTCAGAAAGCATCCTCCATCCACTTTTTCCATGAACACGTCTCCAACTTGGCATCCAGGTTAAACTGTCATTTGTATTGTCAGTGTTTTCCCTGTATAGGCTCAACAGTGTTTTCACCTACTTAAATGTGTAAGTATATTCTTATCCAACAGTCTTGGTTCTAGGAATAGCCTTTCTACATCTCTCAACATCAGATAGCTGAGTCTTTTCAAATGGAAAAAGTATTTTTTTCCCTGAAATATCTCAGTATCTCTTATTCTGTCATTAAATCATTAACTCTTCAAACCTTCAACCTGTTTGACTATGAGAGCACCAACAGATAATTGATTTAATTGAGTTTAATAAACTCTTTTCTATAATAGTTATTTCAGTTTTTCCAGCTATTTCAGTATATATGAAATAGTTATTTCAGTATTTCCCCCAAATATCCTTTGGAAAAAGGAAGTTAAAGGGTAGAAAATTCTGTGGATAGGTTGGAAAAGGAAAGATTTAGGTCTGAAAAGATTCATGAAGGACTAGGCAAATATAATTGACTGTCTTTTTCACGAATTCCTGCACAAGAGTTTCTTTTCCAAGGAAATGATCACATTTCAAATGCTCTTGCACAACCCGCTTTCCAGCACTCAGAAATTAGGTCCCTTAACAAGCTTAGTTACAAATTAGCAGGCTCTGAAATCAGTCCTCATTTGCAGACAAGTCCTGGGTGATGCTCAGGTGAGAAGGGTGGCACAGCTGGAGCAGGACCAGAGCCGCCCCACTCAGGGAGGGATGCGGAGTGAGAGGCAGGACATCAGCTGCCGCCTCCTGGCTCAGCCCTCGCCAGCTGCAGACCAAGCCCCTGCACCCAGCAAGGCCCTGCGAGGGATGGATAGCTGCTGGCAGTCAAAAGTCATCTGTGAGCAGATATTTAAAATCTCTGCGGAATGATTATCTGACATGCCACAGTCTTACTGTCATACTTTTAGGATAGCAGTTCTGTTACCTGGATCAGAGGCTTTCGTCAGGCCTTCACGTGACCTAGCCCTTATGAAATTAAATCGTTAAACATTAAAATAAAACACGCAGAAAAAAAATCATGTTTTTAGCCTTCTGTGAAACTGTCTGAACTGAGAAACACATCAATTCCATTCATTTTATGCTTTTCAGTCTACTACTTAAAAAAGCCTTTGAAGCAAGAAAAAAGTCTAAAAACTTAATTCAAGGAAAAATTTAATTTCAAACTTGCTAGGGAACATCAAATCTCCAACTTTAACTCAGATTTCAAATGTCTAAGGTTTACATGGAGCTTCTTTCTCTAAATTGATAGCTGGTTTTTAAAGACCTGTGGGTCATTACACAAAATTTTGGGACTACTACTAAAAGCTGCAAAAGGAAACAACTGGCTATAGAAGTTTCTGATTTCACTTCTACTGTTCACTCTCATATGGAGCAGACTTCATGGAATCACAGAATGGTTTGGGTTGGAAGGGACCTCAAAGACCGTCTAGTTCCAGCCCCCTGCCATGGGCAGGGACACGCTCCACTAGACCAGGTTGCCCAAAGCCTCATCCAACCTGGCCTTGAACACTTCCAGGGAGGGGGCATCCACAGCTTCTCTGGGCAATGTGTTCCAGTGCCTCACCACCCTCACAGGGAAGAATTTCTTTCTAATATCTAATCTAAATCTGCCCTCCTGCAGCTTAAGGCCATTACCCCTTGTCCTGTCACTCCATGCCCTTGTAAACAGTCCCTCTCCAGCTTTCCTGCAGGCCCCTTCAGGTACTGGAAGGTCTCCCTGGATCCTTCTCTTCTCCAGGCTGAACAACCCCAACTCTCTCAGCCTGTCTTCATAGGAGAGGTGCTTCAGCCCTCTGATCAGCTTTGTGGCCCTCCTCTGCACTTACTCCAACAGTTCCATGTCCTTCTTATGTTGGGGGCCCCAGAGTTGGACACAGTACTCCAGGTGGGGTCTCACAAGAGTGGAGTAGAGGGGCAGGATCACCTCCCTCAACCTGCTGATCACACTTCTTGTGATGCAGCCCAGGACACGGTTGGCTTTCTGGGCTGCAAGCGCACACTGCCAGGTCATGTTGAGCTTCTTGTCCACCAACACCCCCAAGTCCTTCTCCTCAGGGCTGCTCTCAATCCATTCTCTGCCCAGCCTGTAGTTGTGCTTGGGATTGCCCCAACTCATGTGCAGGACCTTGAACTTGGCCTTGTCTACCTTCATAAGGTTTGCATGGGCCCACGTCTCTTGCCTGTCAAGGTCCCTCTGGATGACATCCCTTCCCTCAAGTACGTCAACTGCACTGTACAGCTTGGTGTCATTGGCAAACTTCCTCTGAATTCAGCTGTGTCTACTGGAACAACATTACTTCGCAGAAAATCTAACATGCTAAAAATATATCCTGTAGGTATAATCTTAATTATGCTTCGGTTAAAAAGATTTAGTAACCTTGGAGATAGAAAACAGTGTAGAAATTCTTATTTTTAGCATCTAGGAAATTCTCCAAGCATCAATATCACTGTGTAAAAATACACTTCGGAGATTTCAGATGTTTCATCCTCTTATGGGCTAAACTACAGTACTATTAAACTGCATTATTCTGGAACATTTTTTTTTCCTGCAGATTTATACTCCATATGACCAAAGAAATTACACAGACATGCAAAGATGTACAGGAACTTCAAGCATACCATCTTTACAAACCGAGCTTGACTCAACAAAACGGGAGTTTTCCCCACTCGCTTTCAAGGAAGCCATCTACCGTTTTAAATTTAATTTGCAATATTCAGAGCAGAAGTTCCAAGCGACAGCCTGAACTCGAATTGAAGCAGACAGTAATTTCTCCAGGTTCCCATGTTTGTTGGTACACTCCTCATATCTTAAAGTCCTCAGGCTGTAGTCACAGGCAGAAGTAGTCTCGGCAAGAGTGCTATGGCATGAAAAATCCACATTATTCGGTCCTCTTAAAACATATTTGTATACTGACAATCCCCTCATGCTCCTCTCTTGGTTTCTTCTATTGTGAATATGCCAAACTGCTGGGGCAAATAGAGCAGCATGCCAGCTCTCTCCATCTCCTCACTGGGTAATGTGTAACAAGTGTGTGACTAAAAAAAGTAAATAATTGGAAGTACTGTGTAGGTAGTTATATGTTAATAACAGCTTTCATATATTAATAACAGCTTAATTTCTGCTAAGTGAAATGAGAAATTCTTCTAACATTGGGGTAGATGTCCCTGACTTGATGCCCTACCAGAGAAATGCACTGCATAGTGATACTTGCTTGACTTCTGCTATCTCTGACAAGAAACCCATGCACACACAAGTTTCCTAACTCAGAGCAAACGAAATTTTGAGTTTGAACACTTAGTGACAAAGCCTACATGAAAACAAATACACTGAAGATCCATTAATAAGATTTACCAGAAGTACATATGCGGATATCAGTCATTAAAACCCAACATTTCCCAAAATGCTCACATTTCTTACGGTAACATCAATTCACAAGGTGAGATTTCCCAACTGCAAAGGGCAGGTTGTACTCTGCTCCACTGAAATCAATGTAAGCAGGCTGAGAAAAACTGAATAATCCTGGAAGAGGCAGAGGTCAGCTCCTCCCTGGAGCTGTGCCACTGTACACCACCGCAGAAAGTGGCACATGCTTCACTATCGTAAGAAAACAGACTTTAAGAGAGCTTGGTTTAAAAGCAAAGTTAAATACTTCACATAGAAATAATAGGGTTCTTTGTGGCAGGGAAAAAGGTTTTTTCCTCTGAGTGCTGGCAGATTAGTCCCAGTCTATTCTGCTTCTGACTGCTTTTCATTATTATTATTTTTTATACTCTGTTTCAAAGAACTCCCTGGAATTCAGGGAAAACCATTACCTACCACTGTGACACAGGCCTGCCTAGCAGTATGAAATAGGAAAATGCATTTTCCCAAAGCAACCTCTCACTTAAACTGACAGAGCTCCTGGAATAACTCACAGGGGGCTACATTAGCATGTACAAACACAAACACTGCCAACCTCAAGCTGTTAGTCTTTTCTTACATAGTTCCCACTGCCATCCTCCAGCTCCTGCCTCAGCATTGGTTTTTCTTCAATTTTTTTAATGTTCCACTTTTCTTTGCACCCTTCCCCCATCTATTGGTTGCTCTTTCACTTTTAACTACTCCCTTCTCTCGCTTCCTCTTAGACATTTTCTCTTAGAAGATACTTTATATTTTCATATTTTTACAACAAGCTTTTTCATTAGAGTTTTTAATCTGTTTCTTTTCTCTGGAGAGGATTTAGGGCATCTTGCATTTGTTATAATTGGTGTGCTTTTATGTCTAAAATTCTGAATGAAATGCTCTTAAACTACATTGAAAGCATGAAGACTTGTTTTACTTTAGAAAAAAATAATAGCATTCCTTTAAATTGTTTCCAGATGTAGTCTATAAGACTAAGTTAAATATGACAGCATTTACAGTATATACCAGAGTATTGCATAATTATGTAGTAGTCTATCATCACTGCAAGCATTTCACACATTTAATATACTTATCTTTTGAAAATAATGATAGCAGCAATGGACAGCTATGGCAAGCTGAAGATCTACTGCATAATGCACTCATTTACAGAAAGTATTGTTTGGCTGCATTTCTTATATAGCAAGATATGTAATTAAATAATTTAAAAGCTACTTTGATGAAGTTATTTTATTGGCCACCTGCAGAAAGCTAGCATTTACTATCTTTAGTTTTTAGAGTATTGTTAGTGTTCTAGTAACTGCACTCATTTAAACTACAGAATATTCTTATCCTCACTAGTAATTAATTCTTTATTTGAAAGAGACCATTACAACTGTTGATTTCTGTTTTTCATCTTTTCCTCATCCTTTTTTTGCCCCAAGGTGTGAATCCAAAAGTTCTGCAGATTGACCCTATTTCCAGCTGACTCTCTGGGACACAGGAATGGCGAAATGCAGGAATGCAGTTCTTATATTAAAATTATTTATTTAAGCCTACATCTGTACAAGTCTCTCAGTAAATGAGAATTCTACTGGAATTCTTCCAGGTAATTTTCATCACCTCTTTCTAGTGGAAGTTGGATATTTATGATCCATCCCTTAAGTGTGATTTAATAAAGGCAACTTGACCCTACCTACCATTAATTTATAGGAGGGGAGGACAGGTCCCCTCGCTGGTAATGGATGTCACCTCTCCAGACTCACCCAGTTCTGCTCACAATCCCTTTTTTGATCTTCTTGATCTCATTTCAGTATCCCTTTCCAGGTGGTCTTCTGTACCTTTAGCATCCTCATGAATCCATCAGCCAGGCAGCTCTTGAATAAACATCTTCTTTGAGTCCTTCCCTCAATTACCCTTTCAATAAGGAAATCTGTAAGCCTACCTTACCCTCTGAGGAACTGTAACATGACTATAAAAAGAAGCAAGGATAAGACAGGCAACAAAAGAAATCCTGCACCACAAAACCCTAATGCCAGCCAGCCAAACGCCGTCCCCCAGGCACTTCTCACTGAGTCCCGATCTTACTCCCTCAACTGCAATTCAAAAAAATCTGAGTTCAAGAGCAATTCAGGACTCTGGCCAAAGTCCAGCACAAGAGTAATATAATACTGGCCATTCAGGCTGGAGTTGGAAACTCAAAACAAGTGGCAGCCAAGTCACCTCCTTGAGTGCCACCACATAGGACACTGACCACATTAACTGTGCTGTTGCATGGCCACTGGGCACTAGGAGGCTGAACCCAGATTACTGTTAAAACAAACTTTTAAAAGCTGTGAAATTCATTAAGAGATAGTTTATTTAAAAAAAAATCCTGCTGTAATACTCAAGATTCTTAACAAAAACAAAAAACCCAAACCCCAACAGGATTAACCTGTTGTTTGATTGCCTGTTTCTTTAGTCTCCTAATTCAGGATGTCTATAGGCCTGCCTTTCTTATTTCCTCTGTAGAAAAAGATAAATACAACAAAAAACATTGCCCAGACAGTGCAGTGGAATATTGTGATTTCTCACGACATGGCCACATGCCTCTATCAGGCCTTTTACAAACTGAGGAGGTGGAGTGGTAGTTGAGAAGCATCTGCAAAGCAGAGTGCTTTCTAGGATTGCCTGTACCTCCCTCGGTTGTGCAGCTATGCAGTATGCCCATATGGGCTATAGTGGTAAGGGCATGCAAGTGTTGTACAGCTCATCCACTGCAAGCACCATATCCCTCTCTACGGGTGACTCCAGCCAGACTGCATCTTTGGGCAATGAGCATCCATGGGTTAATAGACAGTTGCTGTTCACTGTTTTTGTGTGATGTGGGTATAGTCCCAGACTTGGCATAGCATGGAGCATCCCAGGAGCAATTCGGTCCGCATCCTTGGGAAGCTCCATGCTGCAAAACCCTCCAGGGCTGAGGGCTGCCTATGGCTGTCCACATGAGCAGTGCAAATGGTCAGAAACACACGGGAGAGGTATATCCAGACATTTTGTCTGTCTTAGTGCTTACACATTAAAACATATAGAGAATATTTATATAGGACAGTTCCTTTGGGAGCATGCAATGGCACAATCTGGTATACTCTTGCTGTAAGTTGCATGGCAAAGCAGCAAGAGTATATATTCTGTGCTGGTCACCACAGTAAGCACCAACACAGCAGCATCAGGGATGACATGGCACTCTTGTCCCTTTACATGCATTTCTTTTATTTTAAGTCAGATTTGACCCCGTGGGAGCTATGGAAACGCTCTGGGTCTGCTTCAGTCTAGTTCACTCCAATAACCTGCACTGAAGTTTATTGCTTCAAGTTGATGTATATTAAAATGGGCCAATGGAGGGGTGATATTTGGCTTCTGTTTTCTGAATGTAGAAATTAAGCAGTATAATAAAAAGGGAACCAAAACACAAACTTGCTTGAGCTTCTCTGATTTACTTGTGGAAAACAACCTGCATGGATTATATGAAATTTACTTTACCCTGTAAAATCTTTTTATTTCCCCACTATTATCATCACATTTCAGATCTGCATTTGACAGTTCCTAAGAGGCTTACTGCTTTTGTCACACATTGGGAATTACTTATTTACTGTAATATCCTCAAGTACCTCAAAAATATAGTTACCTTTTAAGCTTAAAAGCCTGTCTGATTTGTAAGGAAACTAAGCAGTAAATGCTTCCCCCCGCCCCCCTTCTCAGAGCAGATGAACAGAAAATAAAGAAAATACAGCTGCAGATGCAAACAAATTAGAAATATCTCAAGAATTTTACTGCAAACATGATCCTGTTTTCTTTAAGGAGATGGTGGTAAAAGTAAACAAAAAAAGCTGTTGCAGGTGAAACTGCTTCCTGACCTATCCAAACTTAAATATCTGGGGTGACTTATGGCTTTGAGAGAGGTGGCTAGCAAACACTTTTCTAAATAAAGCATTTCTAAATAGAGTGAAACACGGTATCTTGAGATATTTAAAAACATGTTGGTAGTTGAATACTAACTTACCACTCAGTGTGCTGCAAGATTTGTTTAGTTCATGTATTCAAAACTTCTTTGATGTGCACTATGCCAAGATACTAGTTCTCCATAAAAGAGTAGTAAAACTGAACTATGTGCATTTACATCATACTGCAGGAACAGAACTGTTCCTAGTTGTCCTTTTTTCACATTCTGAATACGAATATCACAGATTGAATACAATAACACATAGCTCATTTAAAGTAAGAGTCTCCAGAGATGTTCATGTAAGACTATCAATACTGATGCACTGATGTATAGTGCCATGGTGACATTGTGCATGTCAGTTATAATCATAACTACTCCACATAAATTAATTTTTCAACCATTTTTTTTGGCTTAAAAATTAAATTGTTTCACTAATACGTTAGTTTAAATAACAAAGTTTTATCAAAACATTTGCTCTAACAAGTAATTTTAATCTTGTTCCTGAAGTGCCAGCAACCCTCCAGCCTCCAGTAGAGAGCTCTCCCAGTATGGTGATACTGGGCACAACACCACTACCATAATGGGAAGGCTTTGAGATCTTCAGTGTCTTAACTGCATGTGGTATATTAATAATTCCACTGCTTAACCACAACTTGGCCAGCATAAACAGCATTGGCACTTGCAACACTTTGCTTGCATACAAATGTAGAAATATTGCTAAAGACCTGGTTTAAAGCTAACAATATAAACAAATATTAATTAGATGCAACTACTTTTTTTTTAACCTTAACATTATTCCTGGTCTGTTCTCTTTGGCCTTTGAACATTTTACTATACAACTTCCAGGGGTTTTTAATGCCAGTATGCTGTTTACCTTCACATACAGTAGTAATTAATGTACTGCTTGTGGGTTTGAATTCAATTCATATTTAGAAAAATCTTTATCAGAGTAACAAATCTAGACCAGTTTGACAAATATCTTAAAAATCTATGTAACTTGAAAATATGTAAAGTTTAACAGTAGTTGCTTAAAATTTAATTAACATTTAATTGGCAGTATTTAAGCAAATAAACAGCTCCCCTGGCTTTCATTAGTATGTTTCCTTGCAGAAGTAGAATTTATTTGTGTATTTCCAGGCTGCAGCTCTTACTTTGAATTTTCACTTACATTAAATCACTAAAAAAATGCTTTATACAAGGCCCTGAATACTCATATTTGTATTTTGCCTACTCAAGTTTGTTACACTAATTTCCCAATTTCTAATATTAATCATTATCTCATATTCCCTTCAAAATAAAGTGCAAATGCACTGTTTCATTCAATATGAACTCTCACAAGAATATATTAGAAAAAAACTCCAATTTTATTACATCATAGAGATGCTATCCTGGAAATAAATTACTCTCTAAAATGAGTTTTGTGGTGGAGCTTCTGTAATTAGTAGTTTCATTTCAAGTGATATTCACTAAAATCTAAATGATGGAATTAATTTTCCCCATAGTTTAGGGAGTCTTTTCATTAATACAGGCAGAAACGTTAATTTCAATTTTTTTCATTCTAAGCTAAAGAACGTTTTAACTGCTTGTACTGCATAACTAAGCCAGTTTCCTATGGTGTTTAAAGACAGAAATCCCACTCTGAACTACCTGAACACCCATCAATGTTCAAACAAGTAGAATTATTCATGTAATACAGAGGGCTGTTTGGACAAGGGATATGTAAACACAGCTACAAGGAAATACTGGCTGAAAAAAGCCATTGCACCTGTATGTAACATTGGCTATAAACTGAACTCATCAGTAGTCAATACTGTAGAGAAAGATTCAAATTTTACATTACTCCACATATTTTCAACAACAGCCCATAGTTAAACAGCTTTGCATCAGTATCTCACCATCTGTCCTGCTCCTGCAAGTATATCAACCATTTTAAACAAAGGCATGGCAGTGGTTTATATAAAACAAACATTATGTGAGCTGTTTACATGTGCCAGCATGCTGACCTCAGACTCTTCATGGCTACCAAGTCAACAAAACCTTTTATCCACCAGCTCCTCAGGAAAGGCATTTTCCTTAGAAGTTAAAACACTTGACCTTTTCCTAGAGTTGGAATTACCATCCCTGGTAATGATAATCCCCACACAACTTGCCTTGGCCAATCTTTCTCATTACTAACTTTGAAAAATTGTTATTTACAGAGAGTGCTGTGTGCACCTCACCTGTATCAGGCCTTGTTATACTGGTCCGTAATCAGTGCGAGCCCACTTCCTCAGCTAGGGCACTGCAGGACAAGCACACCTCGGCCCTACCAGATCAGAAAGGCTGCTGAACCAGAGGAGGGTTTCCCTGGGCTTGAGGATGGTACCACACTGCCACCCTCAGCAGGAACAGCAGATCTGATGAACCGATGAACAGCTACAGTGGTAAGTAGTCTGTCTTAATTACTAACAAACAGCTTTGATACGTCTTTTTCATAGATACACAGTGATTGAAAATAAGTCAGAACTGACTGATTCTTCTTTTTCCATTGTATAAACATAGGGAAACACATACATCCAGGAAACCCAGTGTTGCAGAATATATATTTGATGTTAAAATATTACACTAGATTTGCTGACATAATGTACACTTTAGAAATTACTGTCCTCTGTGCTTTAAATACTATATATAATTTTACTTTTAACATAACTCTTGAATCAGTTCAGCAGAACACCAGAGCACATGTTTTAATTAAAGTATTCATGTTGGAATCAGCTGTGATTTCTCCCCTTAAGTAGGTGCCCATATTTGTAAAGTACCACATCTCCAATTTCAGGAACGTTAAGTAACAGCTTTCACTTATTTCACACCCAGATCCTTTTCCTCCCTGCAGTCTGTATACTCCTCTAATTAATTGTTAAACATCAGGACACAAAACAGTGCCTGTACAGACTTGATTTCCTCTCCATGCTTGTCTGCTTTGCTCTGTAATGAACTTTAGAGACTTTTTAGTAAGACATAGGCAGATACATAGCAGCATCCAAGAGGCATAATCTATGATTAAGAGTATGATATTACAATTATCTGTCTAAACTCACATTTTCATTTTCTTTTCATATTTCTCTTACAAATTAATCAGAAAAATAGCCCATAAGAAAATGGGCAGAACAGAATAAACTACAATTGCAAGTTAGGCCAAACCCCTCCAATTTCATGTTTGTACCATACTGTAAACCTGAAATATATGTAGTGTATGTTATATATACACATATATTATATGTAAAAGATGTTTTCCTTAAAATTTGCTATTTTACATGATGGCAGTAGATGAACTATAATTTTTATTTACAGAAAGCAGACAGTATTGCATATTCTGTTTCACCTCCACGAGGCAAAATTCCTAGGTTCACAGCTACCCAAAATATTTTTAGTTAATAGTTAAGTAACTGAACTACAGAAGAACATCTGTTGCAGAACTGATTAACTAAAACTGTTAAAAAGTTAGCCTCAAATTTTAGCTGTACAAATAATTTTCTACTTTTTTCATTTTTAACAAAATCCCTGAAAAGCTTTCTTTTATGTCAGCAATAAACCTGATATTTCTTCAAAAACATCAGCACATTAGCTACTAAAATTATCACACTTCATTCTGCATTGTCAAGAGACTAGGCATTGTGTAATCATACTGTCATTAGAGTGGACAAAATCTGAACTGTTTTATTTCACTGTTAAAAATCACTAATTCTGCAGCTTTGAGTTTTTTCAATCTAGTTGCTTAGGGAAATAAAATGTATGGTATATATACATATATATGGTGACATATTAACCTGTAAGATTCCAACTTATTACTGTTAAAATAATTTATTAATTTATGTCAGATCTCAAATATATTTGAATTGTCCAAAATTTCATGCAAATGAACATGGAAAGCGGATGATATCTTTTCGTGTAGATCAGATCATCTACCTTCTCCCCAGAAGAAAGGCAAACTCCTGAACTTAACCTGATCTGGCCCTTAAAGAGCCCAAGCTCCAGGGAGAACTGATGATACCCCAGTCACAGGAAAAAGCATCTGCAGAGACACCTTTTAGACACCAGAGATTGGCTCATGGCTGTAAATACAGGAACTGTTTTCATAATCGTGCTCCTCATAAGTTAAATATTACAGACAATTCCTATTTTTTCAGCTGTTTACTGTCAGCCCAGACCCAAGGGTAGAACACTTTGCCCAACTCCCCCTTCAATGCAGAGCCATAGTATTCCTATGGCCTGGGAATCAGATTGTAAAATTGACTGCATACAACATTATTACTCAGCTTTATCATAGAGTAATGTAAATCAGACAAGGAGATTAAGAATAATTGCGTAACGAAGTATTAAAGGTTGATTTCTAATCTAAATTCTAAGCCTTCAGTATAATACACTTAAAGAGCAGAAGAGAAGAATAATGCAGGATAGAAACAGTGCTATAGAATAACAAAAAACAAAATAACAAAAGCCAAGCTAAAAAAATAACATTTGGAATAGACTAAAGCCACACAAACTTAAAAAACAGTGTTATTTTGAGGCTCTGAGCCTCAGCACTTCACATCCCAAGGACTGTTCAGTTGGCTTGAACGGAATTCTTTGCTGAGTTCATTAAAAGAGACATTGAAGAGAATTCATTCCCATTTCATCAATTACTGTGTGATTTTGAATCAATGTGGCATTTAATACCACAGTAGATGTTGACTTACATTAACTTTCACTAGGAGATTTTTGTATGTCATGTATATCTAGAACTCTTAAAATGCCTTTGGCATTTTCTGTCCTCGGAATTATTTTATTCTAGTGTAATAGATTAGACAGATATTGTATCTTTTGAATTAAAACAAGGCCTGATGTGTTCTTGAGGAAAATGACATATTTGCACACTTCTCACATGGTCTTTTTGCAATTTAAAACTCTTTAGCCCTGAGAATAATGTAGATAACAATTTTTCTGTGAAAATAAGGTCCATTGTTACCCAGATGAAAGTTTTATTCCTGACTTAAATAGGAACATGAGGAAATCCTCTTTCATGACCTGAAGTTCAGATACGTTAAGCTATGATAGCAATCTGTCAGCCTCTCATGAAGTTTTTAGAACATGGCTATTCAGTCTTAGGACTGGAAACCTAGTCCAATATTCTGTATTTGTTCCATTCTCTTGCCAACTAGCTCTATAATCTGCAATTTCAAAGTCCCAGGCATTGAGGCACATGACCTGCCAGCCTGAGGAAGGCCAGAATGTCAGGATGCCCATTTCTTTATAGGGATATGAAACTATCACTCTAAATACCTCCAGCAATGCAGAGATTTAAATTATGTACCAGTGGTAAAAAATGAAAAAAGTCTTATGATGTTTTGTCTTGAAGACCAGTCTCATCTGAGATTTTTCCACCATTGTGTTCCTCTAACTCTGCCTGGACTGTATCACTCTGCTTACTGCAAACTATGGATTGCTTGTCCTCCAAAGGACTACTGAGGCAGCTGCTGAAAAACACCCATGACCACCTTCTCCTAGACATTTCCAATTTTCCCCTAGCGAAGCTCCTAGGAGAAGCCAGATAGTTTGAGTGCATAGTTACTCAAAACAAAAATTTTTTTTTTCTGGAAATTTTGCTTTAAATCTGACAGCCTTACAAAGAGGTATTCCCAACCAAAAAATAATGTTGCCATCACCTACTTAAAATGAGCTTGTGCAAAGTTTAACTGCACCAGCTACCAGCCTGACTACTCCTTATGGGTTAGTACTTCTACATAATGGGGGTTCATACACAGTATATTCATAAGAGACTTAAGTGAACATTACATTTTAATTTGATTAATTTAAGATATCATCATTCAAGTGACATTTAAGAGGTTATTATGCCTTGCTATTATTCTCCTTTCATAATTTTACAGCAAGTGAAAGCCTGACAAGTGCCTGCAAGAAACTTTCTCCATGTTCATAACTAATTTTAAAAAGAAATATTGGTGAATCCTTTTTGTGTTTATACATAGCTACTAAGCTTTAATAAATATTACATTGAAGTCTACATTTAATACAAGTAGGAGTCAGATTATGGGGTAGTACACAGCCAACTATAGAAAGAAGATTTGTTTTAGTTTCCTCAGTATGCTTTTAAAAGTGTTGAGAGTAAATTAATAGTAGGAACACTTTTGTGAAAAATATAGTGCTGAAAACAAAGTTAGAAGCAAAATAAGTAATTTCCTTTTACAAGCAAAAGAATTTTATATATTTTTTTCACAAGGTCTCCCTAAGCTTTGGTTCTCTAATGTCATGTAATGTATTGGTATAGAGTGTAGTGGAATAAACTAAACCATAAACAGATGAAGCCATGTGGTACGTGTTCACAGCACAGTGCAATCCCACATGGGCTGGAAAAAGTCTTTTCTGTCAAAGTAGAGTTTCAGTATTCTCTCATCAATTCTTTTAGTCTCGCTCAGATCACATAGCAGGTAGGGCTTAAGAAATGAAACTTTGATATATTAATTCTTACAGTTAATTCATGCAGAGTTGAAGATGAAAAGATGATGATTACATTCATGGACCTTGGTGGCATCTTTAGGTAGCCTGAGCATGGACAGTAGAAAGTGGCAATTTTCTAACCACCACCGCTTTAATGAGAAAGTGTAGGAAAGGTCTGGTAACCACTCCAGCTTCTCTTTGGGGAAGACAAGTCAACCTGCTGCCAGCCATTCTGTTTTACCACTAGGACTGCACAACAGCAAGTCAGCAAATTTGTCTGGCTGGACAGTTAGAGTGAGCCTGGTGCCTCATGGCTTTTCCTGGTCCCACTCACAAGTGGGGTTTGCTAACTATGCTCCAGTGTTTTTATCTTACCCCAGGTAACAGCCAGGCCAGAGAGCCCACAATGCATATTGTTAAGGTCTGTACAGCTCCATGGGGTAATGGGGTTGTGAAATGTGCTTCTTGATGTGTTGGTAGCGCACTTGTTGGAGGCTTTTTGTTATTGATAGCTGAACAGGTACATTATGCTCATGAGAAAGAGCAAGAATTTCAGGCCAGTAAAAAAACCCCTATGAAATTAAGTCTTTCAAAATAGCAGGAGACATCCCAGCCATACGCTTACACATTTCCACTGTCCTACCAATAAACTGGAAAATTATATATAATGCAAGACTAGCACAAGCCTGCCTGTTCTTGACAGAATCAGTTAATCCACCTGGCCTGTCAGACATTGACAGCATCATAGAATGAAAAAATCAATTACCCAAGATAATCAAATCCACCGCCTTCACCTCAGCTTTCTCATTCATTTAATCTAATTCTTGAGTATTGACTTTATTCCAGGCATAATGGAAACATAAGTACTTCATTAAAGCCAGCACCTGGACATATTCAATAGCATAGCAAGAGCTAACAAAGCTACGACAAACGCAGCCTTGCAGTTATCAATCAACTGACAAGTGATACAACCAAAAATATGTGCTTCTCAAAACAACCTTTAAAGAAACAGTGGTTTCAGATGATGGTGCCTTGCTCCTGGGAAGGTTTCACCCTGGAGTGCTTTGTCACTACATGGGAAGAGTAAAGGTTAGCATAGTGCCTGAAAATCATGATCTGAGCTGAAGATGTTCCGGTGCAAGATGCGTCCTGGCTGCCTATAACATCTCTCCAGGGAAGACAGCCATAGCGCTCCAGACAGAGGTGGGGTAGGAGGCCCAAATTTCAGTAAGAACCTGCTTTGATTTCAGCATATGAGTAAGCCTACAAGAGGTCAGATGAACATTAAAATAACCCATCAAGCCTCAGTAACTTCAGTGAAAAAAGCAGCCAGTGAAATAAGATGTTCACTTGACAAGTAAAGGCTTATCAAGAAGACAAAAATTGCAACCCAAGATGGGTCTAAACCAAAATGAAGACAACAAATACTTACATAAAAATGATAGTGTTTCATGTAAGTGGGACTCTTGCTACAGGTAATGGTCAAAGAATTTGTTGTGTGACTGAGCAACAAGACATGAAAAGGGAAGATAGGAACTCTTAAATTTGAACCATTTTATATTTTCATTATTTTCCACTCACATAATCTGGAATGGTTGCAGAGTATGTAGCCCTCAGGTCACTGAGAATTATTATAATAATTTAAAATGCAACTATTCATGCTGTTTGTAGTACGTATAAGAACATAGACTTTCATGGACAAGCATTCCTATTTGAGAGTACACCTTACCAGGTATTAGAGCACTGATCGACTCATCCTCTACTTCCCACATAATTTACAGTAATGCAAAACGTTTCTTTCCCCTAAAAAATTCTAAAAATGGAGCACATTTTATGGTGTTATTTTCATCCTTTCCATTACATTCACTGGGATACTGAATAATGAAATAGAATTGTTTATAGTAATTTCAAATTGATACTCTCCAGTTACCAGATTTCAAAAGTCCTCAACATTGGTATTACCTGTTACCTCATTAAGATGGGAAATTTTACATCATATCTATAGATGAGTGGGTATTTTCTCACTTTTTGCTTTGAGCTTAGATACAAAGTTGTATTATTTGGTCTCATTTTCAGGTCCGCACGCAATACTGCATTTATTCAGAACGTTTGGTCAGTATTCCAAGCACTTACATAAATATGTCCAAAATAATGTCCATTAAATGTCAATATAATCAAATTAAAAATGGGGACATTTTGGTTTATGATACACCACATTGCCAAGTATACTATGTATCAATTTAAGTGCTAATACTACTATTGGCTTATTTATAAGGGTTATGTGTTAACGGACAAGCAGTTCAAGCACCTAAAATCTCAGTCAGCCTGCTGATCAGAATTTGACATACCTCCAGGAATCCCTGGAACACCAGAAGTTCACTATGCCTTCTATTATTCTTGGCATTACAGCTATTGAAAGTCATTACAGATTACAATGCTGTTTAATCAGTGCTGTGGATGTTACGACAAACCTCTGAGGTTACAAACTGTAACGAAAGTCTATTAAACCCCCCAGCTTACCCAACATAGGCTCCAATACCGATGCAGAGGGCTAAATGCACAGAGGAGTTAAATGATTTCTTACCGTGGGCATCCAGATTTTTTGTGTTCAAGGAGCCATTTCTGCAAGCTGTTCTCTGAAACAATTTCATTATCCTTTACCAGCCTGAGGATAGAGTCAGCTGATTTTCCCAGTCAATGAATGGCTCTATTCAAAGACTTAAGCTTTGGGTTAATAATTGAGCCCATCCCTTTCTGGGACTAGCTCAAGGGTAGATGGTGGGTTTGGTGCCTCAGCGGTCCCACTGCCGCAGGGAGCACAAAGGGGGCAAGGAATTGGCAGGAGCTGGCTCTCAGGGGGACAGGGCAGGTCCGTGCATGGGGACAGAGGCACCCAACAGAAAATAAACTGAGAACCATAGGCGCTCTGAAGGACCAGTATGAGCTTTAGAAGAAAGCAGCATAAGTTTTAGTTCTATATTAACAGGTTTTACTGACAGTCTTAATATTTCAGGCCATGGTAATTAAATTTTAGCACTGTCATTTACTTGCTTGTCTCCAGACACTCATGGCCACGCTGCTCATGGCCCAGGTGCTGCTTCAGGCGATCTGGAGTCCCAGTGACTGCTGCTGCTCAGTGCTCTTGTACAGAGAGAAAGATGTGTGCTGCCCAAGGTTTTCAAATGCATCTCAGCTGCCTGAGAGACTTGAAATGCAAACAGGTGCTGAACTCCCACTTTAAGACATTATTTTTCAGACTTCTCCTTTTGAGCACTGTGAACCTAAACAGGCAACAGCACATTGATGCTTTGAGTTTTCAGACACAATATTTTCACCCTATTTAAATTATGACCTGTAATTAATGGGAACTAGAAATAGGCTTTAAGATGTATGTAGAAACAGATCCCTAGAAATTTAAGGATTTCTTATACTGTCCACTAGATATAACCTGTACTTGGAGTACTATTGGGAATAATAAACAAACACCAGCATTGTTTCTATGCCAGTTGGTAATAGAATTGTCTTTAAAGCTGTTTTCTCAGTTCTAATGCTATGAAATGCCACATGAGACCAAACTTGCTGATTCTCCCGCTTGCAGCTGTTCTGCAATAGAAATAATCAGGGATCCCCCCCGGGTTTCAGGCTTCTTTCTGCTTGACTGATGAATGAAAGATAAACACTATACATGTTACACAGTTAGACTGTTCAAATGAGATATGAGGGGAGGTATCCCAGAGCAGGCACACTCGGCACGTATTCTTGACTTATAATTGGATCAACATTCAGCATTTGCAGGGAATATGGGATTTTACATTTCTCTAATTTCTCCTGCCCACAGATGCAGTAACAAATAAGAGCTTTAGGCAATAACAGAAGCAGAAAGGCACACAACAGTAGGGAAACATGCTCCATATTTTGTCATGGAGAGATGTGTTTTTCCTCTCCTATTTTGGGCCTCAGACCTTCCCATGTTCAGTAGCTTGGGGGCAGCTTCCAGTGCAGTAACATCAGACACATGATGTCAAAACAGCCTCTTATAACAAGATGTTGGTAACTAATTTAAAGTTAAGAAAAAGCAAACACATGTTTAGTTCTGACACGAACCAAGACTAGCATGTGCTAGGAAGCAAAATCTGAAGGTCTTTACAGCTAGAGGATGCAGGGTTGGGACCTCTCAAGCCTTTGCCTTCCTCAACAGTTCCCAACTCTTTCATCCTCAAAACCAGCACTAGTAGTTGAAACTGAAGTCGTCAAAGTCATCTTTTACTCCTGCGCAGCTTGGACCAGCAATACCATATTTTATACTGGTGATAGTGACCCTGTCAGGAAGAATTTCTTTTCCTCATATCCTAGCTACAGGCAACAATTTCTGTCAGCAGATCTTAAAGTATGTCAGAAGTTGCTTCGCCTAACACAGCCTGGGCTGGGAATCACATTCCTTAAGGGTTTCCTTCATCTTGCATTGTGTGGAATGGTGTTTCCCCAGAGAAAGCGCTACTTTCATCTATCTGCAAGGTGCAGACAGCTCCCAAAGTGAAAGGTCAGACAAGAAAGTAACATGTGCAAAACTAATATTTTTCTTCCAGTCACTCCTAGAAAGACTTGAACAGTGTTACCTGAATATATTGAGAACATTTCCACATCAAATAGAGAACAAGGTGGACATTTCTACCCGGGGTAGCTGGAATGTGACAACTGAAAGAAGGAAAACAAGGCAATAAGCAGGAAGTTTTATGCAAGCTGTGTTCCAGAGGCACTGCAAAAAAAGAAGTGGTGGGAAGTGCTGCCACTGATTTTTGTCTGGCAGGGATCCCTCACCACTTCTCTCTCCAGCATCATTTCCCCCCAAACACACCAGCAACTGAAAAGGGGTGTAAGTGAGAGTAAGCAAAGGAGGAATGGCAGGGAAGGGGACAATGCTGTTTAGAGGCACCTACGGGGCTTAAGCTGGCAATAGCGCGGGGGGGGGGGGGGGGGCCTTCTCCCACTGCCGCCCACCTCCGGCCGTGGGCGGGCTCGAACCCGCGGCCCTCGGCGCGGCGCCCCCGCAGTCCTCGGCCGGCTGCGAGGCTGCACGGAGGCGGCCGCCGCGCTCCGTCCTCGCCGCGGAGGGGCCGCGGCCCCGGCTGCAGGTAAGGCGCGTTGGCCCTCGGGGAACGCG
This sequence comes from Balearica regulorum gibbericeps, assembly GCF_011004875.1. NCBI lineage: Eukaryota > Metazoa > Chordata > Aves > Gruiformes > Gruidae > Balearica > Balearica regulorum. The sequence goes on from NC_046190.1 coordinate 16,526,287, forward strand.
GCACCCTCCCCGCCGGGAGCCTGTCCCCAGCACTGCTCCTTTCCTGGGGGTACTCTTGCCTTCCCTTCTCATTCCTCCCCCTCTGCTCAATTGTTTTTTAAAAAAAATGTTAGTTTTCCCTGAGGTATTATTAAGGTGCATTCTGCTGGATTAAAATATCACAGAATAACTCAAATTGCCATTAATGAAATAAATCAAATCTGAGAAGTCAGTTTCCCACCCCCCCCAAAAGCCTGCAAAACCTTGTTTTTAAAAAACAGTGAATGACATATGGAAAAAACTTCTGCCAGAAAGAGAATTTCAGAACCAGCTTCCATTTTCCCCCCTCAATTCCCTGTCAAATCTGAACCTCAAACAAATACATAGATGAACAATGTGCCAGTACTTAAGGTGTACAATATTTGAATGAAAGTAGATCATGTTGATTAAACCTGTTGGGCATTGAGTCATGATGAAAGGAAATTTTTGAATTAAATGGAAGCATTTTATTTCTCTAGAAGGCTTTTTTTCTAATTATAAAAAAATCACCTGCCTATATACATAATTCCAATGTCTATTCAAACTTTATAAATAAGGTTCTTAAAGGTTGCTCTTCATCATGACACAACTCCAGGTAATTCTAATGACTGCCACAGAATAAAGCTAAAGCAGAAGGTATTTAAAGAAAAGGAAGATCCCGAAACAGTCACACACCACATGGGAAGATTAGTTAAATCTGTATTAGTGGAAAAAATTTGAAATACATGTTTTACTGAAAAAAGCCACATACTTTCAAAGCCCCTCTTGTAATTTGGTCTTACACTAAATTCCTGCTGACTTTGAACTCAGTTCCACATCTCAGTCAGGATAACTCCTCTGACTTCAGCCTTGGCAGGTACAAAAGTGTGCGGCTGAGCCCAGGACACTGAACTCTGAGACCATACACATTTGTGTGACTGTACAATTAAAAGCAAATGATAATCAGAGGGAGAAATGCTAATATATGTGTTTCTACTGAGTAATTTTAATTACATTAATTTGTGCCAGTTTGTTTCAAATGCAAAACCTTCCTAGATTGTAAAAAACCTAAACTGCTTTGAAAACAGATTTTCTCCTTCCTAGTCTTTCATCCTATTGCACAGCTCAAAATGGTTAGTTTATAAGTCTCCTGGTTACAGGACACTAATTCAGCAAGGAATTACAGACCTCAGGCTCAAATGGACAAGCAGTAGTTTGGTGACTAAGTGTCCCAAGAAAAATAATACTTTCTCTGGAGGTTTACAGGCATGCATATGAACAGTCGAACCAGGAAAAGTCTATGGTTCGACTTCATAATTTCCATGGAAAACAAGGCATTCACTGGGGTATATTCCTCCCTTTCTTCTCCTTTCCTCTCCAAACAAATAACCCTTTGCAATTGCAAACAAAATTAGTTGCAAACCACAGGGCTGATTCTCTGTTGTAAATCTCAGAGGCACATTGCAAAATATCGAACGAGGAGAGAAGATGGGTATGATTAAGCCTAATCTGCTACCGCAGGGCTATTATTTTTCCCTCACAGCCTCGAGCATGTGTTCAGTGACATGTAGCGAGATGTCCCTCATTCTGCCATGCCAGAGGCTGCATGGAGGGAAGCCACGGGCAGATTAGTTGGGTCCTAGATAGTTTCCACAACATGAGAATGCTTGAGCAAAACTTAAAGACATCAGGGTCTATGTGGGGAGACTGTCCTCCAGGTTAAGAGCTATAAGATTCTAGATCTGTTAACTTTCATAAGGAACAATAATTTAAGCTGGCATCAGAATGATGTGATTTCACTTGTCTTTTCAAATCAAGTTGTTATTTCTTAATCTGAACCAGCATATTCTGTCCAACTTTCTGGATTTTCAACTATTTATATTAATCATATCTATTTTGATAGTGCTCAAACAAAACTGTGGCTCCATTTTGCTACAGGCTATAGAAACAAGTTAGCCTGGTCTGTGTAACTAGAAGTATGGTATCAGAGCTGCAGTAGCACTGCATCTGCTTTCAGCCCACACTTGCAAGTGCCCTTTAGAAACCTGGTGACCTAAAATGCTCACCCAAACAGCTGGGAGGTGGGAGACCACCCAAGCCATCAGTGCTAGCCACATGAAAGCTGTTTGCACCTCCCTGCAAAGTCAAAACCTTTGTTAAGGTGCCTTTGAGGTTTCATTCATCATTTGCTGCCTCTGAAGGTTGCCTACCTCTTTGACTTAAGCACATTCATTCTTTAAACTGCATGAAAACCAAGCACCTCTCTGCTCTTTGTGGCTCTGGTGAAGCCACAGGGGTGGGCTGTGACTTGTGGCTGTCAGACAGACTGGTGTGGCAGAAGGTGATCCCTGACTGTCTGTGGGATTGGGTGGGAAGGACCTTGCAGTGTTGACATAAACCTTAAAAAGCCAGTGAAGGTCTCAGATTTGAGAGACCTGCAGTTTGGTACAAGAGGACTCCTAAAATTTGCAGATGTATGTAGAGGTCCAGCTGCATAGATAGCAGAACTGGGATGTACAGAGCAAAATCATTAAGTAAAATATACACATATAAACAAGCATTAACAATCCCACAAACTTCTGATACATTTGGATAATTACAAACAGCAGTAATCATCAACCATGACTCGAACACCACTAATCTGCTGGACTCTAGAGTGTCAGCTATCTAAAAGCATATTTAGGCATGAGGTGGAGAAGTGTTATTTAATCCATTGCCTTTTTTTACTAGAAAATAACCTGTTCAGTGACTTTCTATAGATTTTTCAATAGATACCAGCAGAGCTTGTAATGAGTGCTATATTTAAGCAGAAACACAAGCACATTCATTTACTAAAACCTGTTCTGTAAATGTTTATTACTACATCAGTTTCAATACATTGTTGAAACCTATCCATCCAGTGTTATACTGGTTGGAAGTAGGACATCTGACACTTGTTCCATGAAGGTAACTCCTAGAATTGTATTACCATCCTAACCACCCAGCTGTTACAAATATGACATTTTCCAGGAAAACTGTATAACATTAACAACATCAAACTTCTTTTCCAGCTAACCCAAGATACATACTAATCTATTTAAAATGCACAGAGTGAAAACAACAACAAACAAACATATAAAATAATCCAATTATACATCATATAAGTTACTCTAAGGCTTTGATGTTTATGAAATTGATAATACAGAGAACTTGGTGAGAAATACAGACCTCAATCTAGAACAGCAAAAGTCTAACAGTTAGACAGTATTCATATACTTAATACTATATTAGCAGTATACTGCTAGTCTTTATTCCTTTTGTGGTTAGAAGTACTGATACTAAAAAAATTTAAAATGGCTTCAACAATGGATTTCTTCGACCTAGCTTATGACCTTCCAGTGTATTTTGAGGACAATGATTTTGCATGTTAACTTGTATATTATTTGGGATATTGAAATATATCACTGAGTTGTTGCTGCTACAGTCTGAAATCTTGCCATGCTATTTTTTAAAAATAAATTTATTAACAAATAAAATTTATTTAATAAATTTATTAATAAATTTCATACAAATGTATTCAGGATCATTTGAAAGACTCTCATACAATGCCCTATACATATATAAGCAATGTTTAAGTGTGAAGTTTCACTTACAGCTCATTTCACTACACCAGAGAAGCAAGTTTTCATGTCTGGTAAATCTTAAATTCATTCTACTTATTTTAACAATATGACCTTCTGCTATTGACTGATATCTTTGACAAAACACCTCAGAGCACAAAACCTGAGAAAGATGTTGTACAGATCGGAGCAACTTCCTGAGTGTTTCAGTGAGAAAGCAACATTTTCAGCTATTATTTGTATTACCTGACACGTGTGACAACTGTATCGATCAGAACATCAGAGCATAACTGGAATCCAGTATTTCACTTTGAACTATTGCTAGATACATCAACAGTAAAAACTTCACATCCATCCAACTGCTAACATAGCACTGTCACCGCAGACAGCCCCGTACTGCAAAGAAAACATGACAAGACAGCTGCTTTCCATGGACCAAGTGAATCTAACTTTGCTTACTTGCCCAAGGAGACTTTGCATGGTTTATGTCCATGGTAGGCAAGATCAGATGTGCCTAGGGTTTAGACACAAGGTAGCTGGTATGCCAAGAGCCAGCTTGTCAGCTAAATAAGAGGGTGCCCCTTGTAATAGGATGCAGACACATGCACTGGTCCACTTTCATCAGTCAATTCCCCAGTTAGACCTGGAGTTTTGCTGCTGGTGGGTTTTATTCCTTCTTTCTAATTTGCCCCATAAAAAAAATAGACTCTTGCTACTTTTCACTCAAGCCACGCTCTCTGCAGCACTCATTGATCTTAACATGAAAAATAACGTGTGAAAATTTTGCATCATCTCTTTCATGATTTATGTCTGAAAAAGTATCAAGAATAGGGCTATTATAGACAGGCATCCAGATAGCACATCACTATGCCATAAAATGCTATCTGTCAGTGACTACTGTCAATCAGTTGTGTGCAGCTGGTTTTTCTGAGTGATGAGCAAAAGCTACTCACTGCCTTTTTATTTTCACTTGTTGCTTGTACACAGCTGAAGGGGGATAAAATTATTTCCTATGCAATTTGGAAACAAGAGGAGCAAAGATGACTGCCCAGAACAACTGGAGAAGGCAATGAAAATGGCAATGTCAGATACCAGTTTACTAAAAGGAAGGGCAGGAGTGAAGAATGAATAAAGAATCTGGAAGTGACAGTGGCATTCTGGGGCCATATCCTGTAGGAGTTCTTCCTTTTTCACCTCTCTCCCCATTACTTCTGAATCTTATCTTGTGGCTGCCTTACACATATCTACTCCCTTTCTCCCACTGAGTCTTTAATATTTTCAGCTTTCCATCATTTTCCCTCCAATTGTTTCATATTGATCTAACCACCAGATGAAGGAGTAAAGAATATATATACACACACACACTCATTAGCTACGCTGCAGTTATAGTGGACAACGGAAGCAGGACAACACAGAGCAGAGGAAGTAGTTGTATTTCTTTGGCACTCTGGCTGAATCCCTCCTGAAAGCTGCTTTTCAGTCAAGCACTTAAAGGGACTGTCATTCAACAGTTTGGATTCAGAAGTCAAATGCAACCGCGATGCTAATTCATCTTACGCTATCTATAAACCCACTATTGACTTTTTATTTTGAAGATAATTCTACATACAGTTTTAGATGCCTGCAACAGCAGCCATGGGAATTCAGGCATATGGCCGCTACCATATGACAAAGTGTCTGTATCTAATAATTTTTAGTCTTGTGGATAAGATACTTCAGTATAACAGGCATTTCATCCTTTGATTCATTTACAGAAAATTCACTTCCAGTGAAATTTTAAGATACTGCTACCACCTCTGCCAACTCTCCACCTCATCCCATTTCAGGCTCAGAGGTTTGTGAAATTTGCACAATTCACTTTTCCTGTCATGCTGAAGATAATAAATACTGAATTCCTGGGAGAAATGCCAAAACATTATGTACTATTTTATAATCCTAATATGATCTGATCCAAAGTAGAAAGTGGTGTCTCATCATATAGGAAAACAGGGCTGATATTGGTTACCTTCACCTCAATTACTTAATGGCATGTTTAGAACATGGAGATGTGTCAATATATGCACAATAACCTAGACAAAATGTAGTCTGTCTGATAAAACCAAATGGCTTCATATTCCATGCAGAGAACAGGTTTTAGGCTCTGGGAAAGAGGAAAATATTATAAGTCCTGCTGAACTAGTTTTAAATACCAATAGGTAATAAGGTCTACACATGCAGGAAGGAGTTCTGCTGTGAGCATATACCATTTGATAAAGAAATGCGTGACAGAGTAAAGGTCCAGATGTGCAAACATGCCAAGAGGCAGGCTTTTCAATGGAACAAACCAGCTCAGTAAGCCCCATAAAAAAAGGACAGCAGAGAAAATGTGTGTGTGCATGCAAGCGTGTATGCACATGCAGCAGTGATTTATGTATCCAGCTTAAGTATTATCTGTGAAACTGCTTAAGACTTCAATAGCTACCCAATTCTATTCCTTGGCTGGCATGCAGTGTCCCTTTGCAGTGGTGGGCTGCCACTTGACATGGCAATTAGATCTCTTGATTAGTATTTCTTATACAGAAATAAGAGAACCTCTCCTTCCTTTTATTTCCATGCTCTCTCTTCCTGAGCCTGGAAAGTTAATCCACATACCACAGAATGGATTTGACCTTTCATGTGTCAAAGACTAAAATTCTCCACCCCATCCCCCCAATTAAGTTGCTAAATTGATTAAGATCTGAAGGTAAAACAGTTGCTTTAGAAAGAGATTAGTAACCAACTCATTCCATTTTGATCTTCAGTACTGTAAAAACTAAAACCAAACAAGTACAGAAATATCCATAGGATTTCTTAATCTGTTTATAAAGGATCTTCAGACACATTAGGAGCTCATAGTAGCAATTCAAAAGCTAAATATAAAAGAAGCTTTATGAAGTACTTATAAGTCAGTAAGAGGTTTTCTGGGAAACCAGAAAAATAATACTTATTTTTAGCACATTTTCCTGTGAGATAAAGATAGTGAATGTAGAAAGTATCCATCCGAACCCAAAATGAGATACGCAAAAGAGATCCCACGATACGCACCAGGAGTGTTACAGAATCAGCATTTAGAGAGCAATGTTCTGACAACACCATCTGCTCATTTGTGCAGTATCTTCCTATAACAGGCTCTCTTAATGTCTCATGCATGATTTTCTGTGGAAGTCAGTAGGAGTGTATAATTTATTTTGACATTAATATTTACCAGGCTAGTGTATGCTTAAAGTATCCAAGATGCTGAGAATTTTTACTTGTTTAAAAAGCCATTGAAATTGCTTTCATTTTTCTTTGGAGACATTAACAACTTATTTTGTCACTGCACCGCTGTTACATACAAGCCAGATACCATTCACACAGCATTAATTTAAGTAAATACCACTAGTGTTGCTCTTACTAGAGCTATAGACTGAGAGAAAAATTTCTTTGGGGTAAAAAAGCTTGCTAGCATTTTGCATTGGTCGCTAAAGGATGGTGAAACAAAGCTTCAAGTTCTGAAGCTTCAAATTCTTTAGTGTTAGTAAATTATTGTGAAATTAAAGTGCAAGAGACTCCTGCAAAATTCATTCTGGACATTGAAAAAAGTATTGTTTGAGTGTCCCTTCCTAAAGCCTACAACATTCATTTCATTTGTATTTATTAACATTTAACAGTTGTCTGGCAGATTCTGGGTGGGTAATGTTTCTGTCATGTAGGTTTTTTTAAAGTTTTGAAGCAAGTCTTACAAATAAGATTTCAGCGCTTTGATGAAACATAGCAAAAGTTTTCACAGTCTCTGAATTTCAGATCTGTTGCATGACTGCATTAAACTGTCGATTGATACTCTCTTCATCCAGAAATGGATTACAGAGCTGACAGATTACTTAAAATAACCACTATGGATGTGAATCATACTGACAAAAGCAAAGAAATCCCTTTCCGAAGAAAACATCTTGCCTCCGCCAAACATTTTGATGAATGCAGATGGTTATATATGATTATTTATATACAGGCAAAGAATCTTTTTTTAATAGCTAGAGGTAGAAATATATAATTTCAATTTTCCTCATTAACAAAAGAGCTTACCAAAGATATGTATCATAGGTATTGTTACTACCCATGTACCAGAGACATTGGTCTTTAACAGCTCTGCGTTCTAAGATGGGGTTATGTATTTACCAGAGGAGTGCACTGATATGCCAGACACGCACTCATTTACAAGCACGAATAGCAGAGACAAAACTCAGTGTTTATGATTCTCCTGCACATGATTGCATTATTTTCCCAAACAATTACTTTTCCTAATACTTAAAGGACCAATGCAAAAATGAAAGAGCTGTAGTATGCTGGAATGCAACTCGTATTGGTAAGTTAAATTATTGCTGATACTATGTCTTTTTTGAAGTTTTGAGGGTTTTGGGTTTTTTTAATTGCTGTAGATATTTACTAATACACTTATAGCAGCAGCTATTCAGGATACAATATATTTAGTGTTGAAGAACTTGTATCTATATATTTGAAATGCAAATGTGTTGTAAAACATTACCTCTGCACCTTTTTTTTTTAGGAGCTACAAGAACTTTTGAAACCACACCTGACAATGTGCAGTCTTCAATGCTGCACTCTCAGAGCCCTTTTTCTACTGATGGTGTGTAGGTAAGAAATATTGAAGAAATAATTTTTTTGCAAATGTATAATAATATCAGTTGGTTTATAATCAATTTATTTATTATTAGAAATATCTGAGCAGGCAACAAAGCCAAATCTACTTGTGAGTTAAATCTTGCCTCTTACAAAGATTAAACAACCTGGATATTAATAACAGAAATACAGGACTGAACTCCTTCACAAATCATCTCAGTTGCCTTGAGTTACAGATTTTTGTCACTGAGAAAACTGATGGGGAGAAAAAGAAAGGAATTTAACTTAAGCAAATGATCCTTCAAATGAAGGATTACTGCATAGAGAGTGTGAATATCATATCAGATGCTTAGCAAATTTAGAAGGGCACATGGTTCTTGCCTGGAGCATAGTACCTTGCCCAAGGACAGAAGCACACAGTCCTCCTAGATGTACTATAAGCTTGAGGTAGTAAAGTCATCCTTGTGTATTTGTTACTAAATAAGAATGTCTTAAAGAGAATTACCTGGTTAAAACATTGTCTTATTCTGTTGATGAAAATGTGAAGTCTTTAGGAAAGCTGAGTTGTATTAAGCTGGAAGGTGAAAATCATCCCTTCTGGGTACAAGTAACCCTGCTAGCAGTGCAGTTGCCATGACAAAAAACTTAAGATAGAAATGGAGCACTTAAAATATATTCTTTCTATAAAAATTATTATTGATAAGTAATAGCAGTAAGAAAACGCAAGCATAGAGAGGTTAAACACTGTGACTACCACCTTTAACTGAAGTATTTAAAGTCTGTTAGCCAATTCTCTGTGTAGAATTGCCTAACCTATTTGGTCTCCCAGTAAATTCCTCAAGATAAGATTCTGCCTGAGCTTTAGTTCAAGTGGGTGTGCAAACACATGCTTAGGTAAAGCCTCCACTTGGTTGTGAGGGCAGGTGGAACAGTTGCCTGAGAGGGAGTTTAAACATCCATCTCCCCCCACCTTCTCCAGTACTATAAAGAGATCTTTGCCCAGAACACACACTTGCTCTAATTCCACCTTCCTTCCTTGTCAGCTGTGACTCGCCACACTCTATAATCACTGGATGATTCACGGCTTTGCAGTAACAAAACACTGCTAAGAGACCAGCAACATTTCAGAAGTATCTAAGTAACAAGGAGGCAAAATTCCCGGAGAAGTTCAGCCTGTGGTATATAATTGCCTTCATCAGGCAGACTTTGTGAATCCTCTCTTACAGATTCACATGGCTAAGAGTATCCAGAAGAACAGACAGTTATTTCCTGTGTAGTATCCATGGGAGTTATGTCCATGCACAGCACCTGTTTGGCTCAGGCACAAGCGCACAGCATCGAGCTGATCTGATCACGTACCCAAATCCAAACAGGCTGAGAAGAAGCTCTGCCTCTTGGCTAGCTCACAGCCAAGATGGTGCATGGGTACGCAAATGCCTTTTTCCAGTGCGCAAATCAGGAAGGTTCACTGAAAGTGTTGTTTAAAACAAAAACTATCCTGCTTGGCACTGCAACAGAGAAATATTTCTAAGCAATATCCAAGGACTGAGGTGCACTGAAGCAAGGGCCAGGATTGCTCCCCAAGTGGCCCCTTAGATACCCCATTTGTATAAGCTCTGGCTAATGTGTGAAGACTTTCCTCTACCAAGTACTTTATAATTAGTAATGGTGGGAGTTTTTTTGCTTGGTTGTTTTTTTTTAAGTTTAGAGACAGCCAGAGCCTCATCTTCCTGATCACATGCAGAAGACACGATCTGTCCCAACACACATGCTAACAGGATATCAGACTCCAGGATATCAGACTCCACCTTACTTTCTAGTTCTCCCTTCCTGAATGGCATTTCTTAACTTCACTTACAGCACTTGACATTAAATGACATTACGATCACATCAGACACACATACTAATCTGTATCCAGGGGGTTGCCTGAATGGTCACTTTCCCAGAAATATTTTTATTAACAAGTAGAAATGAAAATTTATCAGAGTAATAAATAGACCTTCTACTTCAAATCATTATCAGTAATTAGCTTAATAAATATATGCTATTTGGTCCCAAGAAGGGCTCCCCTTTATTTCAGGAAGGGTGTTTTCAAATTGAAGAATGCTAGTCTGGGTTTATAGGGTCAGATCCAGAAAATTCTATGGGATGTTTACTCTTTTTTTTTAGCTGCATTTAAGAGCACTTACATTATTTAAATATTTGTTCCTGTATCTGGTAAGCAATAATGTAATGCTACTGTTTCAACCTTACCAATTAACCAAAGAAACAGTGACAGTACTGGCTGCTTTGAAGCAGAGAATTAATCAGTGACATAGATGATTCTGCTGCAGTTTATCTACAAAGACCATATACAAGCCTGTATCCTTGAGCATTTCAGGTGTGAAACAAGAAGTAACACCTTTGTTTGCATCTGTAAAACCCTCGCCTGTCAGTGGATTGCCTGAAAAAAGCTTTTTTCCCCTAGGTTTTCCTGAGGGGGGTGTTTCAAACACTTTCTCAGACTGTGTTTGACATTTTGTTTCTCCCTTCTCTCAGTTCTAAGGTGTTTCTGCCTCTTTCATGATACGTAACTTCTGACAAAAAATAGCCAGGAAAAATATTCCCATACATGTGTCTAGACTGTACTTTTGTTTTAAGCAGTGATATGTACTACTGTTTAGGGTAGACGTTCCCTTTTTCCCCTCCAGTTACCCAATTCTATTCAGACACTAACTTGAAAGCATCATAAATAACAAGCAGTTGTACCTTCCAAGCTTAGCCTCGCCTATAAAAATACTACTTTTTGAGCCACAAGAATAACTAAGGAAATTAAATAATTATAATTCAGCTTTTAAAAGAGCAAGCATGGATCATTGAACCTGAAGAGTTTAAAACATGTATTATACACTGACAGCCCAGAACAGAGAGATATTCCTGGCTGTCACATAAATTCAGTTTTCTTCTATAAAGGCTTATTCTCTCCTCAGTAGCTGGAACAGCTGTTTCAAGGCAATTCCATACTTAGATGCATGCCAACATATTTCAAATATGTTAAGAAAATGGCGAACTAAAACATATGCAGTTAAATATAACAACAGAAATACTGAGTAAAAGAGAAGCTTAGATGCATTGATGAGAAGATGCACATGCATAAAAGGAATAAGTCTCAGCTTATACTTTTATCCTTTGTGATCCCTGCATAAGGCTATATGACAGAATATAGGAATATGTGCAGCTGTGAGCTCACTCTTGCTTAGTGATGAATGGGGCACATGAATTACAGAGCACTTTAAAGGAAACAAAGCATCCTCCCTTAAAATGTGGGCAAGGAAAACCACTTAAGGCATGTAACATCTGTGTGTTCCTTGCCTTTCAACATTGACAATCTGCTTCTGAGTATCCCAAAGTTACCAGGATGGTAACACCACACACTCACATTTAGGAGGTTTCAGGTTCCTCTCACATTTTAGCTTACTAGAATAATCTCAAAGATTGTATGGCAAAATAGCATACAAAGGACAGAGCCCCATTAATTCACAGCCTCAATTACTGCACAACAGCTTTCCCATGCCAACAAGTTCTTACCTAACCATAAAATCAAAGGCCAAAGATATATGAGGCTACACATATGAGGAAAATCAAGAATTATCTCAAAGGGTACCACAGGTGATTTAAGGAAAGGACTTCCATACAATAATCCCAAATATTTGGGATATGTTTCAGAAAATAGCTGTTCAAGATAACACACCAGACCACTCTGCAGTTGCATACTGATCAGCAGAACAATATTACACCCTTGCAGTGGAAAAGGGACAAGTTTTCCTTTATTGTTTCAAAATATGTGAAAATTATTCAAGAACAATCCAGTAAAGCTATGAAATTAAGCTCATACAGCTCATTGAACACTTAACTGAAGTTATATGTAAACTATAAAAGCAGAAATATTTATTGCAAGTACAGTATTTAGGAATTGTATTCAAGTACATTTCTAATTTCCACACTGCTGTGCAACATAAAATTGGCCTTTCTATTTATATTCACATTTCAACTCAATGTGACCATACTTGTTTCTTTAGGACACAACTTACAGGAGAAACATTCCTTACTTCAATACTAGCTTTACTTAAGACCACACTTAACATTAAGTAATAACATAGCTCTCTAGCAACAAAGTAGTAAAAAACAGGAACAAAATAAGGGAAATAAATAGGATCATTCAAATATCTAAGCTACACAAGTTACAAGACTGCTAATGAAAAACAGCTACTCATGTGGAATAGTCTGGTAGAACAGAAGACTTACACAGCAATAGCAGCACTTCAAAACAGCAGACACCACATCTAAAACCAGTGTGATTTGGCCACATGCATTCAGTGAGATCATCTTAGCATTTAAGTTTTGCCAATCTAAGATACTGAATTATTCCTAGTGGATAAACCCCATAGTTTCCTGACAGAACAGCTCAAGCTCCCTTAGAAAAAAATTAAATTAAAAACAAAGGAAAGGTTTTGGAAAGCTACATAGGACACAGAAATATTAGGAAGAACAAGCAGAATTTTCAAGAACAGCTCTAGAAGAAATTGGGAAGAACAAAAAATCAGTTTGGATTTGGTAGGACTAGGAAAGACTACAAAACACTGATGCCGCCTTAGGCATCAGTTTGTACTTACATCCTTCCCCAAAGGGCTGAGCCACCACAGCTACAGCTCCTATAGCTACTGCAGAAGAGCTAAGGAGTAGAGCTAGGCACTCTTAGTAATGAGTCACTTCTACTGTGGGGATTAAAAAACCACAGAAACCCTCTCCTGGTGAATATATAGGTGGCTGCTCTATCAGCAGAGATAACACCGCTGCCTGCAGCCACCTGGACTTCCTTAAGTCAATTATTTAATTCTCACCTTCTTAATTAAAGAAAAGTCATACCACACTTTTCTCAACTAATAGAATCACAGAATGGTTTGGGTTGGAAGGGACCTTAAAGGTGATCTAGTTCCACTCTCCCTGCCATGGGCAGAGACACCCTCCACTAGACCAGATTTCTCAAAGCCCCATCCAAAATACCTAATTTAAATCTCCCCTCCTGCAGCTTAAGGCCATTACCCCTTGTCCTGTCACTCCATGCCCTTGTAAACAGTCCCTCTCCAGCTTTCCTGCAGGCCCCTTCAGGTACTGGAAGGTCTCCCTGGATCCTTCTCTTCTCCAGGCGGAACAACCCCAACTCTCTCAGCCTGTCTTCATAGGAGAGGTGCTTCAGCCCTCTGATCAGCTTTGTGGCCCTCCTCTGCACTTGCTCCAACAGTTCCATGTCCTTCTTATGTTGGGGGCCCCAGAGTTGGACACAGTACTCCAGGTGGGGTCTCACAAGAGTGGAGTAGAGGGGCAGGATCACCTCCCTCAACCTGCTGATCACGCTTCTTGTGATGCAGCCCAGGACACGGTTGGCTTTCTGGGCTGCAAGCGCACACTGCCAGGTCATGTTGAGCTTCTTGTCCACCAACACCCCCAAGTCCTTCTCCTCAGGGCTGCTCTCAATCCATTCTCTGCCCAGCCTGTAGTTGTGCTTGGGATTGCCCCAAACCATGTGCACACCTTGCCAAATCATTGGCAATGAGCCATCAGTACCACTTGTATTTTAATTTATGAAGAGCACAGCCTGAATCTGTGATGGGTGAGCACACCATGCTCACACTCTTGGGGTGCTCACCTTAGGGGTTAGAAATTAAGAGTAAAGCTATAATATCTTTTGCTATGGGACTGCTACTTACAGTGAACAGCCCTTAATGGCCCCAGGTGTCCCTACCTCAGCTGCTAACCATCAACACCCATAATAGGTTCAGGGGGTGGAGGTGTGGGGTGGAGAGAATATATAAAAATGAATCCTGATGGGGAGTAAGTAAAAAGGTGTGTTTTGGGTATGCATCTTCTCTAGTGTCCTTGCTCGCCTTCTTAGTAAGGCTATTGCAGGGGACTCTGCAGGGTAAAGATGAGGTTTGTAATTACTTATATTTGACTTTTGTAGACCATGTTTGTAGCTGTTTCTGAGCAAAGGAGTGGTTTGCATTCTTATTATGCTTCACTGATTTTGCCCAACAGGGTTATTTCTGTAACCTGTTTAAAAATTGTGTTGTGAAAGCAGGATGTTAAAAGTGGTTTTATGCACTAATCTCTGAGGCTGGTTTCTGTCTCTCTCCAGGAGCTAAACTGAATATATTTCATTATGTTAAATGAAGCTTAATTTGAAATGCTGAAATAAACAATCAATGCTCCTCCTGTATTCCTAGATTATAACAGTAGTGCTCTATTTACAGAGAATGTTTTAAAGAAGACAAGTATTTTCTCAGATGAGGTATTAAGAAACTATAGACTTTAAAGAAATTATTGGCTTTAAGGTATAGAAGTAGTATTTTTTTCTGATAAGATTAATCTTCTAGATTCTAGAAGATTATCTAGTATCTTCTAGAACACTTTTTTCTACAATGTTGTAAAATGCAAACACTTGAATGTTTCATGATATGTTCTCTGGTGAGTGGTAATTGTTGGTAACCTTAAAACCAATACAGTATTCTATAGAATCATAGAATTGCTTTGGTTGGAAAAGACCTTTAAGATCATCAGGTCCAACTGTTAACCTAGTACTCCCAAGTTGACTGAACCACTTCCCTGGGCACCCTGTTCCAATGACTGACAACCCTTTTGGTGAAGAATTTTTTCCTAATATCCAATCTAAATCTCCCCTGGTGCTACTTGAGACTATTTCCTCTTGTCCTATTGCTTCTTACTTGGGAGAAGAGACCAACACCCACATGGCTACAACCTCCTTTCAGGTAGCTGTAGAGAGCAATCAAGTCTCCTCTCAGCCTCCTTTTCTCAAGACTAAACAATTTTCTTGGAATGTCACCTCTGCTGTAACTGATGATATTTTTTTAAAACATCCTTACTTTTTTTTTTTCCATTCTTTTTAGGTCAATGCAAATTCCTGAAGCTGAAGGAAAAGGTGAAATTCTACCTCCTACTATACAAAAAATAATAAAAGGATACAACAAGTATCTACGTCCATTTTTTGATAGTAAGTACAAAAGCTGTTTTAATAAGATTGAGCCATAACATAATGCAGTGTCTGGAACTCAGCAATGAGAGCAAATGGGGTTTTTGCTCTACTTTTTTTCTCCAATGTTTGACAGTGACTGATCTGATTATATGTGATGTGTATGTACTATCATATAATAAGATATAGCTTAATAGCTTTTGTGACCCAAGGTGAAACTTACATATTCTAGGCATTCACAAGCAAAACTTCCAGGCTCTGTTAGAAACTATTAATACTCATGTGTCCTCAGTGAAATAAGCTGTAATACTTTACCTATTTAAAAACATAATTTCCCCTAATTTCCTAAATAACTATAAACATTTTTGATTAAAGATAAGAAAGCTTTATATATCAAACTGTTCATAAAGGCACAGGCAAATTTTGTTACTATACCAGTGTGCATCTACTGTAAGATTGCAAGAGAATTAATAAATACTTCTTGCCTAAGTTCACTGAACTGGTTCACTGAACTGGTTCACTGCAGAACTGTGAGGGGGAAAATGAATGGACAATGTCAGTTCCCTGTGTCAGAAGGCCGTGGTCACCAGGTTGGAAGACCCACATAGTCTGCTGCACCAAGGCTGATTTTTACAGCCCTGCAGTGCAGTCAGCGTTGGGCACCTGGAATCTCAGTGACAAACATCTTGCTTGAATCAGGCTACTGCATGTATCAGAAATACTAAAGAATTACGAGGCAGGATGAAGACCTCTGCCTGGAGTAACTGCAGAACTCAGAAAAAGAAAATATTCTGTATGTTGAAATGATGCTCAGCACCATGTGTCTGTCAGAAAATAAACTTGCAGAGTGAATGCTAGCCAATAGTTCTTAAGTCAGATATTCAGAAGTGTTAGAGGCTTCAAATGAAGACTTCTATATACCTTTATCCTGCTTAAAAATGATTGACTAAAGAGTTTCTCAGACTATACTGTTACCTCTTGCCATACAAATACCTGGTGAGACTATCATACTGTTCAACAAGGGCACTCCACATCATGTGCAATTTTTGAATCCATTTCATAAAAAATGAAGATAAAGCTGTATTTTAGGTTTAGGAGAAAGGGAAAACTATTTATCTGGCTTTATTTTAATTGTCTCAGATGCTGATATAGCTACTGTAAAGTATTTACATGGTCTAAGAAGATTTTCAGGAAAATGAAAGTAATGCTAATAAATAAACTAACCCCTTCTCACTGGAGATGATGCATAATGGAAAATAACTATATGCTCAGTGGCCAATAACATATTTCATTCATTACTTCATGCTAGTACTAGAGATACATTGGCACTGCCATGATGGACATGCTTTGATAGATAGCAAGCAGAATTTCATTGCAAAATCCTATGACAGTAGTCAAGAGCAACAGTAAAACACTTCTGAATTACAAATCTCCCTTTTCTAATGTGAGCCCTCTTTTTTTCTCAGCTATTGTAATGCAGCAAGGCTGTAGCTCTTTTTCTGCCTGGGAATTTTGTTCAGAGGGATGCTAAGGACTTTCTGTGTTTGCCTGGAAATCCCAGAGGAGCTCAAGCATGTTGTATGCAGAGGCAGTCTAGCGGGTCCACACAGTGCCAGCATCGCTGCATATGCTCAGGCATGCAAACACTGTGTCTTGGAAATCTCTGATGGATCTATCTTAGCCCTACTACTGAAGGAATGGGATGAGACTCTGGAAAAATACATTCTATTGGTGCCACTTCTAAATGCAGGGTTGGTGGTTTTGTGCGAAATTACTTTGTAGGAGTAACTTAGGTTAGGGTGACTCTGGAAGCATTCATCACAATTTTTGGATCTGTAGCTTTTTGCAAAATCATTTGGGATCACATTTCATGTGATAGGCATGTATGCTCAGGGTGGGGGGTGGTATCTGCCCAGCCCTGACCTCTCTCTGTCACCAAGGTGGGCTGCAGGTTGGATGAGATTCAGGGCAGGACAAGCTATTGCTCTTCTCAAAAGCGGAGCTGGTAAACCACCCAAAAGGCTCATCTTAGCAAATCAGTGGATTATGCTGATCTGTGTGACCATGGCTATCCCAGCTTTGTTCCATGTAATGTTTTCCTTACTTTTATGGATATTATCTGCCTGCAGCTGATATATCTTGTGTGTGTTCTTCATGAAAAGATTTCAGTATAACTGACTTTACTCAGAATTATATCAATGACTACAGCACACCTGCTAAATAGTTGATGAAGCCAGAGTATAAATTTAGTAATTTATACCTCTTTTGTGACTTTCTTAACCCTCCTTATCCTCCCCAAATCCTTAATTTCTTTGGTATGATATTTGCATCTTAATGTTAAGAGACTGACCAATCAAAAATGGATTGTAAGATCAAAGTGCTGGTTAGGCTTGAGTAGGCTAATAAGCAAATGCATGATAAAAGCATAACCCATGTTATTCTGGTACTAGTAGAGATTATCAGCTACTATAAGAGCCTGCACAGTTCTAGTTGTGTCAACCTAACAGTGCTGACTTACTGAGAAGGAAACTCGTATTTCTAGAAATATGAATGGAAAAGGATGTATATGCGTATTAACCCCAAGATCTGTGTTTGACTGCAGTGTGTGAAAGGATTTGCATAAAATGGGAACTTAGTATGTGTATGTTGATACACAGAAATATCCAAAAATAATATCCTCAAGTCAGCCTCTTTAAGAAAGTTGGCTCCCTTAGTTTTTTGGCCAAGATTCCTTTGCTTTCGACAGTGTGCATGTTTCTGTTTGTGTGGTCAGTTAGAGAGGCATTCGTAAATATGCATGAAGAAATTTGTCATAAAAGTAGATGGTATTATTTGTTGGCATATACAGTGCTTTGAGCTTAATGTTAGCTAGTCATAATGGAACACTGAAATGTGATTTTTATCAAGTGTGAGAGGGCTAGAGGTTAGCTTGAATTTTAGAATAATGTAATTCAAAGTAATTTCAAAGTTATTTGTCCTTGAAATATTTCTTCAGGCAGGAAATGGGGATTTTTTTGCTGCCAAGATATAATCATACTCTTACAAAATCAGTGACACTGAACTCCTTAATATTTAGCAAAATGTTTTTTAGTCCTGAAAAGAAAGCAGTAGGTATAAACAAATGATCATAAAACAGAGGTTCGTTTTTCCTAAAGCCATGAGAAACTGAAATATTTCTTAGTGAAGGAAATTTTATGGCAGTTTGTAAGTTCTTAGTTTAATAAGCCCCCCGTTTGCCTATTTCTTTGTGTTTGGCCCTTGTGCTGGGACTGGCAGATGACCGCAAATAACCTAAGTGAATACAACTCAGGTAGTGTTATTAACAAGGGGATATGAAGATATTCTTCATTTGAATCCAATGACTGTATAACAACATAAATTGTCTTCTCTCCTTGCATGGATTGGAACTAGTAGATTTCTAGATTTTAAGCCTGGATTAATCTCACCTGCTCCAGTTGTCATCTCCCCACAGGTCACCCCTCCAGACCCTTGCTACCCATTCATGCCCAATACAGACTGTCATTCCTATCTCTAGGCACCTAAATTAGGTGCCTAAAATTAGATTAGTTGAAGCCAGTCTTAGTATGTTGAAGGTTTGCTGACAAGAAAAGTTGACTGAGCATTTTATGTTTGTCTGTGGTGAGTAGCACATACCAGTTACTGAATTATGGGGGTACTTTTACACAGTGCTTAGTACAGAGGAGTCCTACCTGGACTGGTTACTTGGTTCTGCCCTCACCTGAATGTTAGTATTAAGAATGTTCCCTTTCCTTAACTATAGCATTTTAATGTCCCTCTTTGACCTGGTTTGTCAAGCAACTCTTAGTAAACTAAACAGAACCAGGAAGTTTCATGAGCAAATTAAAAAATTACCTAATCTAGAATGATTTTAGCCATTCTTTGGACTGGAATATGAAATACTCCTATACTAGTGCTAGTAGATAATACCCCTTAATGTAATAACATCCATCCTAGATTTTTAGATAGATGTGAAAGTCTTCTATAGAAAAGCCAACATAAGGGATTTAAAAATGCACAGTTATTTCCCTTAAATGTGCTGCATAACCCTGATACTTTCTCAGCTATACAGCTGATTTCAACATCAGGTTTTCTGCTGAAACTGTGTAGACCAATTTTATAACTTTAGGTGCTGTGCCAAACCTCTCTGAATTAATGAGCAATTCCTGCTGACTTCAGTGAGCCTTGGATCAGGTTCATGGAGTTGTTAAGGGATGCATAAAATCTTGTAAATAATTTTATACAAATAGATTGTTCTGTGATTGAATGTGATAATTTAAGAGTTCTAATTAAAAAGAGAGAGACTAGGAAAAGGTCACAGCTAAGTATATTTGAATATGGAAGCTGCTTTCAAGTGGCATAGAAGTGTTGTGCTTAAATCAGTTATTCTAAACCATATTTAAAAGATTATTTTCCTTAGCTTTGTAATGAGTAATATATTTCATGGCCTTAAGGTTTAGATTCAAGAAAGTGAATTAAATTTTTTAGTCCAACCTTCTGTGTAAGACCAGTCATCATATTTTTTCTCAAATGTTGTTTATATTAAGTTCTATTAGTTTAATTAGATGAAGGCATTTTAGTTCTTGAAGTTTACAGTTTATCCCCAAAAGACACCAGGAGATATCAGAATATTAGCCATGTCTAAGGCACTTTGATTTAGTGAGACAAGCTCACAGGGTACCTGAGAAAGAAATAGCAAATAATCTTTAAATGATGATTATTTTATGTACCAGTTAGATGATGTCTAGTCCCTCAGAAAGGCAAAAAGCCCAGAAGATGTATAGCCAGTTGTATATTGGAAAAAATCTTTTGATATTGATATACTGAATCCTTAAAACTGTGATTTAATCAATGATTTGGTGCAAAACTGAATTTCAACATATGGATGGTAATGTAGATTTTCCTTCCTTTCCCATGGAAATGAGATGCTATGAGACTATCATTGCCACCAAACACAGGACAGGTTTTTTCCCTCCTGCCCATAAATGCTGAGTTCTAGAGACTGTGGATGATGAGCAGTGGTTAAGTTCAGTTAGAAAAAATCAATTTATTTGAAGTTTCGTGTTGCCTCTGGCTTCCATAAACTGGGATCTTTGCTTTGTCAGAGAATGTGTACAACTTACTACGGGATACCTTTTCTGTGCATTTATTGATGTTGGGCAGGTCACCTCTCTCTTCTCTTTGAGGAGCTGAGTAAATGCTGTTCCTTAATTTTCATGTTACAAGCTTTGATATTGAACTTCCGGGGGTTTTGTCTTCTGGAATATTTCTCTCAATTGAACTCTACCTGAATGTTTTTTCAAGTATGGAAAAAAAATCTTGTCACAGTAATCTCATAACAGTCCTGCCAATACAGTCTAGATTGCAAGGTAACTTAATTCTGTGTATTGCTCCTCATTGCAATAGTGCTTCTGCCAAAGCATAATATGGAAAGATCATGTTGAAATGATTATCTGTGACAACTTCTAAATCCTTCTCAAAGGCATAACTTGCCAAGGTAGTTTCCTATCCTTTACATACTGCCTACATTATTTGTTCCCACATTAATTGCTTGCATTTGGCTGTATTAAAATGTTTTTTTGACAAATGATTTAACAAGCTGTTCCTTCCAGTTCTTGTCTTGTCCACAAACTGTACTAGCAAAGCTACATCACTGTCAAAAGATTATTGATGTGAACAAATAGGATTGAAGCTGATTCTTGCTAGAAATGAGTCTGTCTTCTGATGTCTTTGTATCAACAATTACAGCTGAGATCTGTCAGAAGGCCTATCTTAATCTGTCCAGTCTCTTCATGTAACATATATTTTTCAAGAAAGCTGTCTTGTGGTGGGAAGTTAAATGCACAGAAAAAATCCAGGTGTAATGTATCACTTTGTCTAAAAGTCCCATAGTACTCTAAAACAAAGTAAAGCTGGCAATCAGGCAGACCAAAACAGTTTTTCATGAAACTATAATAAATTATTCTAGTGATACTTTTCCTTCTAATTCTCTTAGAGTTGCATAGTATTTTATCTAGTATTGCTGCAAGGATGTGGTGTTCTTTCAAGGTCATCCCTTTTGAGATAGTTCTGAATGTCAGAATTGTTTAAGAAAACTAAATGAAAGAGCTTGTACTAACAGCTCAGCGCTGGCAGTTCGTGATAGCGCTGATTGATTGTAGTAGTAGGTCTTCAAAGTTACAAATACATGCGTGGCACAGAGGTGGTTTACTTTGTTGGTACAAAGTTTAACAGGCTGGTCCTTGCAGTGATCCAAACTTCATTTTTTAGGTTGCTATCTGTTACTCTTCTGGCTGCTCTCCCACCTGGGATTACTGTGAATATCTGTAAAGTGCATAAAGTAACAGTCTTCGTACATGAATTTCAGTAAGTTAAAACGTATGTTAGTTTGTGCACCCATTGCTGTAACAAGGCACACCCTTGGCATTTCTTTGCCATGTTTTGAAGATTCCCTTTGCTACTGCAGGACAGGCTGACTTTAGCTTTCTTCTGAAGATCAGTAGATGTCTTCTGAAGTTGTCATTATACATACAATTCCAGCAAAACATATGGAAGTGTAGGAACTGACTGCCTCATCTGGTCTACTGCCCTGTTTTTGACACTGTTGGCAGGAGACCTTGCAGAGGAAGTTCAGGGAAAACCCTGGTGGATAATTACGGGAAGACTCATTCTGTTGTTAATACTTTGCTTAGTAAGGCACCACAAATTGTATTTAGCCTCACACGCAAAAAAAGAAATTAACATTTAATTATTAATATTGTTCTGATTTAACTAACTGTTAAAGCAAAGCTATTCTCACCAGCTTGTATTGTGTTAACAAAGACCCCTTCCATAATATTTTCCTGCATAATTCCTCCCTGGCATGTGCTGTATCTGAGGGTGTGTAATTTTCTGCTGTTTTCATGAGTGCGTGGCTCGACAGGCTGGCTGCAGAGCACAAGCACTTGGGTTGTGAAGACCGTCAGGGCTAGCAAAGCCAGGATGGTTCTGTCCTGAGGACACCAGTGCTCCTTAGCACTTGAACTGCAAGGCAGGTCTGTGCTAGGACGGTCAGTTTGAGCTTGGAGTACCTCTTAACCTAAGCAGGATGTCTTTCGGTGATTGGGAATCACCCAAGACTACAACTCTGTTTACAATAATGTTTTGAAAAATACCACAACAGGAAGGAAGGAAGAGATGTGCAAAGTCTTTTTTCTGTGATTCCAGAAAAAAGAAACCAAATTTAATTTCAGTAACTTCTCTGGAAAGTCAGTTTTTCCTCAGATGTGTAACAATAGCACTAATGATACTGAAATACTGCTAATGAACATTTCCCCTAATCTAGATTACCTTGACTAGGCAAGGATCAAGTATTCTTCCTACCAATAAAATACAATACGAGTCTGATTATTCCCACACAGCCTGCTGAACACTGCATTGTCATCTCCTTAGGATGGGCCATTGTTAAGCATATGCCTTGCATGATGAGGTTCCCCCCAAATTCTTGTGTGACTGTTGGCAATAAGTCTGTTAGTAATACATGGGAACCTATAGGAAGACTTTAAAAAAAATCAGAGAAGGGATTATGAATCATGTTCTTAAATTTAATGATTTTTGAGGGTCTGACACATCTTTTGGGGCTAATGATATTGTACCTGTAAGAATGATATAGTACAATGGTAAGCATAAGTATCAACTCTGTTGCTGTTGCACCCTAGAAAGCTGGGATGAGTTTCCTAAAGGGTCAAATTTTTAACACTGGAGGGACAAAACATAAATGTATTCTTGGAGTATCAAAACCTGAAAAGAATGGAAACCGAAGAACAAGCTGTCAGTGGTCTGAGAACTCTTCAGTCAAACAATTTTGTTTCAAAGTTGTCTTCCAATAGATGAACAACTTCTTCTAATCCCTATGTACAATTTATAGTATATAATCAACATTTAAATTACCATCAGGGGATGCTGTAAGCCTACAGTCTTGCTTTAAGCTAGAGCTTTATATTTGAACTTTGAGCTGTGTCAGAACAAAGAATTTATAGATTCTTTCAGGAGTGCCAGATGTTAAACAACTTTAACACATGCATTACAAATTGAAGTTAGTTTGGAATAAATAACAATACTAATACACTTATACCACTTTGAGTAACACTAAAGAAAAAAATGTGTTATTCTTTGGGGTAGAGTTGGACCCCATCTTCTAGATGCCATTTGGGGACATATAAGAGCTATGTACCTGATGCATTGCAATAGCCAAGAGGGGGTTTCAGCAGTATGCCTGTGGTATGCTGGCACCATCAGCTACACAGATCTTGTCTAAAGTATGCCTGTGTTTCTCAGTTACTTGGAAAGATGTGTGTATTTAATATGAATTTCCTTGTATGTGTACTTTGTTAATTATTCTGCACATATTCAACCAGGAATAATGTCATGTTTCCATGAAAGCTCTGTACAATTTCTGCATTTTAAAATGCACAGCTGGTGATCTTCCTTCTGACATGGTAAAATGCCCATTCACAAGGAAACAAGAGTCGGAGCATACTAACATTACAATGACAACTACTTAGGTAAATTATTTAATCACATTGAATAAACTTTCAGCTGATATTAATATTACAAGGAGAATAAAATTAGTAGTTTTCCTTATAATGCAAGTATTTAAATCACAGGTTAACTGCTAATGGTCAAAAGCAAGACATTAAAATGCAGTGACACAATATAGACAATATATTCCTAAACAGGCAGTAAATGAAGTCACTCAGCTACCCCATCTGGTTATTAACCATGTGACATTGCCAGGTGCAACTCCTTCGTTCTCTAACATCTGATGGACCAGATGTTGCAACTGGAAGAATTCTTTCCACTGCTCTGCCCCTCAGAGCAGAAGGATGTTATGTACCATGGGGATTGTACCTTCTGCATCTTGTTGTGCAATGTTTTCCCCAGCACTTTTTTCTGGAAAAAACCCAAGACAAACCAAAACCCCCCAACATATAAACCAGGAAATATTTAGGAAAAAAAGGTGTGTTTATTAAAACCAAGATACTATTAGTTTAGAAGTAATCTATTTTGGTGATGAAATTGTTAAAATTATTTCATAATCTAAGTTTGAGGAATACTTCTTTTTAAAAAAGCTACTAAACATTTAGAAAAAATGGATCCTATTGTGGAAGATTTTGTAGCCAGTTCTCCTGAACACTCCTGAAAGAACTATGTGCAAGATTCTGTTTTTCTCTTTTCAGATGGTCCTGTGTCAATTGGAATGAGTCTGGATATTGCAAGCATTGATACAATATCAGAAATAAATATGGTATTGTAGCTTTTGTAATCTTTTTTGGTTTGCTTGTTGATAAGCTAATGTCTGGTGTTTACAGCTGCTGGCAATGCGACTTTGAGGCTTTTCTCTCTGTGCAGTCAATGTGTGTTAGGAGATAATTTTATTTTTCACTCCAGATAGTGGTTATAGCAGGACAGTAAGTATAGAAATGCAGATGAAAATAACACCTCTCACAGATACAAACAGAAGTTTGCTACTGAGTATTAATCTTAATGAAAGGCATGTAAAGCAGTATTTATTTTCCAGATGAAATGTCTAAACTTGATGCATTTCAGAAAATTAAAGATATATTCCTGTGACTCTAAAACCACTCCCTTTCCTTGTGATTAGATGCAGCTGAGTTCATAGTGTTTTTCTTTTACTGTCAGACATTAATTTATTCCAGCTGTGTTTCATTACATTTGTATCATTTATTTTTGAACAAACTATGAAATGGAGTATACTTTTCTAATTAACAATCCTATATTGGTACATAGAAATAAAAGGCAAAATTCATTAATCAGATACTTGATACTAGAAAATATTTTTGTGTGTATATATATAAAAGTGTGTACATATATAGAAAGTGTGTGTATATATATAAAACAATATCTCACTGTTTCATAACTTAGGCTTCCACAGAAGTTGAATATTAGAATCCCTCTATACTTAGTTAGTATTTAGAAAGGGGGAAGTAAGGTCAGAACTTAAGATGAACTTATGCTGATAAAAACACACCATAAAATTGAAAGTTGATTAAAAAGGTGCTAAAAAATCCTGTGATTTTAATGTAAGACTGTAAGGCATATCTGAATTGAAGGTGAATTGAGCCTGGGAGCTGTATTCAAGGTCTTGATAAATTTTGTAGCACTGTTTTCCTTGTGATACTGAAAGGATAAATTGTGCTAAAAGATGATTCCCTTCCTATTTCACTAACTTCTTTTGTCCTTTTGTCTATCTGCATTTTTACAACTTTTTCCCAGAGTTTCTTTAAATGCATTTAGTAGTTTATGGGAACAAAATGATGTTTGCAGCCACTTACATAAATCATTCTAAAATTTAAAGATTTACAGAGCCAGATTATCTGCTTGCAAAACTCTGACTTCAGCTGATTTATAGCCCCAGACTTAGGCCATCAGCTTTTACTGTGAAATTCCGGTGACCATAAGAACAAAATCTGCTCAAGATAATAATACTTAATGATGTCAACCTCACATCAAGTGCTGGAAAATTTGACAGTACAAGAGCCAGTAAAACGGCTATCGGAGTGCCAGCATTTAAGAATGGGAAATGGGGGGTCAGAGGCTGTTTGTGCCTAACAGCTGTTTCCATATACTTTTGTAAAACAGAATGTAATACAGGCTTGCTCTGTGTGATAACTTTGTGTTTTTCCCTTTCAGGACTACACGGCTACCATATTTCTAAGGCAGCGATGGACTGATGAGAGACTTTGTTTCGATGGTAATAAGAGTTTAAGTTTAGATGGTCGGCTTGTGGAAATGCTTTGGGTACCAGATACCTTCATAGTTGATTCAAAAAAGTCTTTTCTTCACGATATCACTGTTGAGAACCGTCTTATAAGAATATACCCTAATGGAACAGTCTTGTATGCTCTACGGTATGTATATACCACACACCAGCCTTTATGTTTGGCTCTTACTTACGTTTTAAACTTTTCAGGTTACCACAATTTTATGCTTAAACTGATCTATTTGTAGAAGTAGAATACTTGTGGTCTTGTAGCTTTATGAATATTTAATATTGACCAATATGCTTAAATGCTTAAATTTAATATAGGTCTCCCTTTCTTCCCTAGATAGACCCTTTTGCTTTCATGTAGACCAAATACAGGAATTCTGTTTTGTCATTTCAGTTGTTTTGCAATGAAGTCATCACAGAGGAAAGCAAGCTGTGATGACTGATTTGCATTATTTATTGCAGATTATCTTTTATAATAAATTTTGATTAAATATAACAAAATTGTAAAATATATTGCAAAATATCACTGAAAGTAAACGCACACTGTAAGTGAGAAGGGAGCAAGGGGTGGCCTTTTTAGACTGCCACTAAACTCAGCTATTCTGGAGTGGTTTCTTTATTTTGGATGCCATTACTCTTCACTGTTAAATACTAGTAAATACTAGATTTTTTTCCTCACAATGGATATTTGCCTGCAACTATTACTTCAAGAAGGTGTCCTGGTTTCAGCTGAGAGGATTGATTTTTCTTCATAGTAGCTAGTGTGGGGATACGTTTTGGATTTGTGCTGGAGACAGCATTGATAATATAGAGATGTTTTTGTTCTATGGACTTATTGTTGAGCAGTGTTTACACGGGGCCAAGGCCTTTTCTGCTTCTTGCACTGCCCTGCCAGCGGGATGGCTGGGGGTGGACAAGAAGTTGGGAGGAGACACAGACAGGACAGGTGACCCAAACTGACCAAAGGGATATTCCATACTATATGATGTCATGCTCAGTTTATAAGGAGCTTGGGGGAAGGGGCGGGGGGGGGGCAGCGGTGTTCGGAGCAATGGCGTTTGTCTTCCCAAGTAACCATTACGCGTGATAGAGCTCTGCTTTCCTGGAGATGGCTGAACACCTGCCTGCCCATGGGAAGTGGGGAATGAATTCCTTGCTTTGCTTGTGTGTGCGGCTTTTGCTTTACCTATTAAACTGTCTTTATCTCAACCCATGAGTTTTCTCACTTTAACTCTTCCAATTCTCTCCCCCATCCCGATGGGGAGGGAGTGAACGAGCAGCTGTGTGGTGCTCAGCTGCCAGCTGGGGTAAAACCATGACAGAAGGATACATGGATTTTTACTGATGAACAACTTTATCCCATTAATAATCAGCAATATTCTTTTTTTAAGGATCACCACAACTGTTGCATGCAGCATGGATCTGACCAAATATCCAATGGATAAGCAGACGTGTACTTTGCAACTGGAAAGCTGTAAGATGCTTAATAGTCATTATTTTTATACAATTAGAAAAATATCTGTGATCTTTTTCAAGGGCTGCTAGATATTATTATCAAAGAGGCTGGAATTTTCAAAGAAGGCAAGGGACAGTATGTGACCAGTCCCTGATGAATTACAATAGTATCTGTATAAAAGGTAAATGCATAAGGCATCACTCAAAATAACTATTCTAAATAGCTATATCACTATTAATGATTAAACAAAATCTCAGGAGATTATCATAGGTCTGGTTTTGCAGCACATCCTGCAGTTATTCTGTTGGTCTTCAGGGGGAGTTCTGTGAGCAGACATTTTCTAGCACAGCCAAGAAAAATATTTTTTATTTATTTTTCTCTTTCAGATAGTATGTACTTCTTTCCCCCTGATGCACCATTCCTTTAGGAAAGAAAGAAATTAGAATAAGGCTTATTTGTAAGGCATAGAGCTCATAATTAATTTACTGTCTTCACACTGGAAAAAAGGTAATTGCATAGGCAGTTCTGTGAAGGATACATACAGATCTTTCTATGACTTATGTAATTGTCTCTGTGCCAGTGCCCTGTGGAAAAAAATGCTATCAATTGATGGACCAAGACTAAATATACCTTTATAGATTCTCATTTGATCCATCAATGTCCTCATAATTTTCATTAAAATATGCTAATGCTTTGTAGACATGGTTGCTTTGCAAATACCCATACATGTGTGTTATAGTTAACTTTTTGCTATTATTCATATGATAAGATTTTATGAAAATATTTTTGCATGATATAATATAAAAGGATATCCAATCCTATGAGATGAAAATATACATTCAAATATATGTCAAAACATATTCAAAATCTTCTGGAAGGTTTTTCAGTATTTGTCAAGCTTTAGTCTTTACTGTTTCAGACACATGTGTGTTCTTTATCTCCTGTTGGTAATGACCAATTAGAAGAACACTTCAAAGTTTCATTTGAGACAGAACCACAAAGGGAATCAACCCCAAAAACCTTTCTTACACAGGAGTCCCTCTAGAATCAGCAGTTTTATAAGATCACTTTAACAAATAATGAGTTGAATTAGAATTTGGATTTCTCTGATTTATTTTCCTTTTGGAAGAGCATATTGGTAAGTAAACTCATATGGTTTTACATCAACAGCATTGCCTAATGAGTCATTTAATATTTTCTCCAGTTCCGGAATGAAATATATGTCCCACAAGTACTTAAATTTATTTGACAGGATTAAAAAAAGGAAAATTCCCTATATAATTTAACCCAAACGTTTTTCAGAATGATTCCATCTGCTTTTTTCAACAACACACAAGTGTCTCCTGTCCAAGGGGAAAACATAGTAATGTCATCACAAATGCTCCCATGGCATTGGTGGTTAGTTTTAAAGAAAACAGCTAGAAGCAATAAACGCGAAAAGAAAGAGTGTGCTTTTAGCTGTGGCCCTGTTTCTTCAGTGCACTGGAATACTTTTGTTTGGGTATGCTGGAAACGGTGTTTGCCCTCTCATGAGAGAAGCTATGACAAGTCATCTATGAATAATGACATCATCCTAGAATACTGCTTGCAAATAATGTTACCACGAATTAAGAATTGTGAATGCAAGCATGCGTATACATCCACACAAATACCAATGTGTATAAATAAAATGTAAAATATAGACATATAGCAAATATGTGATCTGAAACAATGTGTTAGGCCTTTTAAGTGATTACTAGTGTAATCAATCAATACTATCAAGTAATGGCTTTGCACACTAAAGCATCCCTAGTGGCCTTTACAACATCCTATTCTGCTATTAGTAGTTAATAATGCTTATTGACTTATACTTTCTATGCAGCAAAAGACATTTCAGCCAAAATGTATATTGTTCCTTTCCCCTGTTATTGCAACACTTTAGAAGGTGGCGCAGGCATACGTTAGGAGACGGAGTTGCTGCTCTGAGTCTCTGTTGATGTGACAGATGTGACATTTGGGGACTTGGGAGGCTCCTGTCTTGGTGCTGCCGAGGGGGGTTTGTGTTCTCTGCCATGCGTTAGGGAACACCACCATTTGCTCACATGGGGCTGAGGGCTTTTTTCTTCTCCCCCTGCCCCCTCACCCAGAGGCCTCCAGTCCAAATACATATTCATGATTTGGGCCCATCTCTGAAATTTCATTTCCTTTTTGAACTTGTCCTTTAGCATTTATTCAGTGAAGAGCCATGTGAAGACACTTAACTTGTGCTTCACAATCAGGGAAAATTAAAATTAGCAACAGAAAGGTAAAGAAACTCATTTGTATTAGGCATTATGAATGTTTAATCCCAAATTTACTATTCCTGTCGTTAACCCTGTTGACATTAGCTGCTCTTTCTGTATCAACAGAGTACAGGAATGAGACATTTTGGTCTTGAGGAATTAGAATGAAAACTCAGTGTCATGTAAAGAGAATAGAGATTACTTGTAAAAGCCATGGATTAAGGATTTTGTCTCTAACTTTTAACATGTTATAATTAGTTAAAATATTAATCCCCTGAATAAAGAGTAACTTTGCACAGAGGGACCACTGTGCTATTTAACTTTACTGTCTATTAGGAAGAGTCTTCCCATGAAACTTCTTCACAAATAGAAATTTGCAATTAGTATTTTCAAAGAACTTTCATAGGAAAGATCACCAAAACCTACTCGTTGTTCAGCTAATGAAAGTACTTTGGAACAAAAATGGTTCTATTAAAGCAAAACAACCTCCATTTGGAGATAGGTATGCTTGTTATTGCCCATCTGGGTGGTGAGAATTTTTCCCATCTCACACTAATCCAGAAGACTGAATATCTTGTAAAAATAAATAGGAAGTTACTGTGGTACTCTCTAGTTCTTTGGACTTTATTTAAATAATCTGCAGTTCATTTATACTGAAGGAAAATAAAATGAATCCATGCCTGGAGTCATGCATAAAAACTGCTTCTACAAGCCTCTTTGTTTTGACTGAGGACAGTGCAATCATTTGTTTATAGAAAAACGTTACTTTATTTTTCATCTCTGAAGGCTGGGAAATTTCCCAGCCCGTAGTTTTAGAGAATCAGGGACTTAGCTTGGATGTGCATGCTTTTGGCTTAATCTTTTGATACAGCAGTGTTTTGGCTTTAGTTGCTATAAACATGACAGTGTGTACAGAGATTCCTGGTGATGATACCTTTTCAATAAACTGGCAATGATAGCAAAAACAAGATTTACATTTAAAGAATGGTCAGGGAAAGAACTTCCAGGTAAAATTGCCATTTTATTTGGTAACCAGCACAGTGTTTCCTTGAAATGAAATTTCTGAACTCCTGTTTTTCCTACATTAAATGGCTGTAGGAAATCAGTTCTTTTTTGTCATTGCAAGAACCAAAGCCATTAACTTAAAAATATTAAAATGCTCTTTTTTATTTTAATGCATGTCTTTTTCTGTGATTCTAGAGCTTTGTTCTTTTTGCAGCATGTACCCTTGTGGAACGTATTGCATTATTGTCTCACACTGTAATTTACTTACAATTGACTGGATTCTAAAAATAATGATCTGCTCATGTTTCTGTCCCCTAAGCTTAGCTATTAATTTGCACAATATAAGTCTGTCAAATACAGGAATGATTGATCAAAGTAAGCTAAAGGAAAAGATGTTCAAATGCTCCCTGTTAACATGTAAATTACATTAACATAATCTTGAATTAATCATATACACTAGCCTGAAAATTGCTTGCCTTTTAATATAATGGGGAAAAACTACAGAGGTATTTTAGCTATGATTGAGCTGCATATTGACAAGTGTGTGCAAAATACAGTTGCCTTTTGATAGATGATTCATGTCCCATCTCAGCTCCTAATTACTACTTGAAGGTTAAGAGGAAGTTTTCTGGGGCTCCTGAAGTGTGCCACGCAGTAGAGCCTGCTGAAACATCAGCATCTAAGCTGGTGTCCTTGGGAAGCGTTCAAGCACCTAAGCCAAAATGTTGTCCCAAGTGACAACCCGAGCACAGTGCCAGTGTGCAGCAGCCCTGCTGCTCTCCTCACCCTGTCATTTCTATGGGAATGAGGACCAAATGCACTGCATCCAGAAACAGCATCCTGGGATGCAACAAAGGGCATGCTTAATGGTTAGTCCAAACACTGGCAGTGCTATAATTCATAAAAGCTCTGTTTCTTTAAAGCTTAATAGCTTTTGCCTTTAGAATGCCATGTGGTACTAATCTCTTTTATTAGTTTGTCATCTATACTAAAATAAGATACAAAAAAGACCACCTCCAAAAAGTCAGCTTTTAAATTATAAGACTTTGCATGTTATTGTGAGTTTTGTTGTGAACAGGCATTATGTTCTGCCAAAACCCATCATTGTTTATGTCGAATTGTACTTTCATGCAGACAAATAAGAAACAGCTGAACCATAAGTGTGCTCAACACTAATTAATTATTGTGTAAAATAAACACTTTTGGCTTGTGTATCACTACAGGGGGTTATAACATCAATGATGTCATGTTTTACTGGACTAGAGGAAATGATTCAGTTCGAGGTTTGGACACACTCCGACTGGCACAGTATACAGTAGAAGACCACTTTACCTCTGTATCCGAAGCGGTATATGAGACAGGTAAAACCACCCTTCTAACACTTTCTAGGTACAGTTTGGAATATGGCCCTGGAAACAGAGCAGCATTAAGGAACTGAGTGCGTTGCTTCCTGTTAGGATGAATGTTCTGCTAGATTGCATTCTTGAAACTGTACATACTTTTCCAGATGTTACCAGCAGAGGCTCAGGTAAGGTAAAGGATGAGAGTTTTTGAGCATTTTCTCAGAGGCTATGCACCATCTAAACAATGATAAACAGGAGATGTACTGCTTCCATGTTAAGTCAGGGAGAGTTCTTGTGCAGAAAGAAGAGCCTGTAAATTGGGCATTTAAATTGGAGAGAGGCCAGGGTGCCCAGCTCAGGACAGTTCCCGGCCTTCCTGGAAAGCTGCTCTGGCTTTATTGAGCAAGTGAAAAGCCTCTTTTTCAGCCATGGAAATGTCCATCAATATGCTAGGCGCTTTTAGAACTGCAAGAAGTTGGGTCTTATGGTGAGTGCTGGCAGGAGTTGCTCTTTACCTACAGCAGCTTCTGTCCAGCCTGGTGGGCAGCAGAGCGCAGATTGCCTGACCTGAGGTTCCTCAGTCTGGGGAAGGGTCAGAAGCATTTCCACAGACCTGCTCTTCTGCTGATCAAAGGAAACTGCTGTAGAAAGTTTTCTCTAACTGCAGGAATTAACCTTAAGAAAGAGTCTGCTCCTATTTATTTTCCAGAGATTTTGAAAGGGCTTTCAGAGAGTTCAGGACCTGCTAAACCTGCTTTATGGTCTTTGAGTTACTCTTAAGTCCTTCATTGCTGTTCTTCACTGTATACTCAGTTTCTTTTCTGCTCAAGTCAGCATGCCAACCAAAAGGGTGATCTTTAAATGAAGACACACATCCTTCAAAGCTGTAGCTTCACCAGAGGATATGTTAGTAATTCTGAATCACAGAAATATAGTTTCCCTATTCCATTGTTGGGTATTCCTGTTTTAATAATGCAACACAGAGAAATCTTATGATCTAATTTCAGGTATTAATTCAGGCTAAAAATCAGAGTTCTCTAAATGGACATAAAAGTAGAAAATGAAATACATACTACGAGGCTTCAGGATCAGGAAGTATCTTGCTACTTACATAAGTGACATCTGCTTGCCTTACTCCTCTTTACAGCTTCTGGGCAAGCAACATCAGGTTCAATCAAAGGAGAATAATCCTTTACTGCTGTTCTGCCCAGAAGGTTATTAGGACCTGTTCACCATACAGGAAAGAGGAAACCTTACCATCTTCTATTGTAGAGTCCAGACTTGAAAGCTAAAAAAATTCTATTTTTTTACCAAATAGAATAAAACCAATTTCCAATTATAACTGAAAAGGCATGATCAGATGAACTGTGCTCTTTTCAGTAAATGATGCTGTCTTCCTCCTGTTATGTTGGCAGTAATCATATGTATAATATCAAAAGCCACTTTTTCTTCTAATTATACATTTTAACATGTGAAACAATTCAATTAAAATTTCCCACACCTGCTTGTTTCACTTCTGTTCAAGAAAGCCATGTTATCAAGTGCTATGCAGAACTTTTAAAATGAAATCTCATAATCCTCTTAATTTTCTATGGAGTCATTATGAATTAGGTGCTGTTTTCTACAGATTTTTTTAGGAGAGCAGTGCCTACTGTACCTATATTAAAAGAAAAAAGCAACCAGATTATGGAACTGTGTAATCAATTTAGAAACGAAAAATGATGCTTTGCATTTCCTTAACAATAATAATGGGTATCTGAGAGTATTTTACAAATAACTGTTACATTAAGTGATTCACAAGGCTAAAGCTAGTGATACAAGAGAAGAGCTGTGTGCAGTATTTCCTAACACAGCAAAAAAAAAGCAGTCAGGATTTGATACTCTGTGAACTTGAACAGACAGTACAGCTGCTGTGCAAGTGAAATATTGTACAACAATGCAACCCCCAAGTTCACGTACAGCCACTGACAGAGCCAAACTGAAAATGTGATCAGCAAAATTCCTGCATAAGTAACTTCAATAAATTTAAGAAAAGGACATTGTGGATTAATCTTGTTTATAGAACAGCATGTATCATGTAATTATTGTAGTCACATAATGGTAAGTCACTTTGAAAAATGTTAGCTAGACTGCTGGCTAGGGTTTGGTGTTGATTTTGTTTTGGTACAGACCAATTTCATTTTGGACACGGGTAAATTGATTGCTAGAACCACTTCCTACATGTCTTTTAACTATAGTCCTTATTCTGGATACACGGATACACTCTTGGATCCCAAAACTGTGTATGTGCATCCATGGCTGCTGGGTTTTTATTTTAGCTGTCTAGCCAACAGCACCTGCATTCTCAAAGTAATAAATAAGGATATAAAAAGCTTGCCTTTCTTATTGGAAAAACATAAAAGCAATGAAGGACTGTTACAGTCTAGCTTTTTGTGTAAATAATCATAGAAATAAGGCTGAAACACACTTTAAGAATTCATTTAATCTATTCTCATGTTGCAAGGCAAGGTCATCTATATCTACAGACTACTTCCTGACAGATGTTTCTAGGAATATGTTAGAAAAACTTCCAAAGTGTCTGCTTTGCTCTCCCTAGATGATTTTTTCTGGTGACTATTACATGCATATTTTCCTCATGTCTAATCTTGATCTCCCTTGCTGCATTTCAAACCCATTATGTGGCTATAGAATACAAATTTCCTGCTATTTTTCAGCAGCTCTTTTACTACTTCAGGACAGATACATCTTTTCTCAGACCAACACTTTCTCTTTTTTAATTCATATCAACAGTTTCCTAGATCTCCTGTCTTTGCTATTGTTTTCCTGTCTTTGCTATTGTTCTCCTGTCAAATTTCTCATATTTTGCTGATGTGCAGCACCCAAAACTGTTCCCATCAGATATCCTCTATAGAGGGAAGGGTTCACTTAATGCATTTCAGGAACTCTGGTTGTCTTTATCCATTCCAGGTTGATATTTGCTTTTCTTGCAGAAAATTGTTGTGCATTTTCGCCCTTGTTCAGCTTGTGATTCCTTCTAGTATTCCACCTCGTTTATTACCCTGTAGCCACATATTCCCTGTGCTCTGTTTAGGGAGCTAGTAATTCCCATCTGAGTGTAGGACTTTGTACTTGCTTTTGTTGAGTTGCATCTTTTTTTTTTTTTTCAGGCTTATAGTTGTTGGGATAATCTTGAACTCTAATCGTATTCTCCAATGTGCTAATGCTCTACTTTTGAAAGATGCTTGGTATGTCATCATGTTTGTTTGTGAGCAGTACTGGGCATGGGACAGACCCTCAATATTATTGTGTTCCCACTCAATAAATGCTTCTATTATCACAGCACATGATAGCTAATTCATCTCAATTAACATTTGTAATTGGAGAAAGAAGCAAAAATGTCACTTAATACTTGAGGCTAACTGGCTGTTGATAGCTTTTCTTCCCTTAGGTCTTGTGCTCACTACTGCAACCCTCCTGCCAAGTCTTCAGTAGCAGCAGGAATGAAAAGGCTCAGCTTGCTCAGGTCTAGTCTAACACTGAGTCCTCAGCCTGAGCCCAGAAGGCAGGGAGAGTTATGGCAGGCAGGGCTCTCAATGCACCTCCCTGCCTAGAAAACTGAAGTCAGCAAAATGGCATACGCAAATGGTATTATTTTGGCAGAACAGAGGGAAAGAGACAAAAGCATAAAGTCAGTCTCCTCTCCTTGATGCACAAAGACATTTGCCCTCTTGAAAAAGACTGCAAAGGGAGCTGGCCACTGTTCCCTGTCTGCAGTCACTGCCAGGGTTTTGATGTCTATCACAAATCCTGCTTTAGCCTCCTTGGGCTAGAGGTCTTGTCAGACCTCATTTGGCTGTGCAGTGTTGAAACTCTGCTGAGTTGGTGCTCTATGTTATTTGCTTCTCAGATGGGAGGTCATGACTAAGCCAGTAGTGAGTATGTAAACTATACATAAACTATAAAGGGTGCCTAAGAGCGTATAAATACAACAGACTCCTACACAGAGTATATGTTCATCAGTCACAGTCTTTCTTGAGAGAAAGAGGCATTACCTTGCTTTGTCCTACAGACCTGTCTGCAGTTTCCCAAGGCTCAGGAGATCTTTTCAGTTAACAATTAAACTTTTCTGGGGTTTTTCAAATCTTTTTTTTTTTTGTATGGTACACTGAGTAACTTCTGTCATTCACATTATCAGTTCTTTTATAATCTGTAATTGCTCTCCAACTGTTATTTCTGAGAACATCTTCTTTGCCATACAGGGCTTACAATCTCAGAACCATATTTGGTATAATCTTATCTGATGAGTCTTTGGTCAGCCTCACCTAAGATTCAAGCAAGTACATATGCATATACATATGTTACCGTGTTATGTTCAACTTACCTCTCTGAGCTCATATAATCACTCTGTGTAAAGCAAAGTTTTCCACTTGAACTGATGTTGAAAAGTTTTCCATTGTGAGTGGTTTGTGGTACTTCTGCAATGTAGAACAGTTTAGAAAAGAAAAGAGTTTTGGAAAATGCATTGAAAAAGTTACGTAACATAAAACATATGGAAATGCAACAAATGGAATGAATATCAAGGATATTAAGAGACATTTTTTTGTTAACTTCTGGGGAGTTCTTTGTCATATAGACAGAAATACACACAAGCACTTGGAAAAACTTTCTGTGCATAATTGGTTTGTAATTTTTTACAGGTAAGCTAAATGGATAAATATATCTGCACACAAGCACTACATGAAAGGGTTTGTTTCATTCTTAGGAAATCTGAATTTCAAACTCACTTTTTGTAAAGCATTTTTGTGAAGATGAAACACATGTTCACAAGTCTGTCCTGATCTTTCATTTGCTTTAGTTCACCTCTGAAGAACAAGTAGGAAAAAAGGTAGTTTAAAAGATCTTGACTCTGAAGAACAGAAGACTATGATTGTTCGCAGAGGGAGGAACAAAAGAGCTGTAATAATGTATTAACCATATATATTGACACCCTTAATATCCTACATCAAAGAATTACATTTCAGTTGCACAACTTTTGTTGGGTGAAAGTGGGAACACTGCTTGCTCCTTAATGCATATGTTCATTGTAAACAAGCAATAAAAAAAAAATTGCATACCCAAACCTACTTTTTCAGCATGTAGTTAAAGCAGTAAAACTCTATTAAAAGCTTTCCTGTGCTGTGCTCTTAAAAGGTGCAAGAAGAGAAGAAAATGATGCATTGGTACAGTTATACTGATGCGCTTGTGAGATATGCATCACACATTTTAGCTGGCACCCAAGAGGTTAGCATACATATTTCATGATAGAGAAGAATGTGCTCTTTGTGCCTGACTGCACACCCCTATGCAGGATACCAAAGTGCTTCTTACATAAAGAGTGATGCGGAGCAATCTTTTATGGGAGTAGAGTTCATCAAAAAGTCCACATGAAGTAACTGTGGGGAAGATGCTCCCATCCCGTAATGCTAGAGTGGGAGTTAGGAACTGCTGACAGTGTTTGCAGAGCACCAGTCCTTCCTTCAGGTGCCTCTGCTGTGACTGTCTGCTGGTCAGAGGGCAGCAGGAAAGAGCAGAGAGGCAGTGTCCTGCTATCAGCTGGGAACAGATGCCATAGAAAAATGGGGTAATAAAAAAATGGATGACTTGGGGTGATAAGGAATTGTGTTTGTTTACTTTATTTCTCAGGCAGTGCAGCAATAGTCAGTGTTGATAAAATCATCAATGTTATGACAAGATCTATATGAAGTGTCAGGTAGGCAGTACTGTACATTAGAATATTGTTTTCAGAAGCCAAAAGCCAAACTTCAAAGGCAAGTTATAAAGAGGAATAAACTAGTTTTTCTTGCCTTCAGAAAGGTCTGCCTTAGATGTAGACCTGCTCAGTTACTGGGAAAGAGTCTATGTTGGTATAATTTTTATGATACTGAAACAGAAGTAGTTAGCTGGAACCAACTGATACTTGATTTCTTTCACCTCTTTCTACTTTCTAGGGTACTCTTTTCTTTTTCTTTTCTTTTTTTTATTTAAGTGGTTAGAGAGTTAGAGTAAGTATGGAGACTATAACCTGCTGTCTAGATTTGTTCTTCATCTACAAGATAGAGCTACTGTCTAGTTTTGTACTTCTGTCCCTCTAGTAAATGCCATAAAGCCAAGTAACTCAGCTTAATCTTCTTTTGCTGTGGATGACCTAAGTAGAGAATATGTCACCTTCTGGTGGGTTTAGAGTATGTATACTGACAGTCATTTAGGCTCAGATTCATCTGGGAAACTGTTAAACATAGTAATACTTTGGTAAGCGCTAACACTGCTGCAGTTAGTGATCTGCACGGAGATTATTTCCATCACATTATCTAATTTAAAATCAGAGCAGTCCACACGCCTAAGGTGCCATCCACCATGGGCCAGAAACTTCAGTGAAAAAGCATCTTCTCTTTTTAATACAAATACTTTGTTATCAGTAAGACTCAAGCAAAGGGCAAGCTTGACAGTTTTGAGGAGTTAACTTGAGCTGTACTCGAGTTAACTCTAGTAAAGCTAGGACTAGAATGACATAAATCTGTTTCACTTTTGATCTGACTGATGGCACTATAGCCTCAGATGTGCAAGTCAAAGGCAATGAGATACAGCGTTCCTCTCATATGCAACTCATGTAATAGGATGACGTGGTTTAGGAGTAGCAAATCTGTTTCTTTTTAAAGAGGGTAGCTTTTGGTACATGTGGAGTGTAGGTGAAAAAAGGACTGTAATATTTCCCTATCTTCATTTTGTCCCACTGCTCTTTAGCATGCTAAGTATGCATTGCATACTTTTTCTTGAGTACTTCTTCTTTCAGTTTATTACAGCAAGAGCTCATATGAATTCTATATATAGGTTGCTTCAAAATTTCCATTATAAAAGCTCTTTTGAACTCTTTAGAGAAATGCTGACGCTATTATTATCACGTCCATGATGTGTCTTTGGATTCTAGCAAGCAGAAAGCCTTAAGGTTAGAGAAATGGCTTTTCTTTGTTCCCCAAAAAGCCACTCAGCTATATGCTGTTACATCTCTATTTCTCTTTGTTGTTCGTATTGCTTCAGAAATTTCTGGCACCAGGAAAAATAACATGAAAGAACACAGGGACATTCAAAGGGCTTGTCTACACTTGGAAATCGCAGCAAAGTGGCAAAGTGTGACTTAAGTTTGATATTTTGTACATGTACAAAATGTACACACTTGACTTTTGTACTGAGGTGAACAGAGATCCAGTTGTAGGGTGCTAATGAGGAAAGGGTATTGCTGTTGTGTATTGGGTATTTCAGAGTCTTCCTTCTTAAAGAGAAGCTGTAAGGCTGAACAACAGGAACCCCCATGTGCCTGTGGTACCCTGCAGGAAGTCCAATCTCTTCACTCCCCTTTGCTGTGTACGTGGCACCGCATCCTTCCCCATGGTCAGCACAGAAACACAAGGCAAACAGCCTTTGTGGAGGACTCTGTTTCCTGCTGGTGGTTTGCACCCTCTGCACTCTCACACGGGCTCTGGGTTGACACCCTTCCCTCACTCACAGCGGCCGTGCCGTCATCCTTTGTGTGCTAGCTGCAAGCATGCCACAGTAACGACAGTTTGGGGTACAAACGCTGCAGAGAAAATACTGGTTTTCTATTTAAAAGTATCTGTTTTGACTTTGAGCTAAATAACAGTCTAGAAGATTGCAAGCAAAATTAATAAAATCCTTAACAGTTTTTGTTCAGGTTTTAAATGCTTGCTCTCGCACACTAGGAAGCCACAGACTTACAATTGCCTGTGCAACCCTAATTCTCTTTCCCTAAATATGCTTTATGTTGTAGTCTTTTATTGTACAGACTCAGTGTTTTTCCATAGCACTAGTGCTTGATTTAGTGTGAGGATGAGTGCAGACAGAAGCAGAAGTAATGTTGCACAGTCAACGGTAAGTTTTGCACTTACTAACTTTTGACTGCTTTACTTTGGTCTGCTTACACTTAAAATGAATTTTGGTGGGCAAAATGACTTTTACTGAAACAACTGTATTGGTAAAAATCACAGTATTGCTAGAGGTACACTAATGTAATGTTTCTCTTTTCACATAAAAATGATGATAAGATATAAATTATCTTTGTATCTCCTGCTTCATGGAGAGAATTAAAGTCTACTGCCCATCTTTGTATCCTTTTGTCTATCAGTCAGAAACGTGAAGAACTCACTATGTTGAACTTACGAAGAACAACCCTAAGTACAGCGTATTTGTTCCTTCAGGAGGATAACTACCAAAGGACTGTTTAGTCTACTACTGGAAAGGCAGAGTCAACATGGCAGAAAGCTTGATTAAGTTTTCTTAAGTTAGATTAGAAATTAGGCATTCACTTTTAACACAGTGATTTTAATCTTTGTAACAGATTACTAAGAGAAATGGGGGATGCTGCCTGTCTTGGTATCCTCTGATTAAGTCTAGATGTCTGTGTGAAAGGTGGACTCTATTCCAATCAAAGTGATTGAGTTCAAAGCAAGAGATAACTGGGGAAATTTAATGACTTGTGATTAGGGTCAGACTACATAATCTAGTGATTCTTTCTGATTTTAAGAGTTCTATGAAACCTTATTGTTCTCTGGATACAATTTATACATTTTAAAAATGGAAAGTTAACCATCCATTTTCTAGCCTGGGAACAAGATGACATGTCTTGGCAACCATTACTTGCACTTGAAGCTTTTAAAAGTATTCTTCTTTGACTTCATGTCTCACAGAACACCTGAGGGATGCACAAATAGCCCATCTATGCATATATTGCTGTTTCTAAAGTTGTTGTTTCTATTCACCATTCTGTAGTTTTGTCCTGACTCACAGCCCTCAGCATTGGATACGAACACAGGTCCTGGACCTGTTGGATTAAAATAGACAAAGCCAAAGCTATCTGACCACAGCAGATTCAAGCATTACTCTCTCACTGATATTCTGGTTCTTTTGTTAAAATAATGTTTTAAAAAAAATAAATACTTTAACACAATTTCGAACAACAGAATAAAAAGTCTGTTCTGCACATTTAAGTTAGTAAAAAGCAAGCTTTTGCCTTACTTTGATCAATTTGATCCTGCGCTTTGGTTGCCCAAACGTAGCCAAATTTTGCTCGGTTAGTGAGCTGGGTATCAAATTCAGGTTCTACTTACCAGAGTGCTGTTCCCTAATGAAACCCAATTCTGTCTTTGACTGTGGGCCCAAACTTCCATCTTCTCAAAATCACTCATTTAGAAGCAAACCATTCATGCCACAACAGTGACACTGCTCAGAACAGCAAAAACACTGTAATGCACTAATGTAAAGAGAAATTAGATAGTGAAGACGTTTGTTTTTAAGTGGAAGTCAGCACTATCAGAGAAGGTACCTTTGATCCACATCTTGAGCAACAGTAAATGAAAATAAAAGCAAAATAAACCAGACATTTGAGGCAGTTAAAGATAAGGACCCATGCTAACTTCATAAAATTACAATTGCCATTACGCTAGTTTATATAGTAGTTCATTGTGGTAATTCTTTTGAATAGCCACAGCTAAATACATACGTGATTTCAAATTTCCTTGCATTGTGTTACATAATGAAACATTCTTTCCTCACGTTGATGGAT
Organism: Balearica regulorum gibbericeps; assembly: GCF_011004875.1. Taxonomy (NCBI): domain Eukaryota; kingdom Metazoa; phylum Chordata; class Aves; order Gruiformes; family Gruidae; genus Balearica; species Balearica regulorum. The sequence continues at coordinate 16,568,012 of NC_046190.1, forward strand.
TTATTTTTTCCTTCGCTAATCCTCAGTGAATTTCCAATTCAAGACATCTTTAATGAAACTTCTGAATATGGTGACCGTGTATTATATATTTTGATTTTTTCCTTCAGTTCAATTTAGTTGTCAGGACAGAATTTTTCAGCTCTGTGTTTAATTTTTTTCAAGCTTGTTTGCTAAGCTTTCACTACATCATAATGTACAAAAGTAATACAGGTTGGCAATTTAAAGAACTTTTTATGAATTGCACCTACACAATATTTTTTTCCCTGCTCTTTCCACAGGACGTTACCCAAAATTAGTGTTTCACTTCGAACTCAAGAGAAACATCTTGTATTTCATACTAGAGACATATGTACCATCAATCCTACTGGTTGTGCTCTCCTGGGTGTCATTTTGGATAAGCCAGTCATCAGTTCCAGCCAGAATCTGCATAGGTGAGAAGCCAATAAAACAAAACAAAACAAGAGTTGGATCATTAAGATGCTTTGTTTATTGCCCATACATGGCATCCATTTCCAAAAGTTGCAAACAGTTCTGAGTTTTATGGAATTACTTTTCTGGTTTGCCATCTGCAGTACATCATGCAGATTCCCCTTAAAGCCTTGCTATTCTTTAACTAAGAAAACGTCTTTGGGAGCTACAGGAGACTTGGTGGCAGGGGAGGCTGCTTGAAAGCAAAGGAGAACAGTCATTTCGGAAATAATTTCAACATATTCAAACACATGGTGTGCACAGACAGAATTATGAGGCTTTTGTGAGGGTTAATGATACATACTAATTATCACATGAATAATAAGAGAATTATAAGAGATTAAATATAATTAATTTCAAATAAAGGAGATTCTGAAAGGGAAAGAATGTAAATCAGTTCTGATCAGTTGCAGGTGGGTGGGAAAAACTCCTACAGAATAGGGAAGAAAGAAAGATATCACATCAAATGAGGCCAGTGGGCAACTACACTGAGCAAAATGATATCTGAATGTTTTAAAGGGAGTGTTTGCATAGTATTGCAATAATAAGTTAATCATAAATATACATTCTATGACACCAGATTTCCAGTCTTCTCAGCTTTACAAACAGTTTTCATGAGTGTTTTTAAGCATTTAACTTCAGAATCACAAGTTCATGTAAAACTTTTCCTTCCAAAACATGACACATTAAATGCTGTGGCATACTAGGAGTTCACAGAGCCAGGAAAAACTGTCTTGTAGCAGGACCCTTGCAGCAGAGAGCCTCGTTGCCATCCCTGTTTTATCAGAACTTATATTTTTGTGTTGCACAGGTGTTACCACAGTCCTTACTATGACAACGCTGATGATGGGAGCCAGGACTTCACTCCCAAATGCTAATTGCTTTATTAAGGCAATTGATGTGTACCTCGGTATCTGCTTCAGTTTCATCTTTGGAGCACTGTTAGAGTATGCTGTGGCTCATTTCTGCACTCTGCATCGACTCAGTTCAAAGGAACTTCCAAAGGTATTTTAATTCTTTGATTGTTTTCCTACACAACGGACTTCAATTATGCCTGCCAAAGAGAATGAATTATCTTACTTACTACTAGTGGTAAATGTATTTAAGGTATTTTTTATTTTAGAATAAGGTCAGTGAAAACAGAATAACCTTGAGAAAAGAAAATAAAATTGTATACCCAGAAGTTTTTGGAAGAGATCAAATTAAAACATCCTTCCATAATGATTCTCTCTCTTGGCATGGACTTTATGGCCACTTATCAAACATATCACAGAAATCATAGGCATTTGTTGTATCCCCAACAATGGCATACACTTACTTACACTTCAAAAATTAGACTGAGCTCGGTGACTTGATCTTATTGCAATACAGTGAAAAAGAAAAAAGAAAAGATTGTATCATATTCCATTTATGAAACCTTCTGCACGCCCATGGCACATGAGTCAGTTTACTAGCAGACAGCTTCACATCTTAGGTGTACCAGATCCCTACAGCCTTCCACTTACACCTTCTCTTTCAACAGCTGCAGCTGAAGCTCAGACTGGGGTTCATTTTCTGCATTGTTATTGTAGCAGCACTTTCTGATTCTCACAACTCTGAAATACTGTGAAATATACTTAAAATAAAAAGGGAGCAAATCAACATAGGCATTTTTTGAGTCTGGTGGTTGTCATCTTGCTGAAATAATGAGGACAGGTCAATGAAGAAGTTTTGTCGCATCTTCCATCTCCAGTGTTTAGCACTGGCTTTCATAAGCAGTGAAAAGAAATCACAAGAAAGTTGGAAGCTGATTGTCTCGCAGCTTTTAATTACGGAACTGAATCTAATATGCATAATAGGAAAGAAAATTTTAAGCAGCTTATGAAATTTCTGGATGAATAGAAAAAAGTAAAACATAGAAAGTGAGAAAAAGCAGGAAGAAGTTTGGTTGAGTGCTGTAGGGATAAATGGCTAGAAGAAGAAAGATTGTTAACTATTGAAGCCAAACTAGAACAGAGCGTCACAAATGCCTAAGCAAAGCTCCGCGGTAGGTTCAAGAAACAGGTTATTGAGTTCAAATGGAGAAGCTGAAAACAGTGGAGATCAGCCAAGATGTGGGGGTTTTATGCCTAGATAATTCAACAGTTAATATGGGATTTTGGGTGTTTGGATGAGAGATGAGGTTCTGTAAATGCACAGGAATATGTTCAAAGCTGTCATTAGATCTAGGTGTGTGGAGAAGGACTGGAAATGGACACGAAGCTGAGCCACCCAGTGGGTTTTAAAAGACAACATCTAATGGGGGAATGTCTGCAAGTGGGAAAACACTTGTTTTGAATGAGGATTTGAGTGGAAAGCCTGAAAGTAATTTTTCTTGGCAAGGTAGCATTAGTCACGATTCCCTCTGAGCATATCCATCTTGTGAAGTAAGTGGTTGTCATTTTGCTCATAGAGCAGAAAAAATGAAAAGCTTATTGGGGTTTGGGTAAGAAAGTGTTTCAGTGCTTGGATGATTAAGCATCTTTGGATATGTGAAGGGCACTTATGACTGCCCTTGCCTTCGCCTTCCTGTGTCAGATTCCCTTTCATCTGTGGCACACGTAAGTAGTGCTTGCAGGTGGGGCAGACATGGGAACTCGCGGACTTCAAAGATGTGCGTGGAAGTAAGTGGAGGTACAGCCATAAAATGAGGAAGAAAGAAAGACTTAGGGTGCAGCTTTGTGATGGACTTAATGACTGTCACTTCAGGCATGTTTCCTGCCTCTGCTGTGCATCAGGAGTGAGCAAGCCAGTCCAGTCCAACTTGCTTCTTGCCCACACAAAAACAAGCATATAAGGGAAGGGGCAGTTGGTTGGTTCTAGATCAACTCACGACTCTGTAGAATAAGAAAAATGCCTGTCACGTCCTTTCCCTGTTGTAGCCAAGGACAAGCACTGCTTACTGAGCAGAGTGCCACGGAGAGCATGCCTCACTTGTATTTCTCATTTCTCTCTGTAAAACCCAAAACATCACAAGGACAGCAGTAGCAGCTAAAATCTCATGTCACTGTCTAGCAGACACTTAACAAATTTCTGTGTGAGTATCATCACTGTTAATGTGTTCTCATTATCGTATTCTCTTGTGGACATAGGTTAATTAGAAATCTCACTTCCCAGTTTGTTATTCCCATATGCGAGCTGATACAAAATTTGCACTCAGAATTATGTAAATAAATGTAGGGGGTGCATTGAAAATAAAACCCTCTGCCTTGTGTAGGAATTATTTGTACTGGTTTGCTTTCTGCTTTGCTCTTTCAAGCAGCTGGGCACTGGCATATCATGTTCTTTCGAAGCCTTTGGAGTCTCAGTTTAGAATATAAACTGGTAAAACAGCTCATCATATCCACACTCTTGCAACGTCTCACATCATGTGAACCAGGACCCGCAGAGACAGCTTCAAAGCTAATGGCAAAAGCAGAGGAACCACTTGCTGCAAGGAAGGTCAGGCAAAATGTGCCTTTCACACCAACGGTGTAACAGACTGCCTAAACGGAGAGGTTTCCTCTCCAAAATCCTGAGTTTCTTCTCTTTTATACAAGAGTGTGCTCTCCTATACAACAGAGAAAATCTCCTTGGCCTTCATCTGTCTTTCACCTAAACCTCTCCCTTTTGGTCAGAAAGGAGGAATGTTTGAAAACTGGAAATAAGGTTACAAGGGCCGTGTTCAGCCTACACGGCATTTCTGTGCAAGCATTGTGCAGTCTTTCTGAGCACCGTGAAAGTTCCAGGTGTGCAGCCCTCTAGGTTGAAATATTTTTAATCTTGTGTGTCTTTATTATTCAATGGAAGTGACAACTTTCCTCAATTCTGTTGGCTGTTAGATGTCAGCAAACACTTAATCTAGTACAAATGGCAGCCACAGTAGCAGGTGCCGTATATGGTGCTTTTCAGGTGATGTACAGTACCTTTTCTGGATGCAACCGATTTTGTATCCAAACAGAGCCCTTAGCGCCAGCTGCCATTTTCTCATTGACAGCTGGAATCCAGAAAAAACTTCGTGTGACATTTAAAATTAGAGCTGCAGTTGAACACTTGCAACACAATTTTTTTATATATAGTGTAAACGAGTTTAATCTTTCATCACATTCAGTTCTCCATAGTGAGTTGGAAAAGTCCCTTGATAGACCCGGTTTATAAGACTGGCAGTTGTGGTTCTGCTCTAGACTAGCTTTCTCCTTTTCAAGGAATGTGATACAGCACTTCTGCTGTAAACTCATCTCTGCCCTGCCTTGTAAAACTGCAAACAGAATCAAGTACATATGCACAACGTTTGGTATTTTCTGCTTAAGTAATAACTGCCTCTTGGGGAGTAGAAGGGAGTTAAGAACAGCCTAATAAAGCATCAGCCTCCTGTGAATTGTTCACATGCGGTTGCGTGAAAAGAAAAATGGCACGTACGTGATGTCCTTTCGTGCTCTGCAGTAAAATTAATTCTGTACAACTTTTAGCCGGCCCTACCTGAGAGACAAATAGACTCTTACACTGAATAATGCCCCAAATCCTGCCAGTTTGGAAGTATAGATGTTGTTTTTCTCCTTTTCCCCTTCCTAAAAGAGAGCAGTGGAAAAAGTCAGGACTCTTCTGACAGGTTTCTTCATTAACTTTTGAAGCGCTGCGTGCATTCGTTTGGCTGCTGCTCCGGTGCCTTGTTTGAAGTGCCAGGTGCTGCTGACAAAAGCTCCTCTGCCATCCCCAGCGCCTCCCTCAGCTGCCTGAACGTTTTGAAGCAGAAGAGCTAGTTATTTATAAGAGAGTTGGGCCCCCAAGGTAAAACTCCAGGTTTGAGTTTTTACTACTACCTGGGGAATTGTTTAAGGTTCAGACTGGAATTTTATGGATTGATCCTCCTCTTATGCTTTATAGGCAGATTTTTATCCTGGCCTTTGGTTTTGAAATTCTCACGTAGCTGCAGGAGGCTAGGTGGAGGATGAGCAAGGTTTTGTAGTCAGTGTATTTTTAGGATGACACGTTGTGTTGAGCTACATTTATCTCTCTCAAATAAAATATACTGGATTTTTTTGGCAAATTGAAAATGAAAAGCTGTAATAATCCCATTTTCTAGTTCCATCTGTTCCTGCTTTGCTGTATTCACAGCAGTGTAAGGACATGGTCCAGACTCTGCTTTAATTTTCAAGGACATTACTAATTTTAGATGAAGAAAGGCTCAAGAGCCGTGCCGTCTACAAGTACCCTGGCAGAAGAGCAATTCTGCACCGGCATGGAGATCACTTACGTGGCTTAATGAGCTTTCTTTGACTTTAATAGCTGGGATCTTTCTAAATTAGCTTTTTGTGTGGCTACATATAGGGCTGTACATCTTAACTTTTCTAAAGTTTGTCCTTGTCTAATCTATTTCTTCTCATGATACAAATGGAAAAAGCAAATTGCTTGGAGGAGAGAGATTCTGTATTCTGCATTTCACAAATAATTTTTTAGCCTTTTCTTGCTTGTTTGCCACTCGCTGATTTGGAAGGTAATAAAGTCATCAGGAGAAAATAAAAATTATGTATACACCTGCCTGAATTAAAAGGACCCTTCCTCCAACAATACAAATTTATGTGTAGCTTAGATACAAAGTTGGAGCCAATGTTTGTAGTTTGGACTGGCTGGTATCTCTGCAATATCCCAAACCAAACTAAATACTCAGGACTGTCAAGAAAGTTTGTGTTTAGAGCTGAAACTGCAGCTGATGTCTAATCCCGTGTCCTCTGAAGTCAATAACAGAAACCCGCTGACTTCAAAGGGTGAAGATTTCATACATGAACTTCATGGCTTCGAGCCATTTCTAATCAAAGAAACAAAACCCACCAGAAGGCTTATACAACATTCTCCAAAGAGCTGTCTTGATGCAGTGAAGCACATAAAAATGCGCTTAACCTTAGCATAACTTTGAACTTAAAGCATGGGTTTCAGGACTTGAAACAATGTAGTATGAGCTACTTAGTACTGAATTAGTTTGTGGGGCTTGTCCTTCTTATGATCCTCTTTTTTTTTGTGCTTTTTGTTGTGTGTGTGGTTTTTGTGTTTTGTTTTTTCCCCAGAGTAATTTGATTTTCATCACACAGCACTGGGAACAGAGTAGCCAAATGCACAGAAGGAAAGTGTTTTGTGTGCTGGGGTGCTTGATTTGGGCTGCAACCAGCTTGACGAGCTGGTCTGGCAGCTCCCCCACCTTCTCCATCTCCGGACTGGGGTTGCTTTCTAGACATTGCTTTCTGTTTACCCACTTTCTAGACACTGACCCTTGCGAGTATTTTTCCCTGAGCAGAAGACAGTTTATTGTTTTGCATTTCATGGATTTGGTGCTGTCCTAAGAAAATCTTAGTGGTCCATATTTGAACAAATCCAGCTTTGCTTGATGTTCCTACGAAAGCTTTTGCACCAAGATGTTGTCGAAGTCAGTGTTTTTCCTGTAAATGGAGGTTTTGAAAGTTGAAAGGAGCTGTCTGGTGCATATAGGTGCTCACCCTTGAAATCAAGGAGTGAGCTACAGGAGGAGTCATAAGAAAAATCTTATTATTTGCCGCAGCTCTAAAGTAAATAGGTGATGAAACATGCACTTAAGTACCTGCAATTTTGTTTCCTATCAGGATGAGGATGAAGAGGCTGAAGAAGAGAGGAATGGAGTCTTGGCAGCAGTCGCTAACAGTTGCAGTGCCTCTGACAGTATCAACAAGACCGATTCAAACAAAAGCAGCAAAACCAGCATTGATGGAAAAAGGGAGAGGAGTAAACACAGTGCGTGTAGTTCACCAATGTCAGTAATGAAAAGACTTTTCTGTATCTTTGATTGCTTCCACTGTTAAAAATCCTTACCACATAGACAAACTATGCCAGATTTTCTTTCCCATTATCATTCATCATAATTAATGTATTTTATTGGGTATATTATTTGTATTTCTAGATATTTTAATGTGTAAAATTGGTTTTAAAATTTAGAAAGTGGATATGGGAGGGGAAGTTGCAGAAGAATGAGGTGCATTTGAATAAAGGGATATGAAAGGACATGCCATCTTTTCAAGCATTTCTACAAAGGTTCTTGTTAACTCACTTTTCCACTGTTGAATGACTGTCATCCAAAACTGACTTTCCTGTTTAGCATGCATGTCCTATATTAAACAGCTTATCAAAGAAACAAAGAAGTCCCTTTTTTAATATTTTAATGTCAACTTTGTAAAATAAGTTATATTACATTTGTTCTGAACTGCGTAAAAATAAAGAGAATGAAGAGTGTTTTCTTGCTATGCTTTCAGTATTCAGTTCCTTCTAGCTTTGTCAATTATACATAAATTATATGTATAGATTATATTAGATATATATTAGATTATTATTATTATAGATTATATAAGAAAATGTATAATTGCAGAACAAAGTGGTTTTGCTTCATAGCAAGAAACAGCTTGAAGGCATGTGCTACCAACACAAAACAAACCAATATATTCATCTTTGTATGGTCACAAATGTGTATTGAGACTCATCCCTACATCTTTAGACAAACTCCCATAGGCATCAATGGCTTTTCTGAATAAGTGCAGGGCAGAATATAGAAATGGACTGGAGCCAAAAGGTTTTAGATTCAGAGAGCGTTTTTTCTCAAGTGAGGACATACTTAGGTGTATAGAGCAGTCCTTAATGGAATATGGCCATTTGTCCTGACGTTTATGCTCTGTACTCTGCTCAGTCGCAACTGCCTGAGTAACTATTATGCAGAGGAAAAATTTGACGTGCTTAATTTTCAGCTTAGCAAATTCCTCTTGAGTCACTTGCCATTAAAAATTTCACGTAAAGATGAAAAGCATTACTTCTTGAATTGAAAAGAAAACCTCTGGATATGCAATAGCTCTTGGTGAGAAAAGGGAAAGTTTTACATGACCCATATCAGAGAATGGTTACGCGTGATGAAAAACCGTAACAGTCTTTCTGAGTGGCTACTTCACTGACGGATGTTATAGAAGTTGTTCATATGACAACCTGTTCCTTATACTGCAATCTGGAACTTTGGAAGTTCTTATTATACCTTTTGCCTGACCTCAATATATGTGTGGGTTGTGTGTATATGTGCTTTTATAAACTGTGTACCTTGACATTTGTTATCTGACACACTGCACACGTAAAAATGCATTAGAACGTCCCCACAACATTGACACTCCTTGAATCAGCTTTCTACAAGTGTGCTGCCTGTGAAGAACACCATTACAGCAGAAGGAAAGTGCAAAAATACCAGTGTGGGTTAGATTTGCCCCCTGCTCACAGCTAATCCATAAAGGTGGTGTAATTGCACACTGGTAGACAAGTATTAGGTCAATAAAATCCCCTCAGTAATTTTATTTGCTAAACTGGTGGAGTACTGAGAGCTTGTTTCTCTACTGTTATCAGTAATTCCTCTCGCAAGGCTTATTGAGGCAATGCGACTTCAAGAGCAGTCTAGTGGCTTTTGGTTCCTTGTGGCTCTTCTGACATTCATATAAAAGCAAATGCATTCAAGAAATCACAAACCAAGACTGCATGCCTTACGAACAAGCCAAGAAAAAATCTGGTTTTTTATTTAACATTCTGGTGTTATGCATTTAACCTTAAGCCCTCTATTCATGAACAGATTCAATGAGATTTTTTTCTTGGAAATGAGGTACGGAATTGGACTCTCAGATCTCTTTCCAGTTTTTACTCTTATAAAATTCACAGCAGACATACCGTAAAGCTCTGTATTTAGTGTCTTAAATTTTATGTTTACATTAATCTTGAATCTTTTTAGATAGCTCACGTGCATGTTGCAAGTTACCTGTTGTGTTAACGCTAAATTTGGGATTTATATTTACTACGAGAATAAGCATTTAGAGTTTTGTAGCTTCCGGTTAGCTCGAAGGTAATTCATCTTAAATGTTCCTTTAGAAAGCTGTTGAAGGTCTGGATGGCTTTATTTATAGTGCATTAACTGATAACAAGGTCTGTTTTCCCACTGATGTGCTAATTGAAAGCAAAGTTAGACACTGAAATCCCGCATGTTTTCATGAAAGAATAGACTGCCAGATTATTTATTATTCTGCTTTGCATAATTCTACATTAATTACAAATTTGAAAAACAAAGTTGGTTTGACATGAATTTGTGTAAGTAGATGTTCCCTCCAGGGGACAGGGGAACAGATTTTCAGTGTGGTATATGAAGAATGAAGAACAGCATTTAAATTATCCCATTCAAACATACAAAACTGTCCCCAGAAACTATTGCATTCCTTACAGTTAGCTGGAAAGGCTCTTCTAAGTAAGTGGTATTCATGGCCAATGTATTGAAGGCTAAAACTCAGAGGTAAATTAGAGATAGAGAAATCTCTTTCAGCGCTGAGATGGGGCTGAAGTTGAGGCTGAGGCACTCGAAGCTAGCCTCAGCAATGCAAATGGCTTTGCTTTCATAGCTGGTGAAAAGGGGAAAGACCTTAGACTTTCTGCAGTCATTTTCTGGCTGATAGCTGTCTTTCTTTTGCTTACTTTGATATTAATGTCTTCTAGTCAGAGACCTTCTCAGACTCATAATTCAGAAATATCCTGTTGTATTTTGGGGCCACTTGAGGCAGACGTACAACTAGGGACATGAGGTAGGTGGAGGGGGTGGTGGTGCAAACTGATGATGCACCTTCACGTAATTTACTTTGCCATTAGCAGGAGGTGCACTACTATTGATGTATCTGAAGGCAGCATCCAGCCCAAAGAATAAATTTCCTTCCTCTATGGAATACTTGCAAGCCTGGTTTTTTGGTTTAGCAGCCATCTCATGGGTGTCTAAGCATTGTGCAGACTAGAAAAACATCTCTGACCTTAATAAGCTCTTTGGCATTATTTTCTTTCTTAATGGAAAAGTAAATTTGGTATGAAAAATAAAATCCTCTGCTGAGCTATTCCTTTAAATACATTAAGAAAAATTTTGGAGATTTTAGACATTTGAAGGTATTATTAATCTTTGCTACCTTTCCACTTCAGCAGTTATCTGGTGTGTTTCTCTGATTCAGCTGTATCACAGGTAACTCACTCATGCATCCTGCTTACTGGGATGCTGGTTGGGATGTTTTAAGAGTATTTGAAACATTTCCCTTAAATCAAAAGGGAAATACTAAGGAGGTGACATTTTAGAACAGGCATTCATTAGCTCTCTCATAAACAAAGACGACATTTTAAATGACTATCAGAACATTTATTTTAAAACATAAACAACTAAATACCCCATCTGAATACTCCAGTCAACACATATGGCAAGCATAAGATAAGGGCATCCATCTGTTGATCTGAGTACCCATTTTCAGCACAGTGGCCTTCTTTATTATCAGTGCAGCAGTAACTTAAATAGCTCCGTTTCCTTCCTTGCAAGTCTCCACATTGTTTGTGGTAATTATTTTAAGGGAATTGTTACATCTTTTGGCATGGGAAAATGTATTTAAAAACAAAAGATGCCCCACATTGTCACCCTGCAATTCAAAAAGAAATTACCAAAAAGATTAAAGAAAACCTACGTTACAGTAGAGCTGATGATAGAAGAAGAAACAAAAAGATGTAAACCTTCTGCTTTCTGCTAACAGCTCTTGCCAGTGGCACCGTGCAGCTGGGCACGTAAAATACCACTGTGAGTGCGATCTGAAAAGGCTACTGGAGAACTGGAGCTGCTGGTACAATTCACTCCACGCAGCAGTAGATGGAGCTAATTAACTACTCTTCATGATTGAATAAGCAAATGTAAATGGCAAATGCTAGTTAAGGAGGACTCTAGGGAAAAGTGATTACTAGCTGACATTTGTACTCTGGTAAATAGGTCATGTTTGTAGTGACAGATTAATTAAAATCAGAGAAAACAGCATTGTCAGGTGGACTGCTGAGGACTTCCATTTTCACACTAAAGTTCAGGCTTCTCAAACCCAGCCACTTGTTTCCATCATTTTAGCCACTGGAATTGTTAACATATTCTGCCAGTCTGCAAAGTAACTTCATGACCACAATACCTCGTGTTTTAAGACTGAATTTTCTATCCTTATTTCAAGGTTTTCTCCTGCAGGTTTATAATGTTTTCAAATCAAAGTATTATAGCATCTCAGTATTTGAAGGCAGGCAGAATAGTGGCTGTACCAACAGTTTTCCTATAAATAGTTAGGAATCCTAAATAAATGTTCCTAGGTAATTCACTGGCACACTACTAACAGTTGACACAAGGATCAAATTAATTTTAAAAGCTAGTTTAAACCTTTTTGAAAGGTTTTCCTTGAAACAAGGTTTGTAGAAATTGTGGGAAACAGCCACGGGAGTCTTCTGGGCTGATTAAACAGCTCGCTGCAAGAACAAGCTATCTCAACCTGAGAGCTGAAGACTGGAGAGGATTCCACTCACTGCAGAGAAGTGGGTGCTTGGCAGCACTTAAAGCAGATAAGCTTGACAAGATTTTGAAGTCTCTAATGGGTTTGCCATTACTTGTTATATAACTTTATAATTAAAACCAGGGGTCCACTTCAATAATATTGCCAAATTCAGCTTTTCATCAGTTTCCATCTGGAGACATCTTCCTTCCCCAGTCCCATCTGACAGTCAAACTTTTCATCCTCAGAAAGAGAAGGACAAGAGCGTGTTTGGGGGTATTTCAGTCTCTTGATGTGAGTTTACTCATATAATTTGGGTTCTGGGTTTCTTTCCAAAATGGAATAAACCCTATATTCCCGTTCCACATCAAACATAGCCAAAACATCAGAAGACAAAAAACCTGTAAGATTTTAGCACCATCACATGTGCATACAAACCGTAACCCTGATTAATTTTCAAACTCTGCTCTGAATTTAAATTTAATCCAGATTTAACCACTGGATAACTTCATCTGTATTAATGCACAAACAGCTGCACCACTGTTGCTTCCCTTGCTATAGCAGGTAGCTTCTGGAACCTAGGCAGTAAAAAGATTTGATATTAGGGTTATTTTATTTCTCAGAAAGGAGAGGAATGTCATTTTTCTGCTTTAAAGGCAAGTCAGGAATGGATCCAGAATAGCAGCATTCACAGCAATAGCTCTAGCTGGGGCTTGGCTGCTTTGGACGCAGAGCAAACTGGCAAGTTTGTATACTGAGAGTATAAAATGGATTTCAAACCTGAATTACATATTGACATTCTGAGTGTGTATGCCCCTGGCCCTCATGCTGATGTTAATGGTGTTGCTACAAACAACATTCATTGCATCTCAGAAACAGGAACAAACTTGTGAGATTTGCCAGCATGGGGAAAGCCAGCATTGCACCCACTGACTTACTCTTGAAAGAGGCAGAAGAAGGGATTGTCTCCTCCTTTTCTATGTCCCAGTTTCTGTAGGAGCCAGTTCATTTCAGTCCACTTCCAGTTTTAGTTTATTGAGCACCTGCTTTGGATGAGTGCCACTACAAGGTGAACGAGAGTCACGTAGCACTGCATTAGTCCCTTCTAAGGCAACCATCTGTACAATTATATGCATTTAGATGCTAGTTGATTAGCCTCATATGCTGAACTATGTTATGCATGTAGGTAATTCAGTCCTAATCAAAGAGCTTTCCATTCACAGCAATACGTTTTTGATGGTATCTAATGAATACAACTGTCCTTTTCTGTGGTATTTTCCACCCTTGTGAAGACAGGAAGACCTATAGGAACAGCTTCTACCCTACACTGTCAGTCTATGAGTTAGCCACAGGAATCTGGTCCAATCCTTGCTGTAGGTTTATAAGGCTTATTCTGACAACCCTTTGGTGCATTTCTGAGAACACAAGAACTGACAGTCTTGACCTCTTGAAATGGCACAATCTTCAAAATAATAATATAGCAGATTAAAGTCTGAAGAAATTTTGTAAGTAGCTAAATATAAATTGAACTTCGTTCTCAACTTCTTTCCCAGAAAGATGAATACGAGATTGAGCATCATTTTATCATCTTCCCCCATCATTCTTTATCATTGTATAAGTATTGTGCTCAAGTACCATTCCTAGTACTTTTTGAGGTTCTTTCATAATGAAAGATTTAGAGATCCTTGTCATTTTTTTTCTTTAAAAGAAAAAAATAAAGTATGATGTGCAAATATCTGAGAACTTTGAAGTCTGAGGCTTCTTATACCCCAGGATAATTTTAATTCTACTGAACAACCTTTTCATGTACTGCTGGTGCACATTTTGCAAAGCCTGATAATAAGAACTGATAACTCTGGAGATTTCCATACATTTCTATAGAGCATCCCATATGGATGCCAACTGCATGGCTGACCCTGCACCATTTCAAACCACATATGCTTGCAGATGCTATAATCTTATTTCAGGTGGAACAAATGACCAGACTCAAAATGCAAATTCCTTGTTCTGTGACTGTCCTTTCCAGCACATTCCAGCTGCTGGGGAAAGCCTTGCTAAAGTTTTGGAAAATGAGATGATATGACAGCTGTAATGGTAAATATATTTTTGTAGCTGATCAGTCCCACTATACACCTCTAACCAAAGATACTATAGAGCCCAAAAGGAAGAAGAGCCAATTTCTTTATTTCTAAGGGAATCCTAATTTCTAACTTAGCACTTCTGGGTCAATAATTTCAAAGCTGCATTTGCCTTGGTTTGCCATGTATTACCTTAAAATTCTTTGCACAGTATCTACACCTTTGTTTCTATAACCCAGCTGTAGGTCACCTTTCTGTGAGCATGTAATGTCCTGACCTGGATTTCTCTCCTGTCAGGTAAATTGAATTACCATGTAGCTCTTTACCAGCAGAATCAAAACCTGTTTCTGTATCTTTTGCATCTTTGCATATGCCTGTGTTCTAGCTCTAGCATTTCCCTTCCCAGAAGGATCTACATTGTTCTTTGACAACGTCTGGTCTCCAGATGAACCGCCATGCTGTACTAAAGATGACAGAGGGACAAGCCAAAACCATCAATTTTAATGATATTTCAGCATCATTCTGGTCCTGTGTCATTCCTGTGTACACTGCAGCCATCAATCTATGTTCGTCTAAAATGGTTTGTGCCAGAACCTTAAATGCAGAGAGGGCAGAAGAGGCTAATTTATTATATTTTGACAAGGACAAGCCTCATCTGGCAATCCAGTGTGGCTGAGTGTATCTGGTGAATAGTGCATCCACTTTCTCAGATCCAAATTGCTCTTTTAGTTTTCATGACCCTCTTATCTCTGTGCTGTCTCTATCCACCCTGGTTTCCTTATCACATAATAGGATTGTGCCTCTATCTTCCAATTTCATTTCTATTGGCTTTCAATGTGCGTGATGCTGAGAGTGCATGCTGGTACCTAACCCTCTCTCGCTGAGAGGTGGGATCACTCACCCCAAAATGTACTGCCTGATCTGCAATGCAGGAGACTATTGGCCACAGCTGCTGGCTCCTCTTGTCTCTTTGGCTTTCATTTCTGATTTGAATCACTACATACACCAAGGGGAACCTCTACCCACACCTCTGCCTATCAAGGGCTCTCTAACAAAAAGTTTCGGAGACTTAAATAGATGGGGCGAAGAATGCATTAGGTTAGATGTATCAATATATCTGCCCATTAGTCCATGCTACCTAGCTTTTGTGAACCCATTGTTGTATTTTTACCAAATATCATAAAGGAATCGAAATCTCAGAGATAGGATGTTCCAACAAGCTTTATGAAAACAGATGTCCAGGTCAGAGGGACATCTGACTGCTACCCACTGAGAAAAGCACTACAGCATGAGCTTGCGTCTTTTTAAATCCCAGAGACTACACAGTGAAGAGAGCACATCTAAATGCCTCAAATTCAGAACAAGCTTCAGTCACAATTTACATCTTCCAGACATGAGAGTCAATCAACACCGAAACACAAATCTGGAGAAAATCAGGCTTCATTAGCTCTAATATTCATGAGCTACTTCTCTTCTCTGGTCCTCAGAGACTGCAGGTCACGTAGAAGGGCAGAGGCCTGCTCTCTGCTTTTTTCCTGAATTACAGTGGGAGTTAGAATTTATGTCTTCAGCTTGGCCTGTGTGAGAACACTGCACAAATGATGCTGCTATAGCTATAGAAAAAATATTTATGTCCCTAATCTGCCTTTTGTTCTCATTCCCTCCCCCCCCCCCCCTTTCCTCCTTCTTTCATCTTTGTAAATACACTCTTTTAGTATTAGACTAGCATTTTTTTCAGCTGAATTTAAATCTCTCTCCTGGTGACATTAGCTAAATAAAAAAATCAGCCTGCCTCCTTCACCTCTGGCCTTGGATGGCCTCATGGAAATCAAACTGGGACATACAAGGGGAAAGAGTTACTGGAAGAAGTGTCTTCACCTTTGTAAAAAAGAACAACTAAAGTAAAAACCAGCTGAAAACAATTTATTGTTTTCATCTCCCAAGAAGATTATGTAGATGTCATTCTGAATATCACTGGAATGTTACAATATATGCACAAGATATTTTATCTAGGACCTGAAAATCAAAATAATGATCAGAAGAGGGTGCTCTCAGCTCGTGCTGTGTTGGTATTGTTTTGAACATTTTGGTGGGAGTCTGCAGAATTTTCTTCTCTGTTGCTATTAAGAAAATGGGTTTTTTGTTCAATACTTTCTGGGTTTTTTCACCAAATAGATTGTCCTTTGTACTGCACCATGTGTAAAATACAGGCTCAAGTCTTTGATTCTAGACGTTTCTATATGCTTTAGAAGGCCTTCTGTAATATTAACATAGGTCATTCCACAATGAACTTGCTCTCTTTGGGCTCACACTATTTTCTATGTTATGTTTATGTTCTCATGCAGTCACACTCTGGTGACATTAATATTTACAGGAACTGAATTCCTAGCACCCAAGACTGAGTGCTATGGAAAACTTTAAAAATTGCAAGAGCAGCAATTCATTCCAATAACACTTGCATTTTTATCCAGGCATGAAAAAGAAATAATAACATATAACTTGAGTGATCAATTTACAGTTATCAAAATCCCACATATCAAAGTATTCACAAACAATTGATTAACTGATCTTTAGAGAAGAATTTAATGAAAACATAGTGCTGCCAATGATGAGATTTCTTAGCAAAGCATTTGAACGCAGAGTTCACCTCAGGGAGTGTGGTACCTCACATAATACCTGACATTTTATTAATATTAATACCTGAAGTTTTATTAAAGCAGTGTTGATGCCACAGATAAAAATAAGCCTTTTAGAAGTTAGTTGATATACGTGTGCAGTTTCTTCATTTTTTGGAGGGCCAGTCTTTTAAGGTGCTAAAATTTTGCTGTGCACACAGCACTAGAACACAGGAATAAGTCATGTTATAATCCTAGACATTTGCAGACTCGGTTTTCTTGTCTGAAGTGGTGTAGCAGAGGGTAAATTCAGGCAGAAGGAAGGCACCCTCTTTTAGTTGGTGCAATGCAGCATTTAGCTCTGGCCCAGCCTGCTCATGGATGAGACCTCTCTGACTCTGATTCCCCACTGTTTCACTTTGTCTAGCAATACTTAGACTTGTATAAAGTACCATGTAGCCATCTTTTACAAACATGTACAAAAACTGCCTGGAGGGGGAGGCTCACGCTTCTTGTATTCAGCAACAGGGATTGAAACGGATTGTAAAAGGATTCTCACTCTCTGTGCATGTGTGTATATCTATCTATCTACCTACCTACCTACCTATCTATGTCTGTACATATACCCATACAAATGTTTCTTAAAAAGCATGGTTTTATGGGTTGGTTCCTTCTGCACTTAAGAGACTGCTTTTCAATTATATGTGCATCAATGGTCAGGTCAAAAATCAAACCAAGTAATAAACAGAGCTCCTGCAGGTCCACGTGCAGAGAGGAGCTACTCTGAAGAGTGGCCTTTTGGGAAAGAGTTAAGAAAGCAAGCAGAAGAAAAAATAGAGTCCCTGCCTCACTGAGTCTGTTTACATTTGCGGGAAAATGGCTGATGTTTGCCAGGACTCCGATTAAGAAAAACCTGTCTTCCACCATTTTAGATGTAGGTTTGTGCTTTCATTGTTTTTCAGAAGAAGGGGAAGGAATGAAAGTGAGAAAACACAAAACCAAGACCAGTTTTCTTATGAAATGTTTATCTGAAAGCACCATATTACAAGGAGGTAACCTGTCACTGCTATTCTAATGATTTCCATCCAAGTTCTTGGTGTTCCTGCACTCCTCAACATGACAGGTTAAAAATGAAGGAACCGTGTAGCTGGGCAGCACTGTCCCAACTGTCAGGAGAGAAGCTCATTTCTGGTCTCACATGGATTAGTGTAAAGTGGGACTCAAAGGCATATCAGAGAATAAAACATACGAATTATTGGATATCTACTACATACTGAAGAAGGGAGGTCAGAGGCTATAGGTCACTCTTGTAGCTACTTAGGCTGGGAGTGTCTGGAGGGTTAGCAATGAGGGTGCATTAAAAAGTCGTAGGAAAAAGCAGGAATCGAGCCTTCAGGTCAGCAATAAGGTAGCACAGATGGAAAGAAAGGCAATACACAGCCCCTAATCACACCAATTGTGAAAAGACACTAGAATGTGGACAGCAATTGCAGAGGGATGTTCACAAAATCATAGCTGACCTCTCTGAGACTTGGACAGGGAGAATAGATATTAGTGATCTGCACTGCAGCTAAACCACTGCATTGCAGACAGGAGAACTGAGTTTTGCCCTTAAGAACTAGCAAGTATTACAAATATAAACGTATGAATTGCATGACCTGAGAGGTGGTAACACGCTGCCTCCATTGCTGCCTAGCAAATCCAGTCAGATGCAGCTGGGGGATTATAATGATGTTAGCAACAATCACTCAATTTCTAAATGCCTGGAAGAAAACTAGCAGAGGTGTAATGAGAGCCCCATAAGATGACACTTTGGAAAATATCAACCTATATTTCAGCTATTTCCAAGATAGGTTTCCACCCAAAATGGGGCTACTGTAGTAAAGAAGGGGCTAGACAATCCCATCCCAGAACACGACAATTTCCCTGTCTGCCTTTGCATTTGATGAGATGTAGGCTGAACAAAGGAAGAGTCTGAAGGTTTGATTTTCAATAGATCTTACTTCCCACTGACAAACCAACATAAAGAGCACTGTAGCCTCACAGAACACGGGATTGAGATTTTTGGAGACTTTAGTACTAGTCCCAGTTCTCTTGGAGTCCTTTTCAGCTGGAACCTCCCCACTTACACAAAGGAGTTACTAACCTTTCACGTAGAAGTCCTTGGTCTAACAATGCAAATTGCTATCAGCAGCTGTATGTTACTCTTAAAATAAGAGAACAGATTTTTTAGTAGGACTTTGGGCACCCTAGGCTTCTGGACTGGGGAAGAGGATGGAGCACCATACCCTTGGGGTATTGTTCAGTCCTCATTTCTTTGACTCTACGATGACCTTTATTATCAGGGCAAATGAAAGCACAAAGACGTGTCAAAAGTCATACAGTGAAGATATCTGTTTGGATTTGAGATATTTCTCAATAGAAAACAGTGTTAATAAAAAGCAGACAGACTCAGCTGATCATTATAAGCTTTGAATGACACCTTTTTGGATGTGGAAGGCCAAAAAACATGAGTACATTATGTAAAACAATTAGCTGCAAACTATTTTGCAATAAAAAACTACCTTGTGTTTAAGGCAAATTTAAATAAAATGCCTCAAATAACTGTGCAGTTTTTCTAGTTCAGTGGAAAAAGATAATTGCTTTTCACAAGAAGTCATCTTAGCATTTTCTGTTTGATGCCTCAGCCTGCAAAGAACAAGCTGAATTATTCCACTACTGAAAATATCTAAGGACAATGGGCTATTTTTTATAGCTCACAACCAAGAATTTATATTCCATATTTCTGTCTTGGTTTGTGTCTACCTCCACCAGCACTTTCAGAGCTAGCAAATGAGCTGTGAATAGCTGCTCCTCTGGCCCCAATATCTGAGGGAGCAGCAAGCTGTAAATTGCCATGGCTCTGCATATTCTTAAACATTCACATTTGTTGCTTGTATTCCTCTTCTTGCTGCTCCTGAAAACCTGACCTGATTATATGTACAAGTGTAGATCTCTATTTATTGCCTGTTGCTATTCAGCTAATGATTTAACCTCACATAGTTTTTGTGTAGCTTTTATTGTTCACTACTAAATATTTTACCATTCATAAAGATCCATGCTCTAAAAGCTGTTACTAAGCCGACTTACCGACATTGGTTGACAATGATTTTACATTAAAAAAAAATCACCACTGTATTTATTTCATGGATCTAACTTTTGGATCAATTCTTAATCACCCACTTTTGAAGGACTACCGCTTTACTGCGGAGCAGCTGGAAAGTATTCTGCTCCTTTGAATATCCAGCATGAGGGCTTACCAGGAGGATTTTGGACCTCTGAGGAAAATACAAGCAAGAAAACTGGAGAAATCCTTGAACAGACTTCAGAACATAATATATATTTTAAAAAAATCAACATGGATTTCTGCAATAAAACTAAAGCAAAGAATATATGACTGATCCTGCACCCTTTGACCCTCACTGGTAAAGTCTGTGGAGATTCATCTCAGCTTTTTTAAATGGAAGAAAATTAAACTTTAAAACCAGCAGCAGTTGGGTTTTAAAACAGGCATTTGTACAAGCTGATTTTCTTTTCTCCAATAACAACAACAACAAAAAAACAATGAATATTTTATAGCTAAAATTCATTTATGTATAAAAACCCACAAAGTTATTTCCTCATTGCAATGACTATAATTGTATTGCTTCAGATAACCCACAGACATCTCTATAGGACAGAGAACTATTCAGTACCATGTGAATTCAATCCTTTTCAGAATTATCACAGCTGGCAGATAGGGAATAAATGACTGAATGAAGGTTTGCAAAATCCTGCCCTATACTGACACAGCAATTTCAGCTATTCATGGGATTGTTTTGGGAACCTCTTCATCAAGAAAGATATTTAATCTGTAAAGACTTTTCAACAGTCCTGTTTTTAAAAATACATATGTCCTTCTTTTTTTTTCCACTTTTGATATGTGTTTAAGGTCTATGTCTTTAAAAGTGACTTTCCAAAGACTTTAAAACCTTTATGTCTGCACTTTGGGAATTTTGTATAAGTAGAGAATTGAAGGTTGACTCCTGTTCTTAGATGCTTTCCTTGAAGATGAACAGTACATGAGTTTAAAATATACTTGCTGTCTATATCCAAGTATTTCTCCTGAAATCTTGCCAGTGAGAGTACTGACTCTATTGCCAGGTGAGACAAGTAAAATGCTAACTTGTTGTTTTAGCTTCCTAGTAAAACTGGTATCTAATACTGATAATGCCCCTGGAAGTAGAGACTTAGGATTTAAAGGGACTGAAAATAAGATTCAGCTGTTACTGCTTTTGAAGTTCTACAAAATTAACATGCAGTGATTGCACCATACTTAATCTTTGCACAAATGGCAAAAAGGCTTTTTCCTGAACCTCTGTATATTGGCTAACATAGTCTACAGTTCCTTCCTATGCCTTTCTTCTACCCTGATGAGTTGGATGCTTCAGAAAATGAACCATTAGAATGTAGGATAACTTTTCTATTGATTTTTAAAGAAAATGCTGTAAATGGCTGTAACCAAATTTGAAGTAGGTCCTGAAACTTTCCAGCTAACATCTAAGAAAAGGTCTGTGGAAAGATATTGAAGTGATAGCTGTGGTGTGTGACTGAGTTTCAAGGAGTAAAAGGGAATGAAACTTTGTGTAGCTGGATAAAACAAAGCAGAAGGAGGAGAACACAGAATGAAGAGATAAGGAAATGTTGACTCAAGATACATATAAGTAAAACTTTAGGTACAACACCTTAGAAAGGGGAAAAAGATACCTGAACTTTTAGATGGGATAACTGTATTTTATTTATCTGTCTTGCAGCATTTTATGCTACTTCTCTGGCAGATATCCTGCAACTCTGTGGGTCTTGGGGAAAGGCTGACAGAAAGATGATGCTGTGGGGATTTCAGTCTCACTGATTTATAATTTTGGTTATGCTGCTGGGTTAGTGGATCATGTATTATTTCTTCCAAATGAGAAGCTGCAGAAGCAGGTAACATTTTCTCTGCATTTTGATATTGATTTGGAATGCATGATGGTTTAATATTTTGTTTTTGTTAATGATTTAATTGAAAGTATTAAAACACAAAGAAAAACCTACCAACAACAAAACAGCCAGGGATTGTGTGTGATTGATCCCATTTAGTAGGTGCTAGTTTGGAGAGACATGCATGCTATGCTGCAGCTAGCTTGGTAGTCAGTGCTGCCCTAGTCAACTAGGACAGATGTTTCCCAAGAATGCTACCTCTGGCTCTCTCTGTGCTGGTGTCCGGATTGCAAACAGTCCTGATAGGGACGAGGAGTGGTGTATTATCCTTTGCTAGGCAGAGGTGGATGTGAATTTAATTTGGGGGTTTCTTACTCTGACAAGCATAAATTAAAATTCTCTCTTCTCGGGAAAGTAGTGTTGTTTTGCAATTAAACCCATAAACTACTTTCTACTCTTCCTTCTCTGGGTATTTCTTGTTTCTGAAGATGGCATCATAGGCTCAGTTGTTCCTTGTACCTGAGGTCAGGTTGGTTCTGCAGTGTGGGTAAGGATTGTTTGGATTGACACAGCTGCTTGGTGCCCTTCTGTCAATGAAGGACCCGTGTAGCAGAGATTCACTGTACTAAATCTCAGATATGCGTTCCCCTCTCCTCTGTTTCCCCATACGAGGCACAGGACATGCTTCCTCCAACACTTCGTGAGTGAAGTTTCCAAATACCAATGAGCTATTAAAGATAAGAATTTAATTCTTTTTTTATTCTGTCACTGGGTGCCGCAATAACCTCTTTCTTTTTTGGATGGGGAGAAATGGTAAGGTGCCTAGCAGGTTACATAGGGAACTGAGGAGGAAAAGGGGGGGTGGATTTGCAGCAAAGCCTACCTAAGGAAGCATTTGGACCACTGATACATGTCACTGTTCTTATTTGCTTGTGTGTATGTATTTGGTGCGTACTGAGACAAGCACTTAAATCTTTGCAACCCATCCTGATGTTAGTGATAAGACCATTCCTATTGGATGTTCACTGTATTTTAATTAAATAATCTTCTAGCATATGTAACTCAGGGTATTTACTGAGCCAATATAGATCATCCTCTTTATTGAAAACCACTGAGTTCAATAACATTGGCAATAGTCTTGCTTATTATATCACAACCTTTTCAAATATTGTTTCTCATACAAGTCATTTAAAAGTTAGTCACAGGACATGTGGTAAATAGTAACGTAAAGAAAAACACAACTGATTATGTCTAGAACCATGTTATTTGCAGACCAAGTGCCTGATTGAATTTCCAATGGAGGCAATGAAAATCTTTGTTTGACTTCAATTAAAGTTTCATCAGATTCTCAAGCCTCCATGCAAATTAACCCATGTGGAAGGAGTATGTTAATGTGAATGAGCAAGTTCTTGCTTACACTTCTTAAACTTAAAGTCTGAAATATGTCTGCAACAAACAGATGATATTAAATATTTCTGATAGACAGGCATCCTGCTGGTTCTGGAACTCTTCTGTCTGTCTCTTACCTAGTTTTATTAGTGGTAGTAGAAATACTACTTAACATGCTTATGTACTCAAGTTCTCTGTCATTCTTTGCCTCTATGCTAAAATGAATAACTGTTTTTTACACTTTATGCCCAGTAGTATGTTCCACTGTTAAATGTCTCTGTTAGTCTCCAAATGCTAATTAACACACTAGTGAACTCACTGAGGAAATTAAAGCTTCGAGGCATTATTTTCAACCTTGACAGACACTGAGAAGTAGCATTTTGGTAACTATTCATGTATCGCTGAATAAAGCAAAAGTTTTATAATTTAGCATTTAGAGGAGATGCATGTGCCTGCCTACTTCAGCTTGAAAGATATGAAACCGTTCAATTTCTTCGATCTGCTCAGGCTGGCAAAAATATCATCAAGGCAACGTTTTGCATTAATTCCATGGATTTAGCCTTTGTAATTTCCAAAGGATGAGCAATAATGCAGTGCCATTTGCTGATGGATTGGGAAATCCAGGTAGCCAGCATCAAGAGGTGAAGGGATACGAGTTAAAGACATTCCTCCCAGGGGATGCACACCCATAGGTTTAATACATTTTCTCTTCTGTAATCGGGCATGAATATCTAATTACAGCATGTTTCATAGATGCGCGATCTTAATGAAATAATTTAGAGAGGCTCAAATTTTCCTTTTTAGTATCTTGTCATAATTGGGAATAAGAATTCATGAAAATTCAGTAGAATTGCCTAATCTCTCATTTTCCTAAATGACCAGTTTTTTGATGGCTTTAGGTTGTTTGGATATTAATTGTGTTTGAGATGTCATTTCATTTAACAGGAAATTATCCCATTAGTCTGTGGGTTTTTCACATGGCATTGCCATGCAACTTTCCTAAGAAGGACTACACAATGGGCTCTCTGTGAACAATACAAGATCACTGTTTAGTTATAAAGCGCTTGAAGGAATCTAGCTCAAAGAACAGTCTTCAAGCAATTAATTGATGTGGGCACGTAATAAGGACTTGAGGGGTTATGTCACTTCTTTTCTCCTTTAGTTGGACTCCTGCAGATGAAAAGAAGATGCAGACTGAACTGTTACTGATGATCTGCTTAAATATGGGTTAGCCAGGCACATACAATGTGGAAAAAAAAGTGTGACTTCAGTTTATAATGCCCATGACTACTTTTAGAATAATTACAGATGTGTTCTGTTCTTTTTGCATTAATGAATCCCTAGCATGTTTGTTCAGAAACTTTACTGAGAAGATACCAGAATCTCCTCTAGGTTTTCCCACTTTCTTGAAAGTCTATGATAGCATGTTACAGGGTGTATTTCAGCTTCAGTGAGTAAATTCAGAACTCCTAAAATGATTACTTTTATTTCTGCTTCGAAGGGCTGTGCTGCTTATGGCTGGGGTAGAGTTAATTTTCTTCACAGCAGCTGGTATGGGGCTCTGGTTTGGGTTTGTGCTGAAAACAGTGCTGATAACACAGGGATGTTTTCGTTATTGCTGAGCAGTGCTTACACAGAGCCAAAGCCTTTGCTGCTCCTCACACCAGCCTACCAGCGAGTAGCTGGGGGTGCACAAGGAGTTGGGAAGGGGGACAGCCAGGACAGCTGACCCCAACTGACCAAAGGGATATTCCATACCATACGATGTTTGGAATACATATAGCATATACAGGTGGGGGAAGAAGAAGGAAAGGGGAGATGTTTAGAGTGATGGCATTTGTCTTCCCAAGTAGCCGTTAGGTGTGATGGAGCCCTGCTTTCCTGTAGTTGGCTGAACACCTGCCTGCCCATGGGAAGTGGGGAATGAATTCCTTGTCTTGCTTTGCCTGTGCACGTGGCTTGTGCTTTACTTATTGAACTATCTCTATCTCAACCCATGAGTTTTCTTACTTTTACTCTTCCAATTCTCTCCCCCATCCTGCTGTGGGGTGAGTGAGCAAGCAGCTGTGTGGTGCTCGATTGCTGGCCGGGGTTAAACCATGACAAAGGAAAAGTAAAAATAAACAATGAAATCTTTTTTTATTTGCATAAACAGTAGATTATCAGACATAGGGATGTTCTTGCCAGTACAGCCTAATGAGTTTACAAAAAACCTTTGTTTTTAAGTAAACTACTGAGAAATTCTAAAGACTTGTATAAACTTGCTTTAATGCTGATATGTGATGCTAAATCCATAAGAAGATCCAGAATGAACTCACCCAGCACTTGGCAACCATAATTATCAACAAGTTAGCTTACACAGGAGCATAGTTAATGTAGGTGGGAAGAAGCCCTCTTGCAGTTTCTCTCTCCTTAACAGGTTTCACACTATCTCAAATCACCTTGTATTTGTTGCTGTGTAAGGACATATACCTGGGCAGTCACAGCAGAGCTGCTGAAGTTATCAGTGTCCTGAGGACCACAAAATTGTTCAATATAGCTAAGAATAAAACAACATTTGTCCATGTTCAGGCCACCCTCCTGTGTTGTTTTTCTTCCCTAATTTGGTTCCCTTCACAAAAGAGACAATAATAAATTTGAAAAAAACATCAAAAGACACCCCCCCCCCCCAACAACCTATCAACAACCCACTCCCCCCAGCACTGTCTGTTAATCTAATTGAGAATTGGCTGTCCATACACCTAAAGTTCAAGCCATAGATGCTCAGTTCAATTCCTGAAGAAACCACAGCAAAATTTTTACATAGTGAACTTCTTGTATAAATTAGAGTGTCATGCTATTTCTGTTATTTGACAAGATTAGTTCTATCGAGTTGCTGTTCCTTGGTATTGTCTTTTCACATTCTTGTTAACTATTCAGATAGCTGCCTGTTTTATTGAACGTGCTCTCTCTCAAATATAAAAGTGTAAAATGTCCTTCATGAGTTTTTAAATAAATAATATATTAAAAGAAGTTAGAGTTGTCAAATACAGGGTATATGCTTCAACTACCATGAATTGTGGTTTAGGTTACAAGAAGTGAGGCAACTGTGTTGGCACGTCTTTAATCTGAAATATGCTTCTTAAACATGGGAGAGGAGATAACTGTTGCCATGGGGTCAGAAGGCCCTTGGACGAGAAAGGGGCAACAGGGCTGTCCATAAAAATAAAGGTTTCAGTCTTTTGTGTTTGGGTAAACTCCTTTCCATGATATTTGTGTACTCTAGAAGTGGAAACAAGAGCATCCAAATCTGCCCATTAAGGTTAGAAAATGTCTGGCTTGTTTGTAATGTTTTTAATCACTAGGTGGAGATATTATAAATGAAACAATTTGTTAAAATATTTTCTTTACCAAGCTTACATCATGTTTCTGATAGAAAAATGTGGTATAGTTACAATTAAACCTTAGGTTCCTTCTATTCCTTAATTGACTATGAAATCCATATCAAAGGTAAAGTTTTCATACACAGAAACACAATCTATACAATTTGTCAATGTCAATTATATAATTGCACATATACCAGAAGCTCATGTAATTCTGATAAAACTATAATCCTCTTAATTTTAAGAAAAAAAATTTATTTAATTGCAACATACATATAAAAATCTTTGTAGGAATTGCGTACAAAGCATAACAACATAAATGTTTTGTCTTGGAACAGGATCTTGTTACTTAACACCATTAGTTAGCTCAAACAGGTAGAGTATTCAGAGGTAGCAAACACACAGAGCAAAGCCCCTGCCCCAAAAACCTTAGGGAGCAAAGCCAGAGCCCCTGCACCCCTCCTTGGGGCAGGGCTGCCCAGCATTGCCTGGCGTGACCTGTCTGCTCCCACCTTGCCCCAGGGTGCTGGCCGTGCCATGAGCAGCCAGAATCCCAGCACTGGGGACATAGTCCCTCTTATTTTTATTCTATTTTAATTGAATTTAGTAGCTGAAAAACCAAAATGCCAGCCCCAGGTGTCCAAAATATTTTCAATAACCTCCAGAAAGGACTTCCCAGGTTACTGGAGATTCACAGCCATAGCTGAGAATGCCTGATGAAGGGTACGTAGCAGTCATCATCCCTCTGCATTGGTTGGCATTGTTTTTGGTTTGTGTGTTTGGTTGTTTGTTTTTGTATTTTAAACTTGCAGTATATTTAGTAACTTACTTTGTCTTGCAACACTGGTGAGCCCAGGTACCCACAAGGAGCTTTCTTGGCCCTAGCATCCCGTGATCAGTGCACGTCACAAATAGTCCCCGCTGAGAAATGACTCATGCTCTTTAGTTTAGCCTCAGCAGACGTTATTATGGTTTTACTCGCCCTTTTCAGATACAACTACTTTTTTCCTGTGAATTACTATTATTATTCATGCTTTTATAGCCCAAAGGCAGACTAGGTGCCTTGCATTACAGGTAAAGGGGGAAGTAGTAAAATCCCATATTCAATGCAACTAGGATTTTCACATAAATTCCTGTCCCCAAAGAACATAGTCTAATTCCGGGCAGAGTGCAGCAACAGGGAAAGTTATTGCAGACCACCAGTTAAAAGAGATCGGAGGGGTCTAATTAAGATATATATATTTCATGTGCTCATGTCAATTATGAGAAATCTTGCAAAACAAATCTGTAACAAATCTTTTTTGTGGATTTTGCTGATAAGGAAGCAGACCTTGAGGGATGGGAGGAAAAGGGCATGCACTGCATAGATGGAAGGTTAGAAAGGAAAAAAAAGGCCCTTGCTGTATTAAGTTTCCAATGGCTAACATTTTTACATCCGGAGCCAGATTATCAAGTGAGATCTTGGTCCTGGGAGAGTTTCTGCCCACAAAGCCCACCCACTCACAAGAACTGCTTCATATGTAAGTCAGCTGAAATCTCTAACTGTCGCTGGTACACAAAGCAACCTGTAGGTCTTCCCGTCATCTGTGGTTTTAATCTGCAACCTAACATCAACCCTTCAGCTAAATTAATGCACTCAGAATACCGCTTTACCTGACACTGCTGTGCTATAGCATGAACAGAAGTTAAACAAGCCTACGGGTTATTTCAGTACTTTCTTCATCTAGAAATAACAGACCGTTATTTTAAGTACAGAAACAGTACCCTGGAATTCTACTCATATTTGCAATAAAATCAGAAATACTCTTCTGGAAAGAGCTTGAAAAGAGTTTAATTTTAAGAGATTATAGGACAGCTCTGGTCTTCTTCAAAAGAAGACAGAATAATAAACAGACATAATTCCTCTTTCACAAACACACTCGCTGACTATCATTTCTAAGCTCTGTTGCTGGAGCAATTCCTATTCTATTTCCAGCATCCCAAAGAGCAATGACACACAGCACTCACTACAGTGCTCCTCACATCAGCAATAAAAGGAACAAGAGCAAAATAAAAGTGAACATGGACAGACTTTCCATTACTCCCATTTTCTAAAGTAAATCATTTTTCTCTCTTATGATCTGCCCCTGCACAGAGCTGATAGATGAATGCTTCCCCTTGCCTTAGCTGAACCATCTGTGCTAGGAAGATTTGCAAGAGAGAACTCTATTCAGCAACTAAGAACCAGTGCTGGCCAAAAAATACAAGTGGCCTTCACAAACTATTTTTTAAATTTCTCTATTTTCTTTATCTTTAGGAGCACCATATCTTTTAGTGTGTAAGCTGTAAAAACTATTTCAGCTCTATCAGCTCTAAAAATTATTGAAGGTGAATAGTCAAGGACCTAGCCTTGAACAAGGAGCAAGATTTCAACAATTTTGAATTTCCGGTACTCTGCAGGGCTTCTGGAAGAATAAGGCAATTTTATGGTAAAATTCTAAATATTTTAGTTTGGCCTGGGCATTACTATTTTACATTATGTGTTTTCACTGTATCTAGATTATTTGCTGTGCTTTAAGGTGCATTGTTTTTGCAAAAGAAGGTAAACCTCGAGCATGAAGCTGATAATTAGAACGTTCCTTTTAGTGGACTAAACACATCTTTGTCTGGCATGCTTTACAGTGAGTCCACTATATATGACATCATTGTCTCAGTACAAGACTCGCCCTGTCTTGTCTTCCTGATTAATTAGAAACAGATTGTAGCCAGAGTTTTGACTGGTTGAAAGTGATTGTTACACAGCCAGGGACAAATGATTTTCCCACAGAGCCACTCCAGTATTCTAAAGCCAAGTTTAAAAATATCACAGCATTTTAATATTTACATTCATCATACAAAAAAAATGAACACATGGAAGAATCTGTAAGATATGGTATTACAACAGCCATTGTTCTTTTTATGGCACTGTACAGAAGCTGATCTAATTCTTCAGTTGTTACAGCTGGCAAACAACCAGTTTCAGGGCCAAATTCTTGCAGCATCTGTGTATAACCATCCAGTACAAAATTGGCAGTGAAATGCAGTTATACAGGCAGGAAATTGTTTATCCTCTGTTATTTTCTATACGGTTTCCTATATAATGCTTGGGATTGCAACTTCAGAAGCTCCTTTCCCTTTCTGAAGGGGAAAAAAATCCAGCATCCCCACATCTGTCTTATGTTGTTTGTACACTCAGTGCCTCCCCAGGGGAAGAAAAGTTTGTAAAAGTGTTTCATTTTGATTTTACTTCCTCTTGTTGTTATTTTCTCTGTTTGTTTGTTTATACTACAGGAGCAGACGCAAAAGAAATGTTCCAACCTGCCTTCTGCGCTTGGAGCCATCCTTCCTTCCTGGGAGCAGCTATCCTGCAGCGCAGAGCAGCTCCTCTTCTGGCTTTTCCTGGAGAAGACTAAAGCCCGAGCTTCAACGTGCTGAGTTGCGTGGAAACACAGGAGTGAAGCTATCCATTAGAGCTTTCTTCCTAGATTTTTAGGGTAAATTTGTAGACAGTTGGGGGTGTTCAGCCTGGAGAACAGAAGGCTGTGGGGAGATGTTATTGTGGCCTTTCGGTACTTAAAGGGGGCTGATAAGAAAGATGGGGACAGAATGTGAATGGCCTCAGAATCAGCACCATTTTTCCTGTAGCTTCTTACATTGAGGTTTTTTGAGCAGACCTTCGATTGCTACGTTTTCAGGACAAAATCCTGTCAACAGGATTCTATATTTTTTAAGAAATGATAGAACTCTTCTGAGTCCTGTAAAAGGACAATTTATTAAATGAATCTATAATTGACCCCTTTTTTAACCCATTGCATAACATTAAGCAGAAAGTTGATGTTACTTTTTAAAGACTTCTAAAGTTCCAGACACTTATTCTGTTGTTCAGTAGCACCTAACACCCTGATATCCATGGATATTAGCGTCTCTAAGAACTATTCAACAGTTATATCTTCTGTGGAACAGTCACAAACTGGGCAGCATAACACAAACAGATCACTAACATTTTGTACAGCATAATATGAAAACGATTTGTACTCCTGAATTTCCTTATACATGTCTGAAGTACCAAGTGAAGCATTTCTAGGGCAGCATGGTATTTTGGTGTTTATTTGGAATAACATTTTCCAGTGCAACTGAGAAATCTCTTCCTACATATAAAAATAATTCAAAACGTGTGCATGGGGCACTTAACAGAGGTATGTTTTGTTCTCTATGTGTTTTAAAACTGCTTTTTTTAAATATGTTACAGTGCTCTGGAGTGGATTCTTGTCGGCTAAACTGAAGTTATTTTGTAGCTTGCACTTGTGTGCTGCTGACAAGCAGCTACAAAGAATAGTATGTTTGCACAGCAATTGCTTAAAGTATTTGGAATAGACTGTACCTTTCTCCATCAGGTAACAGAAATGTCAAGTGAACTTGGGGAGGGGGGGGAAGTCATGAAAGGAAGCTTATAAAGATATATTTCTATGGCTAACACTGTCATCAGGTTTTGGTCCAAGTCCCTCAGCTGCACTCCTGGTGAAAAATCGCATCCTGTTGTGATTTGTAAATCTCGAGTGCAGATGTGCCATTCCTTAGAAACATCATAAGTTATTTGCTCAAAGAGAGAATCAAATCTGTGTGAATTCATTAAGTCAAACACAGGACTGTAAGTATGCATGATGAACCATATGTTTGTCAAAAGAGGTGCTGAATCAAATGAATGAATGTTTACACAAATAAATAGATGTGTACACAAGTGCATATCACAGATATCATTAAGAGATATTACATGTGCCTTCTAGAATCCAATCCATTTATTTACCCATAAGCTGGGGAACCAGCTTAATTAAACTGCAGTAAGTTACTTTCCTCTGTGAAAATTATTTTTGAATACTTCCTCCTGCTGCAACCACAGGTTTCCACAAAATGAGCACTGAACTGTCACATAACCCTTTGGTTCGGAAAAGTAAATACACATACACACTGAAGCCAAAACAGAATTAATTTTTTTATAAGCTTTTATAGCCTTGTCTGAAATACAGAAGCAACAGCTGGGAGTTTTAACATATGTCCCAGTCACAGTACAAGTCTTCCACCCATCTGTAGAACAGACATAATCATGTTCATTAGGTTTTGTGATATTTAATTTATATAACTCTTTGATATATCTAGTTATAAATTGGGAGTAAGGTAATAAGTTTTGACTGCTTTGTCTTCTCTCATGGGTGACTTTCCATCTTGTTAAGATATTGTCCTTCTATTCTGATGAGGATTTGAAATCTAAAAGATCATGTGTTCCAGCACCTGTCTGCAGGATACACTCTCCACTTTCAGCTGATATTACAAATGCTGCACACTCATTAAGCTGAAAATGTGCCCAATTTTACTTTAAAAGAGCAGATGTTTAAGAATTGGGACTTTCCAAGCCCCATATGGCATTAGTCCAACAGTAAATTCTTTTTCTACGACTGTGAAAGCATCATGTTCCTGGAAGAAGTTAGAGGACAATGGAAGTCTGTGGAACAAAGCCTGAGATGGAAATATGCAAAAATGATCAGATAGCTGTAAGTAAATCATACATATTTTTGCAAACTCAAAGCAAATATAACTACCACCTAGAGTCCCACAACCACACACTTTAGGTTGTACCTGCTAGTAGGATTTGCTGTCATATTTTATACAACTGTATGTGTTTTAGAGACTGGTGGTGTTAGTATTCAGGTTATCACTAAATACAGGAACACGAGAGCAGCTGCATTAGGTCAGATCAAAGTTCCATATCTGTCTCACACTGCCTAGAGAAAGCAGATGTCCAGAAAATAACGTCAGACATGGCAAGCATATAGGATACTTCCCTCTGAGAGCCTCTAGCCACTTGCAATTCAGGACCTTTCTGAACCAGACATTGTTTCTACCTGTTTGGTAATCCTTGATGGACTTTTTATTTTTTTCTGTTTTCTCTTTCATTAACTTGTTCAGTCCCTTTCAACCCATATAAAATATTTCCTTCTACATCAGAGGCTGCAAAGAGCTACTAACTACTGTCCCACTCTGCTAAGTGGGACCCTGTATTGCTTTACTAGCAGGGAGAAGCTTTAAATTACTCTAAGAAAGCAATTATCTCTGATTCTATATCAAAGGCCATAAAATAATTACTCCCATGCATAATTTAATGATGTTAACAGGAAATGTGCAAATAGATTTACATGGGGGTTTCATCCTTAGAATAGATATGTTATTTTGATTAGTAGGCTTCTGTCATCTATTTCATATACTCTGTGTGCTGGAAGTTGATCATGTATTACCATAATAGCAATGGATAATGTCAGTGATGTATACATACTGTATGAAATAACAAAATTGGCATGTCTCTAAACTTTCTGCATCGGTTATGCACCATCATGGACTGAAATTCTATACCAATATAGAAAGAATGTAGTAACAGCACTATGTGACCTGGCTGGGGATGGTGACCAGGCAGCTAGAATGACAAGGTACCACACCCGCTGGAGATGTGGGAAGGATGGCAAGGATTAATGGATGTAAAGACATCTTAAGAGGGGAAAAAGATAAGTGTGAAAGCAAAAGAGCTAAATTAATCTTTTTGCATTGGTGCTCATGAAAAAAAGGAGCTGGAGGAAGTTCTGATCACAGGGGGATATGTTTGAGGAGCTGTCAGATTGCAGTGTCCATAGAGGTGCTTTGAGAAGAAAATAAGAGGAGTAGTAATAAATCTTGACAATCAGGGAGGCCTAATAAAGTTGTATGGCAGTAGACTCAAAATAGACAAAAGGAACACTGTTTGTCACAACATGTAATTTAGCTTTGGAAATCATTGTTAGCCCACTTAGTGAATGTAGAATTATTAATAGGTTCACAGGGTAATTAATACAGTGATGAAAAAAGACCCATCAAAGGCTATTAAGCTGAGTTATACTGATGCAACCTCAAACTGAAGTCTCTAAACCATAGATACACGAAAGTTGGGAGTACGTACTGCAAGAATCATCATTAAACAGTAGCACCATTTTCTAAACATCGGTAGCAACCACTACTAAAGACAAGATTGTGTGTTAGGTGGGTCTTTGGTCTGATCCATCTCAGCTGCTCTTGTGTTCCAGGAAGTCCAGAAAATGGTCAATGGTACCTACCATCATTTTTGAAATATGGGCACAGGTTCTTTATAATAAAGCAAGACAGGCTTTTTGTATTTTTATACGCTAGACAAATAATTGCAAGCAAGAATCTTCACATCATTAATAATAGATGTACATTTTCACTCTGGTGGGCTTTCATAGTGTCACCACCTCTTTTAAGAATAAAGAATGTACTGTACATATAGAAAGAAAACAACAATTAAAAGAGTGATTATTTCTGTTTGTACAGTAGTTAAAAATTGCTGTACAAATATTATTTGTGATCTTCGCTCATACTGTGCTGGAAAGATACAGCTGTTTCAACAAAGTAGACAAGCATGTAGTGAAATAGGAAACAGACTTGCTGGGAAAAAAGTAAAAATCTATATTATGTAAACTGTATGCTCTGAGGAGACAAGCTTCTTTCTTCTTTCTCCACTCGGTTTCATTTTAATTTTTTTTTTCAACATCTGTAGTCAAAGGATGACTGTTTTGTGCAATTAGTATGTGTTCCAGTATGCAAGATGCACAAATATTGGGCTGGTGTACATGAATATAGGAGACATTTGTAAATTCTGTGTTAATGTGCAAAATATTGACATGTTTCTAATAAGACTTTGAAGGCAAAAGTCAATTGATGACAGGGGTTTTTCACCCATAATCTATTAAAGAAAATACTGATTTAATTTTAAGTCTTTAAAAAAAAAACAAAAAAAGGATATGTTGCTGTACTCCTCCTGGGTGTATGTCCCCACATTTACCCCCTGTATGCTTACTTTTGGGTTGGAACCCAATCAGGAGTTTATCTCTCCTGCCAGATGTCCTCAGTTTCCTGCCCATCAGGACACTCTGTTCCACTCTGAAGAGGTTGTCCTTAAAGATCAACCCGATCTCCTGGGACCTTTGCCCTTCAGGGTAACCTCTTCAGGGATCTTGTCTACCAGTTCCCTGACCGAATCCTAAACTAACGTAACTTTATGTCTTACCTAAAGAGCCTATGTCTTTCCATCACAGTGCTGTATCCCTCTGATTCCAGAAACACTGAGCTCTGCGACTCTGCACAGACTTCTAACTCCTGTTTGTTTCCCACACTGTGGGCGTGTGTACGCTGGCAGTTGAAAATGGTCCCCACTCATGATTCTTTCTCAAGGGATGTATGACAGCCTCCCCCACCGGCTGGTCCCCCTGGTCACCCTTTCTTGTCTCCTGTTTCTCCATTTCTCTTCAGACTTAGATTTCCACCCCACCCCCCTCAAAAAAAAAAAAAAAAAAAAAAGTTTAAAGCCATGCTCTGTAGGTTAGTAAGCCTACTGGAAACAAAGGTCTTGCCCTACTTTGTCAGATGGGTCCCACCTAATGTATTTTCTAGCTTCGAGGTTGATAAATAAAAGATGCAGATAAAACACTTTTACCTCTAATCTTGACCTTCAACTATTTAAACCTCAACCTGTCCATTTTATTCTTGATCCTTGCAGCTAGGTGCTATATTAAAAAAAAAAAATTAAAAAAATGACATCAGGATGGGAATCTGTTCTGTGTTTGCCCTCTCTTTTTCTGCAACTCTGCAGTTTTATTGGTCAAAGAGCCAGCAGTATATATTTGTTTTATCTTTTAGATTTGCTCTCCTAGCTATGTAGTCCCCACTTTCCATAGCATGCCTCAACCTGTTTTATTCTTCCCACATATTTTCTCCTTTTCATACACAACCTTTATTCAACTAAATGGTTATTTTGTCTTGAATGTTATACTTTAGGGTTTTACATGTATCTCATTATCGATGATCCTCCTTATCTTTTCTTCTGGGGGGTGATATAACTGTATAGTATTAACACCATACTAGTGCAGTGGTTTTTATTTAAAAATCGCCTTCCTGTTGTTTCTGATGTAATTTTCATGATAGGTTGTATATTTAAATATGGGTGAAAAAAAAGTTCTCTCTCAAAATAACCATAACCTTTTTGTTTATTGTCAGAAACTGTCACTTACCACGAGGTTAACACTTTTTCCATCCTCCTGGGCATACATTACGGTACGAGTAAATTGCTGCAGCACATTGATTCTAAACTGCTGAATTACTGGTGTCTATCACAGTATTCAAACGGGTTTGCTCCCAGAGAAACATTTTTTCCATTGCTGAGAGCTCTGAAATACAAGTAGATTAATAATTTACGTTTCAAACTTGCTCCCAGCGTACTCAGTGGCAAAGCTCTCATTGCTTTAGGGACAGCAGGGTCCTGCTTCCTACACGGGGTTTGGGGAGACTCTGGTGTGGATACAGCTGAATGAATTAAAAGTTCCCATCAATATACCAATCCATGTGTGACAGCATTGTGAAGAAAGCACTCCTTTATTCACTGAATGACAGTAACCAGACTTATTCAGTTGAGAACATTTAACAAGAATGCAATTGGACAGATCTTCCATCATTCTGACCAAGGCTAAATTTAAGCAGAAGCACCAGAAAATATAGGTCACTGATTAATTCACTGAGATTCTGCATTCTTGCTCTGCAATAATCACTTAATGACAAGTTACAGCAAATGCTTCGATGTGATAATTAATTCTGGTTACACATTATTAAGGTCAGAGGAACTAACAGGTTCACTAATGATTTCTATTTTAAAACATGGGACATTTCAATCAAGAGTATATAAAATAGTAAATGTAAGGGAATTTAACAGTATTTACTGGCTTAGTACATGATTAAACATTGACTCCTGCTCAGCATGTAGAGGTATTAAATGCTGCCATTCTGTCAGAGGGGAGATTCAACATTTATGTTGAAATAAGCACTTCCAAAACTTTTTATTCTGTTTAATTATAATTTAACAAAAAATCCTGCACATAGTTCATATAGTAACAGACAGAAGAATAGTTCTGACCTCTCCTACATGGGAATAACCTAGAGAAGAGAATGGTGGTGAGTCTCTCACTATATGCTTTTCCTATGTGGAGGTACTAACCCAAGTGCCCTTCCAGTGCAGTGTCTATCCAGTTTTCACAAAACTTACAGAAACTTTTCATGTCTGAAAATCAGCCTGGTGTATCATCTGTTCTGATGCTTAATCAGAAGGTATGTTCAGACTTGTACATCATCAATCAACTTTAAAAGGCAATAGAGAAAAATATTATTTAAAGAGCTGTTTGGAAGTTTCAGCCGTAAAGGCACAGTCAGTGATCTAGCCTTTGCAGGTGTTTTGGAACGATCTGTCTTTATTGTCGAATCCCATGTAAAGCAAACCTGAAGAAGGAGATTAAACCTTGTGTTTGCCACCTCCTCCCCTCTGACATCTAGTAACAAGATTCCATATACAATGACTTGTACGCGGCCTGTTTTTAACACTCAGAAAATATGTTAACGTGATCCCTTTTTTGGAGCACATTTTTATAGGCACTGGATCTGCTCCGGAATCTCCCTGCATGTGAAAATCTACTTTTCTTTGCATCTGTAACAATTTCACCATTGATTTTGCACTCTGTGTCGTTGCTCTGGATAAGGATAATTCAAATTATCCTTCTGGCTTTCTCACGGAGATGGCCATTAAAGGGGTTATCACAAGGTGTGAGAAAAGAATTAAATCATCCCTTCTGACTCCAGAATAACTAAAACCACATAGCAAGTGCAGCAAATCCCCAATGGGAAACCATGCATGCAAATGTCAGGTTTTTTTTTTTTATTATTTTTGTTCATGGATGAGGCTGCAAGAATAAAATAAAATAAAATTTTCATATTATTAAAAATTGTCTTGTTATATAGCCTTACAAATTCTATAGCAATTTTTGGCTGTGTTTGACTTTTGAAAGTTTCCATTTGTATCATCATATAAAAACTATGGTCTCCTTCAACAACAGATTTTTTAAATGGATCTGACCATAAAATTCAGTTTGACTGTGCTTATATTGCATCCACAGTGAGGGTTTTTCTCCTTAGCAAGAATGGGCAACCTAAATAATAAAGATTATTTCTAAATGGATATTTAGAATCTGTTCATGAAAACTGCAATACATTACTCTCTGAAAGGGGTTCTGTGGTCTTAATTCACAAAGACCAGTCAAATGAGCATTTTGACATGAAATGTTCATGCAATAAACCTTAACAGTGCCTTCAGAAATGCCTGGAGAAACCTGTAGGAGGGTGAAAGCTTTTCTCCTTAGCTCTGCTCTGACTCTGCACATCAACGTGTATGTGAAACAAAGCCTTGACTTTGACTTTGTCCAGTTATTCTTGTGACCTGTGACACCTCTAATGCACTTGTGATAAAGGGTTATTTATCTCCATGCATGTGTTCAGGAAGGGCACATAGACTAAGGCTAGGCTGGTATCTCTGCTTATAAGAAATGGGCAGAAGGTTATTTAAACCCTTTTTCCTTCAGCTTGTTGCTACTCAAGATGTATTTACTCATAAATATTTACTGTCAAAGGCATTTGCTGTCTCAGTTAGTAAACCTCAATCTCTGCCATTCTCATTTCATGATACCTAAAATACTGTGATTTCCTATGAGTGCATTATGCCATCTTGTGCTGCTAAGACATTGATTTCAAAAGGGGGAAGAAAAAAAAAACAACAAAAAACTAAGAAAAGGAGACATCAACTAAAGTCTCATTAGGGAAATGGTGGCAGCTTGGATACCCAGGCAGAAAGCTACACTTCCATCCTAACAACCAAATTAGCCTTGTAACTTACTGTTAGGTGAAAAAAGGAACCGCAAAGTTCCCCAGTGAGGGCTAAGTGCTAGAGACAGCATCTTGCCTGACAATTTACTTTTCTCAATTCTTCCTATCTCTGAGGAAGTGGCACTTTTTGCATTACCATAGCCGTGTTGTAGTTCCCATAAAAATAAAAGGAGATGTTTAAAATGTAAAAGCAAGTTTCTTACATTACCATGCAAGCTCTCCAGAACAAGCAGAGTAGGTATCCTCTGAGATTTATTACATTTTATCTCAGGAAAAGAAGTCTAATCTGTGTTGATTCATGGTAAAACCTATACATTTTGTTTATTTTTTTCAACAATATTGAAGATTATAATAGGCAGAAGACCATTTCCTACAGCTCAGTATCAGCTCTTATGTTCTTGATTTGCTCAATCTATTAAGATATGAAGTAACCAGAACTAATCAATCTCATGATTATGAGTCAATAAAAAGTAATAAAAGTAGTCAAAGATTATGATATTTTAACACGTGTTTCATCATTTTGTCTTATGATCTGAGTACCTAACACAGTCTTATCTCAGCATTTTCAGAGTCCACAATTTCAAACCTCAGTCTGTTCAGACCAGGACAAGGCACTACTGTTAAAATGAGAGTCAGGAGTCTCACGTATTCACAGGACACCAGAGACCAAGCTCTGGAACAAAATTACATACAATTACACCACAGTTAAACCACAACTTGCAACTGTTGCAATAAAATTCTTTGCTGTATGGCTATCTTGGCTTTCTCCTAGATGAGATCCACTCTTTAGATTTATTTTCACGTACAGATGGACATCCACATCCTCTGCCACTTGGAAGCCAGTTTCCTTGGTAAACACAAAATGACTGTTTTGCCCTTTGCGACACGTAGCCATTTATAATGGTATGATATAAGTATGGGATTGTGAGAGTCCTGATATTTTGCAAATCAGTGATGATGCATTCATTCGTTTTCCATTTACTTAGAATGAACTTAACCCGTTGCTGTATTTAACTGTATTGTTGATTTTCTCTGGCACAGGAACTGGCACAGATTCCAAACATAAAAGTTAGGTATCCAGGGAAAACTCAGCTGTATTGAGTAGGAAGGATCCTCCAGGTACCAGGCTGTGTGGAAGGAAATCTTTGTTTTCATGGTCTGTGCTGTCCTTTGGCTTCCTGACAGCAAGTAACACCTAAGGTCATTTTCCAGTTGCCACTTCCATGGCAACGTGAAAAGGATTGTGGATAAATTATAAGACTAATCAGTAAATTCTTCACTCTGTCAACTGCTCTAGCTATTTCTTTCTTGAGAACCCACATTTTTTTTCTCAACAGACTAGTGTTAGCACTCAAAAGTCCTTATCTCAATTGTTACATGTTTCGCATAGACATTACTGCAACCACTGTTGGAAATGGCTCCAGGAGCTGGTTGCAGGGTGTTTATCAGAGACAAAAGTGGCCTCTGGAAGCCTGTTTGCTATCGACACCCCTCCAACCTCTTGCTTGCCAATGGCGAGAATTTTCACGGAAGTTTCTCATAGTTGTTAAAAAATGGCAGCAAAGCACAGCGTTAAACAAATAAACTGTATGGGTCAGGGAGGGGTAAGAAAACATTACCTACCCGTTATGCCACAAATTGCTTGAGAATATTGTTATAATATAATTTCAGAAATCTTTGAAGGAGTGGTTCTTCATATGTTATTTAACTCTTACCTTTTTCTTCTTTGTCTTTCTATCTGTTACACACAACTACGTTCAACTGCATTACATTCAGCTGGAGAACTGGCGAGGAGATGCCCTCTCTGACTGACGTAACATTATACCAGATGTCACAGACACAGCAATCAGGTAATAGGGTTTGGACAAAGAGATACGTAGGAAAAGTATAGAAGAAAAGTTGGCATTCTCTAGAAAAACACTGAGGTAACATAAGCTTACAAGCCAAGGTTTCATGTGGGGGTTTTTTTGAGCCATTCTTAGTGGCTTATTGCACTTAGTCAATAATTCCATCAATCGTATGCTGTACCTTTTAAATCCAAAACCCAGAGGGAGGAAGCACCCATTTTGTGTTCAGGTTATTACTCAGGGTGAACCATGCCCTCTCTCAAACAAACTTCTCTCTTCTGAATTTCAATCTGAAAAGTACACATCCCAATGAAAAAGTGATTAACAGAAATCTACACAGAAATAAAATACCTCTGTCAACAGAGGGCACCTGCAGAGAGGGATCCCAAAGATACATTTTTCAATGATTGATTTGAAGGTCAGCTTCTGGACTTAAAGAATGTTCACTGTTATAATCCGCAACAGAATCGACCCAAACCATCTCAAAAATATCTAATAAATTGAGGTTAAGAAGGGGAAAACAGCACTGAAAAAAATTATAATGTTTTTGTGGACATCCCAGATATCCAAAACATTTTTTTTATTTGAATCAGTCTGGTAAAGAAACACATGGAGAAATTTCAGACATGAATCAACAGTAAAATAAGGGAAAATAAGTAATCATAAAAGACAGGTTTATCAACTTGAAAATCCACTCACAGAGGCCTTGTAACAAATGAGACAAGGGGGATGAGCTGTCAACTCTGATGCCATTTGGGTCATTGTGATTATGTGGAGTTGAGAGTTCAGCATCAAAACATGCCTTTTGAACGCTGCAGTGTCATAAATGTCAAACTCATGAAACCATTTAAGTTAGTGAGTGATGTAGGGAGCCAGCCTCCATTGCAGAAATGAGCATTAACCAGTGAACACCACCAATGAATCAATCATCCAGTGTTTTCTTCAAAATATCCCCTTCCACTCCATGTATTTTTTTTATTACTTTTTTCCCCCCTGTAGCTACTTTCTTTTTCTCCTACAGTCATAAGAAAAACTCCTAGTTGCTTCGGTATAAATAAGCAGGGGTTCTCGGTAAGTGAAGCATCTAAACCAGAAATTTACTGTCTCTATCTGGGCATGAATAGAATACGGACTTAAAACAGACAAAGAAAAAGAACAAAATACAACAACCTTCTGGCTGCAAATAATTTATTTTGATCTGAAAAATTTCTGATATCTAAAAAATTACAATAGTTTTTTGATATTTTGAGAGAATAGTGATGGGTTTTATTGGAAACCATACTTCAAGTGCTTGGAAGGTACAGGATTACTTCTGTACTGCTGGAAAGTTGTCAAGAAATATCTTCTACATTGTTACACTTCTGCTTTGTTTGTTAGATGCCTACTATTACTCATACAATTAAAAAGTAACATGTCTAAGCAAAAGAAAAATCTAAAAAAAAATCAATTTAGGTAACTGGATTTATTTATTATTATTTTTTCAGAATTTGTTTAAAATATAAACTTTTTTTGTGCTAAAGGTATGCAGTGTGCTTCCTGAAATACCACTCTTATTCAAGGTTTATAGGCTCCTAGAAAGTTAGGTGAAAGTGTAAAAACTGGGACATACAAATTATATGGCAGAGAAAACACACAAATAAATGGACTAAAGGATAAACATTACAGCTTGGAGTGCATGGCTAAATATTTATTCTTAAATTTTGAAACCATTCTATCAAGCTGAAAAGTTATCCCTT
Source organism: Balearica regulorum gibbericeps (assembly GCF_011004875.1). Classification (NCBI taxonomy): domain Eukaryota; kingdom Metazoa; phylum Chordata; class Aves; order Gruiformes; family Gruidae; genus Balearica; species Balearica regulorum. The sequence continues at coordinate 16,609,664 of NC_046190.1, forward strand.
ACTACATAATTTTTTCAAGGTGGCTATAAAACTATTAGCAGTAATGAAGCATAAGTAAAATGATTGATTTTGCCAATCACTGGGAATCTACCAGACCTTGCGTTACATAAAATGCATCGCAGGTCATCTGTAGGCTTCATTAATCGTATACAACCCATTCATTCACGAGGAAAAATGATTAATTACTGTCTGTGGAAGCCTAACATTAACCTCACTAATTCCATGGAAGTGCAGGATATATTGTAAGCTTTTTTTTTTCCCTTTCACCATGTCAGAGACCCTAATCTGTAATCCTGCATGACACTTTAATCCATATAAGCAGATATCTACATCCCATGGAGCCCTGCTGATTTCAGTGGCTGATGTCTGCTCATGTCTAATTACAGTATATTTTTCCTACCGTTGATATGATGATAAAACCGTGTATATATAACGAAGGGAGTAGGGGCTTCATTTCACCCAATTTCAGCCAATAAAATTTTGGCCAATAGTCAAACTGCAAAAAGTGAAGGGAAGGCACTTTTCTTTGGGTTATTAAATATAGGCAACAAAACTGCTATAGAAGTCACATTATATAAAATTTATTGAATGTAATATTAAAAATAATTAGTTGAGACTGCAACTAACCTTCTTTTGGGAAGCTATTCCAGAATTTTTCTTCACTCAGGGCTGGAGATTGCCCACCAACACTGCAACTGTTTATTCCTAGACTAACAATGTCTAATAATGTAAAACTCTTCTCTCTCTTCTAGTGTTTACCCATGATATATTTATAGACATCAATACAATCCTCCACATTTTATTAGTCAAAACAAACAAAGACCTAAATCTTTTAATCTGTTCTCATGAAATGGGATCTTTTTCCCTTGATTAACCTCAGGATAATCTTAAACACTGGTGACACGAAACTTTGGCAATTTCTGGAGAAGGTCTCACAAGAGGCTTATGCATCTCCATTTCTACCAAAAAGTACTGTTGGTGACAAGTCATTTGCTGCTTGTCTTAAAAAAATAGATACTTGAAAATAATTATACTGTTGATGTCCTGAAACAACCACCTTATAGCGCTGAGTTGTTTTGTCATCCTTGTACTTTATGTCTTTCTGCTTCTCTGCCTTTAACTTTTTTGCTTGTCTCTTTTCTTTTACTTAAGACTGTTCCACTTTGGCTAAAGTTTGGTTTTGGTTTTGGTTTTTTTGTTTTGTTTTGTTTTGTTTTTTGTCTGTATTTGTACAATTATTAGGTCAATATGGTGATGCCTACTCAGCCCTACGGTGATAGTTATGGTACTAGTAACAGCTATATGCAGATATGCATTTTCATCCTCTCAAGATAAACCACAATAGTGTCAACTTTTTTTTTTTTCCCATCTCATGGCACTGTGGAGTTATCACAAGCAATAGCTGTGAGTCATTACAATTAAGTGCTCTCCTAACCTCTGTGGTACTTAACTCACACTTTAAAGGACATTTCATTTTCCATAGACCCTAGATAACTAATCCATTCCAGTCTCTTTCTGCAATCAGAACATACTGCAAAAAATCTCTGCATTCTGAAAGACATGTACCCCCCTTTTTTACTGAATTAAAAATAAATGTGATTTCACTGGCATGTGTTGTAGGGTCATTTCTCAATGTGAACAAACCCAGTCTCATTGCAAGGACTGGAAAAGAGATTCCTCTCCTTGCTTTTCTGAAAAATACACATGCTCTGAGATCATTTGTTTCCCCATGTAAATAAAAGGGAGATCTGTCTCCAGACCTACATGTGTAAGTATTAGCTTTATCTTATCACCATAACCATTTTTAGATTGACGGTGAGAGACATTGCCTCTGGTGATCACTCATGCAGTAGAATGCACATTATATTGCCAACTGACATTTAACAGCATCTAATATGCATTCAGCTGCTACTGGAAAAATTTTATGTAACACTTTCTAGATTTTGCTTTAATGTACAGATTACAGAAGAGATATGCAGTGTACTGAACAGTAATCTCCACAGCAGTTACATTCACTTTGGAGAGAAAAAGCTGACATTTGCTTACATTTCTTGAGCAGAAGAAATGATCACAGCTAAGATAACAGTTGAACTTACAATGCCATCTTTTAACCTTGTCTTTAGCTTGAATTTTAGACAACTAAATGCAATGGGAGATATTAAAACTAGAAGTAATTCCATACACTTTAGTAACCATTGCAGGGAATCACAGTTGCCATCGAAACCAATTTCAAGTTTAATGGTCTAGAAACCTTTGAATATCTGATTCACACAAAGACCCTCTACCAAAATTAAAATGAAGAATAATCCCGGGGGAAAAGCTTTAGAAGGCATTTATTTGTAATAAATCAAATACCCCTTTCTTAAGCAAACAGACCAATGTAATTAATAGATTCACCTGAGATTCAGCATGCTTGGATTTTGAGCTGAGACTATTCAAAGCACTCTGGGGGATTTAGATGCATATTGGTTATTGAAATTAAATCCCTTAGACTACTTTGAAAACTCTGAGCCTTGAATTCCTTCAGCCCACATGGGAGGCTGACTGGTTTCAATTACAAGAGGGCTCATGCTCAAAGCGATGCAGGTGATAGGAAGACTGCAGGCACCAAATAATCATTAATGATACTAATGAGTTAGTATCTACTGGACCCATGGACCATATGATGAAACTGGACAATTAGAAAGTGAAAACATAGCTGGATATGTGATGTTTGATCCGCCTTTGAATGAAAAATCTATCATAGGATTTCTTAGTTACATTGTGGTGCCTCCTTAAGGCTTTTGCCTAGGAAACATTTAGAAATTCAGAAGTTTCATCTACTTAAGCATAATATCTACTATTTTTACTGTGGTTTTTTTTTTTTTCTCCTTTCTTATTAGCTCTCACAATATATTACATAGGATGTTCTGTGTTTACATTAGCTTCTTTCCTGGATTTATTGATCCAGTTAGAAACATTTAATAATCAAAACATATCAGGTCTAAGTAGTTTCAATTTTGTTTTCTCTTAAGCTAAGTAAAATCTAGTATTACAGTCAATTAGAGGTAGCTTTAGACTATATAATTTTACAATTAAATATGTTATAGCTATGACAGAAAGTAGAAGCATTTAAAAGTTATTTAAACAGAGGGCAAGGTGCCTTTAAAAAAGAATAGAAACATAGTCTGCAGGTGAATAAGGACCATACATGCATAAGGCTCCTATTATAAAGTACAAAACCACACATGTGATGGTAAGCTGGCACACAACCGTAGTACTGCACTCTTGCAATAAAAATAAGGTTTTAAATAACTATCTCCCTATATTCTGCAAAGCCTAATGCTTCTCTGCGGTTAACAATGACATCTTTATTTAACTTCATTACTACATAAGCCTGCTACAGTTGTGTGCCATAGAGAACTGTAAGGTAGTCCTCATTTTATGAAATTAATCTCAGGTGCATTAGGCTGAAGTTTGATTTGGGAGCAGGGAAAGGAGCTTTTATTAGGAAAGAGCTCAGCTGAAAGAAGGTTCTGGGTTATTGATAGTATGCTGCGTAATGCTGACAGAGTTACACAACTCAAGCTGTGAGTTTATTTCCTACTTTTTCCCCTTTAGCCTGTTTTATCTGTTCTGTTATCTGGTAATCTTTATGCTAATTTCATTAGTAGAAGAAAATGAATGACTAAACCCTTTCTTTCTCAATAGTCTTTTATGAGGGAACAGTAGCACCTTGCTGAATAATTTTTGAGGAAAATAGAACAGCATGCAGGAAATAGTAGCAAACCAAAATATTTTCTTGAGTAAAACATTTCCTCTGCTGTCTCAGTATCATTTTTCTTCTTTTAGCTTGATGTTACTAACTTCCTATTATCTTATATGAACATGCTTATTCTAAATTTGATGATAAGAAATACACATAAGTAGAAAAATGCGCTTGCTGTTGTACCTGCGGTCTGAGAGTATAAGCTTTGAGATCTGTATGTCTGATGGTTGCTGCATCTCTCTTTTTTTTTTTTATTTTCCTTTTTTTTCTCCCCACCCCGGATGTAAGTTGCATGTAGATTTTAGTATCGTAATAGTTGATTAAACATTGTATTTGATGCTTTGCCGATGGGAGGAAGTTTGACAGAAATTCCAGGAGGGGGAAAAAAGAGTCTGTGTGAAACATTTTATGACCATCCATGAAGAGTTAAATAAGGTAACTCCTTTTGCCTTTTCGGTTTTGGAGGGGTTTTTTTTTTGTTTACTTTTTCCATAATTAGGGAAATTATGGCTCCTCTAGAAGCCTTTTTTTTTGAAATATTTGTGTTAAGAGATTTGAGGGAAGGGAGATGCAAAAGTCGTATTTTGGAACTTAAAATGATGAATGTGGTGACACTCACATAAACCTGCTCCAAATTCAAACTTTGATGATTTTTTTCACTCAGAAAGGATCAAGGCCAGCAAAAACAAACAAGAATTCCCCCTTCCATTAACTGTGGCATTTCTGACGCATTTAAGAGTACTAATATAATGCTGTCACTATTATAAAGGCTTCTGAAGAGGGGTCTACAAACAATGATGAGGAAGGGTGATACAGAAAGCTCAGATGCAGAGCAGTTAGTTAGGGCCAGTCTTTCCTCAGAAAAGCCATTTCAGGGACAAATTGGTGTGACCGTCTTCCCTCCAGGGACCTGTTATTTAGCCAGTGAAGGAGGCTTATATTATTTTCCCTGTTACTAAGATAAGAGTCCAGTTCATATAAGTAGTGCTGACCAGATTGATGGCCGTTCTTTGACCAGATCAAAGGGCTGCCTTCTTGGAAGATCTTCTTGGCCAGCTGAATAGCAGGGGGAAGTATGTTCATCAAAGAGCTGACTCTGTGATCAGCGGCAGCATTCCCTGCCAGAGGTTCCCCCCTCTGGGGTCAGAGTGCTGCTCTGCCACCTCATTTTACCAAAGATTCTTCCACCTTTTCCTCCTTAAAGTAGTTTAACTAAATCTTCCCATCACAGGATGTCTGGCCCACTCTGTACTGTTTTTTTTTTTTCCCCACAATGAAGTGTGCAATAGCTCCCAACACAGAGGGATGTGTCTTACTCCAGTACAAGGGCTCAGAACCAGCTGATCCAACACAGATGTTGGACAAACAGTAGCAATTTAATTTCTGAAGTCTTTAAAAAAAAGAAGAAAAAAAGACAGGCAGAAAATAGTTTCAAACATGTTAAGGTCTTTGGCACAAAAGAAAATACATTGTCTCCTCTGATAATCCCAGTTCCTTCTTTTGTCATCCAAGTAAATACCCTGACAGTCCTGGTAGCAATATATACTTCCAATTTATCTATTACCTGGCTCCATTTCTTTGTCTATGCTACTTCTTGCAGACCTTTCTAGATCTTTTCTCTTGGGCTTTCTCTGACTCCTCTACAGATCAGTTTGGGTCTCACCACAGAGATCCTTCCAGGAATAGAGAAAAGGCTGACTTAGACTCTGAGAAGCAGTGGTAGAAAATGAGAAGTATTTTTGTCCACGACATCTGCTAAATTTTTAGAGAATAAATTTCCAGACTAAATACTGATCAGACTAAAAAGCTAATGACACTCTTATCTTCCTCACTACTTTCTCTCTCTCTCTCTCTCTCTCTCTCTCTCTCTCTCTCTGTCTCCACAAGGTAAAGGTAGGTAATATTAAATGTAGTCCAGTTAGACACCCTTACTTTTTGGACACACCTACTGTTAAATCTGACACTAAATGCAAAAATCCCTGGAATAGTTTACATTGGCAGTAGTGCAAAACTTGGTCTCCATCTTCAAACTAACTGGTTTATTTCATAATCTTTTATGATTCTCATTGCCTTTGGGAGTCTATAGTTGCTTAGCCTTTGGTTAAATGAATTCATCTATCAGTATCTCCTGAGATATTACTTCCTTCTGAATAAAGAAATATTAACCGTCTTTTTGACCTGTAGATGGCCTACAGCTTATCTGAGTTACTTCTTGTCTTTGGTATCTCATAAATGATGTTATACTCACAAAGTTAAAATAAAACCTTCAAAGTAAAAGAGTAAATGGCTATTCACCACTTATTTTTCTGAACATGAGGTACTATGAACAAAAATAGTCTTGCACACTGCAACTGCTGAAGTTCACATCAGCTGCTTCTCAGTTTAGTCTTGTTTTCAATACTAAATCTGATTTCCTTCCTCTCCCCCACCCACCCATTCACATTCCTTTCCACTTCAGTTCTGGAATGTGTGGTCTGTGGCCAGCTGACAACTTTTTTTAAAAAAATAAATTTGAGGATATTTAAACAAGGCATTTTAAAGATCTATGGGTCGTGAGCAGGGAGAGCTGCTGGAATGAGCGGACAGTAGCTTGAATGATTTCTCTTCCCCACCCTGCATTTCCCACCTATGTCTTAGTTATGAAACTGGCCGTTGCTGACATTTTAAAGTGCTTTAACAACTTCAGCCAATTTGTAGTGCCATCAGTGAATGCCAGGAGATACATGCATATCCTAGGAGAGACACAGCTCCAATAATCTGTTAGCTTAATTTTAGTCTATACTCATTTTTCAGATATTTTACTCCTGCATCTTTAAGTTTTGTTCTTCTATTGCTTGATTAATGCAATCTGAACTCATTTATAAGTAGGTCTTATTTCTTGGAAAGTTGCAGTTTTTGTCACTGAGGATCAAAATGGACCAGTTGTGCTATACCACAGAAAGTAAGTGGTGGCTCCCACATCCTTTCCAAATGAGCTAAGATTTCCGTCAGAATATAATGCAAACACTGGATCAAAATTAAGTAATGTAATGCCATTTTTGCAGTATAGGACAAGTTGTAGTTTCAGTAATTGGTTGCAAGACCTACAATGATAAAGCCTGAGAAAATGAAGGAACAGCTGAAATAAAGCACTATTGTCTGCTTCTGAAATCACTTGATACACTTTAAAATAAGTTCGGGTTAGCTGGCAGACAACATATATAATAGCAGTTTTCAGAAAGCTTAAATGGCAGTAGTTTAATTCGTTGCTACCCCTACAAGTGGTGAACACTGGATTGGTAGAAATAAAAATCTGTAAGTCTGTCCATCTACAGATATAGAGCAATGGGTTAAAAAACAAAGCAAAATAAAACAAATGCAAACATACCACCCACCCCCCCCCCCCCTACATTAGGCTCAATCATACAACTCATGTAGAAAGACTCATTGACAAATACCGATCTGGCCTACCTCAACTCTGCTGGAAACTTTTAGCTCACTGTCAGAAAAAATCCTAAGCTTCCCAAAATTGTTGCCAGAAGTCTTGATCCTGCTTCTGCTGAGATCAATGAGAACTTTGACACGCAAAATGGAAGAAGGATTAGCATTAAGATCACTAAGTATGTAATAGAAATAATAACTCTTTGATATCTTTTTGCTAGTAAATTGCAAAGCACTTAATGAAAACAATGATCTGTAGGGAAACTAAATCATAGATATGGAAGGCTACATGGCAAGATTTCCTAGTAAGCCAGGAATAGATTGCAGTTCTTTCAAGTCCTGCTGTGGTGCTTTAATATATTCAACTGCAAAACATCTGAATGTGTGTCCCTCAAAGTAATTTTCTGCAAAGAATTAACAAAGCAAAGCAATTCTATCTTTCATCCTACTTTTTTTCTAACAAATGCCTTAACCTATTTCAAGAAGGGTTTATTGTGGAAGTTCACACATCTAAATTGGCCAATTATTTCTTGGTGAAGTATTTTCATCCTAATACCCTCGAGCAGAGTATCACCTCTCTGAAGCTAGTGCATTTACAGAGTGTTATAATTCCTGGGTTTATGATATTTTATGTGTTCGTGTTAATAGTCGAGATTGGAGAATGGACAGTGGACAATTGCATATACATCCTATAGTTGGTATGGCAAGTAGGGGACAAGTTGGAGAAGACAGCTTAGTCTGACCATTTCAGATTTCCCAGTTATTCTGCAACTTCATGAACTCCAGCTGATCAGCAGTCCTAACTTTCTTTTGGAATAAAATTTATTTTCTTACACTAAGAGTTAACTACTTTTAGGTGGTACCACAAAGCTTTCCCTTTTGATGTTCTACACAAATTCAAGGAAGCCTAATCCTAGTAGTTATAATAGGAAAGGGTAATGTGAACTGAAACTACAATGGCTAGATTTTGATCTTGCTGGATGCTGTTTTGGAAGAATCTTGATTTGAGTTTCTTTAAAAGGTTACTCTATTAAAAAAAAAAAAAAGATTCTCTAAAATAAATATTTTTAGTGTAATCTACTCTATGATGATGATCTGTGTGTGACTAGTGGACTTAAGAAGCTACTTACCAGTAGAGTAAAATGGGGGTAAGGTGTCTAATACTGTTTGTATTAGTAGATAAAGGGGAGGGGGACAGCAGGAATCTGCCTTATCTGACCTGGCACAGTACTGATGAAGCCTCTGGATGTTAGTAAGGGAGACCACGTGTATCACAGTTACAGTGCATTTATGATTTACATATTTAAGTATTCAGTAATCCTGTTTTATTATAAACACCCCATGTATTATAAATATCTTTCTTCAGACCAATTTAGATACTCTGGAATCTTTCATTTTGGTGAGAAGGAACAAATAAATAAAAAGACAGGCTTTTCTTGCTGATTTACTTCCAGACTCTCATTCCTTGTTGTAAGTGGAGTGACATGGAGCATTTATTTTAATTCCCATTGAGGGCCCTGTGAGCACTCGCTTCCATTTGCTTCTCTGCCTTTCATGGTGTAGACTTTTTTTCTTCTGTTCTCTAAAAAGAAATTTCTGGTAACCAGTAGAACACCAGGTTGCCTTGGGACATTAGACAGATAGGAGCTTAACGAAGTTGCTGACTGAATCTTAAATGTGCTAGGGCTCTCTGGGCTTTTCTGAGTGAGTTCCTGGGTAATCTTGTGAAGAGATTCTTCCAAACAGGAGCATCAGATGTCTCCAGCTTCCTTAACCAGCCTGCAGAATGCTGCTACTCAACAGCAAAGCCTCCACTATACTGATGACTGCTGAGATTGTGCGTTTGGTATACGTCTGCCATACACAAGGCCATTATTTTAAAATAACATAAAACTAAATTTTATTCAAATCATGTGAGATAAAGGGAAAAAAACCTTTATTTTTTCCTATGGATCCTTTCCTCCAAATGATCAGAGAAAACATAAAAGGGAGAAGTAAAGCTTAATCACCACCTCTGATGGTTTTATTCTTGCTACTGTAGCTACTTCAGGAACATTCAGGAAATATATGCAAGTTTTAAAATGTATACCTCCTATTTTATTTCGATGACTTCTAAATTGAGTGCTGGATTAATTTTAAACTCTGCAGTTTAACCTGTTCCTAAGTGGTGTGGGGAAATACACCTATGACCTTCTGCAAAAGTATATTAATTTGTGAACTTCCCTTCCCTTTGTAGTCTTAGAGAAAATTCTTAGATATGCTGGATGTTTTGGTTCATATTGGGGAAACAGGCTGAAAAAGAACCAGAAGGAAAACCGCATGGTGCTGTTACATGGTCTGCGTTTCGGCTGAAGCACATGGTGCTCCCCTGGAGCCATGCTGCCTTTGCCAGCACAGACCCTGCTTTCAACCTAACGCTCCTTGAAGACTTTTCCCTGCTCTGGAATTCATCCTACATCAGGGTATTGGTATATCAGCAAAAGCACCACTGTCTTGATCATTAAGGAGTAAAAGAAAAGGGATTTGCTTCGAAAGAAGCAAAGAGGGTCAAGCTTTCTTCTACTTCTAGAAATGACCAGATGACTCTAATGTCCTGTGGGAAGACACACCAGACTCTTTCACACTCCCTCTGCAAAGGTTTGTTCAACTGATGTTCTGCATTACCGCCAAATGTTGAAGTGTGTGGTGGGGTGACTGAAACTGTTAGTGATGGAGCACCCAGACAAAAGTATTAATTTGGGGAGCAGTGTTTTGGTAAGGTTTCCAGTTCTTCAGCAGGAATGCCCATTGTGCAAAAGGAGAAATAATATATTGAATTGGTACCCTTTAAAAGTGGTAGACTTTTTTTTTAGTACGAAAAAATAAAGACAAGAAAATTGGCTTCAAAACACATTGCTAATGCTTAAACCATTCTCTGGAATATACAAATACTTAGTCTGAGAGGGGAAATGGAGAGTAGATGACGAGATTATTAAAAAAGTAATATTTTTTTAAGGTTGACTGTTATTGTAACACAGCTTAGCCATACAGCCATCTAAAAGTTTTATCACCTATGACAATATTTGAAATTATTCATGAGCAGTATTCACAGCCAACCATTAGTTTACTTAGGTATCCAATATTTTTAAATGTCAAACAAATTTGTTCTTTATCTAGCATGGACTGATAAGAAAATATTGTTTACTTACTCCATTCAAAGCAGATTGGATCACTTGGCTTATTTTAGCACATACTTTACCATACTGAAAGCCTAGCCAGGAGAATCAACCCTTTGGATGAATTTAGGTCCAAATATTGATGGCAGTAACGTGCCTTCAAATATGTGTTTGAAATGCGAAAGGTTACACCTCCACAGAGAGGAACTGAAGACTGCAGCAAAGCTGTGAAATTGTGACTGAATCTCGGTCCAGTAGTTCCGACTGAGATGAGTTTATCTGACACTATTGCAGTGGTGGTGTACTTGTCTCTAAAATTGAAAATACAAGAAAGATGTCATCTGACTGTCATGTTTCTCTGTAATGACTTTTTCAAACGTTCTCTGAAGCTTCCAGATTAGGCCTCAGTGAAGCAAAAAACTTTTTTGTTGTATTTTGCTGGCACCTGACTTCCTACAAATGATAATTTTGATATTTTCTGTGTTGGTGAGGTGGTTTGTTTGGGGTTTTTTTTTTTGTTTGTTTGTTTGGGTTTTTTTGTGTTGTGTGCAGTGGTGTTTTGGTTTGTGGGTTTTTTGGAGGGTGGTGTTTGTGGTTTGGTTTGTGGGTTTTGGTGTTTTGTTTTTTTTTTTTTTTTTTAAAAAACCCCACAAGCTCCCACAACTCATCATAAGGCTTGTCTTCCTACTGCATATGGACAGAGTTCACCCACATCCAGGGTTACTTAGTACTGTGGTACCTTTTAGAATGATATAATGAAGTGGTTTCTGAAAACCATCAGATACCACTTGCGTTACCTATGCCAAAAAAACAAGCAAGTAGGTGATCCTTCTAATGAGCCTTAATATAGCTGTATATCTTCAGCAAAAGATAGCTAGGAGGTTTTTTTCCTGTCATGGAAGAAAACATTGAATACTACTACTATTTTGTTTCACTTAAAGTGAAATAAAGGATTAGGTCAATTTGGCAGCCATGCTAAGGATTTGCTGTGTGTTGTGGTAACAACTTAAAAAAGTCAGGCTGTAAAATATCATTAAAATTGGGATTAATCAGGATTAACACACATTGGGGGGTGGGGAATGCATTATTAAGTCTCCTTGTCACCTTCACAGATTTCAAGGCTGTGTTTCACATGAAAACGGATTCCTGTAAGTTTCAATAATTATATTTTTATTGATCCGATATAGACATCCTCTTTACAAGAAGAGCATTTAAAACAAGTTTATACTTACCAAAGCAGTACATCCTTGGGTTATTTTGGGCTTGTTTTTAATTTGCTTGTCCCCTGACCCTCTTGCTTATTTCCTCTGGCAATAGCTATTCCTGGCCTATAAATGTGCTCTGAACACAGAGGAACTCTGCTGTTAACCATGATTTCAGAAGTGTAAATCTATGATAATAAATACCCTAAAGTCAAGAAAGACTAGATGTTACGCTTTTTTCTCGTGGCCAGTAGTAATAGCAGTTTGATATAATATATACAAACTAGAGGAATATTTTTTGGTAAATATTCTTTTTTGCTTTTCCTGTTTCCTAGTGACACAGTTGGAAGCAGGAAACTCTTTCTGAGTTTTGAGCTGCAGTAGTCCAAAGGATATCCTTGTCTCTCTCCACCTCTATAAATAAAGTGGAAGAACTTTTACCCTGCCTCTAAAAATCACTATGTGTAACTTCTAGGTTGTTTACAAGAAGTCAGAGCTGTTGGTAACTATTTGATTTGTTTGCAACTAGTGAGAATGGAAGTATTATATACCCAACAAGACTTTGTGGGGTCTCTGACAAATTAATATTAGATCACACACGCGCACTCTCTGGGTGTCTGATTATTTACTACAGTGATATAATTCTACCTGCAAGGGAAGTATCACAGGAAGATCAGGTTTTGGTTAAAAAGGGAAAGCTTATTTTACTTTATAGTTAAACAATTTTTGGGCCTCTTTCTTTCCTCTTTAACTTGGTAAATTTTCCAGGATACATAATTTCTTAAGGTAACCCAATATTTGTATTGATGGGATGAGCTGAAATAACATTTGCCTACCTTGTTCAGTAAAGTACAATGAAGTGCCTTTACAATAGTCTAATTTTTGTTTAAGCGTTCAGGCTTTTTTAAGAGAGATTTTTCTAGAGCATCTGCTTAATCGCTCAAGCCAGTTTGCTACAAGCCTGCACCAAAGTTCACGGAAATGTGTGGTTTTGAGGAGGAGCAGTATCAGCTTGTGTGTAACTGCCTGAATATCAGGTTCTCGATTCCTACAGGAAAATGTTGCAACGGTCAGACAGGAATCACAAGAATGAGAGGAGGACGTCAAACTTCATATAAAAACTCAATAAATTAAATCCATTTACTTTATCATGTGTAGGCTAAAGGTATTTTTTTCCAATCTATAACAAATAGGGTCTTGAAAATAGATACCTCTCCTATTGATTAATTAAATGTAGAATAAAGTTCAATGCAGTTTGGAGCTAAGCAATTTCTCATAGAGACAAGGTGCAGATTATGTAGAAACGGCAGTAATTAACCTTTATGCCGATTTTAGTAAAAACAGTAGGTTTTCCATTACCGGAAATCCATAAGTCAAAGTTAGATATCTCTTTTCTTAATAGTTATATTTTATTTATATTTAGGACATAATTCAGGAAACTCCTAGAGTTTCTCTTACGCAGGAGATCAGGCTGTCAAAGCACCAGTGGAATCCCTGATTACTGTGTTCTGCTATTTTGGCAAGATTTAGTGGGTGAAAGCCTGGCTATGTTGAGTTCAGTGGAAATACTGCCTCTAATTTAAATTATACCATAGCTTCACAATATTTTATTTGCCTGAGGGATCTAAATACCCAGTAGTAATTCAGAATTATGAATTATTATTTTTGAAATGATGGTATGGTTAGGAGATGAAAGCAGGGTTTTACTTCTCTGCAAACAGGGAAGTGGGAGGCTGCATTCAGCTGTGCTGCTGGCCATGGTTCATGAGCTGTACGTGATCCAGAACATCCATCCAGTGTGTTTGAGACAGGAAGTGTGAACGGCAGCATCAGCAGATGGATGTGTCTGATTTTTGCAGTTTCTCTGGAAATTCGGAGCTTGCCTATTACCTCAATATGGTAGCAGCTCTCAAGCACAATGGTACAGAGGGTACCATAGGCTGGGAATTTCTGCAGTCAAATTTTCCACCACTCTTCCTGTTGAGGAGTGATTGTGCCTTTCCAGTCAGCATGGACAGGGCTGGGTCCATCAGCACTGCGTAGCTGCTGTCCCTGGAGGGAATAAGGCTCACGCTGGTACTTTGGCGTTGTACCACCTGCTGTATGGCTGCCTGCTGAGATAAGATGGAGGAACAAATCTCCGAATCATGGATCACTAATTTAGGCCATGGACTTGGACTTTTCTGCCTGCAGGGAAGGTTGATTTTGCTTACTTCTGCCATCAGGTTCTAGCTAAAGACAGAAAAGGAGAGAAGAGATCAGAAATTCCACTTGCATACTCTAGTACGAAGGGATCTTAGAGAGTGGAAAAGGAGCAAGGAAATAAAATATTCAGAAGGAATTTGTGTTTACAGACAGACCAGTAATCATCCAAACAAACCAAAAGTGGGCAAAGAAACAACACGTAATCATTTTGTTTTTAACTGTTCCCTCTGTTTTCTACCTGCTCCCCAGACATGTCAGGAGGAATGTAAAAAATTCCATTCACCCCTTCTTTGAACACCCCCACTGCCCCAGACAGATACATACACTCACTTACTCTGAATTTTAACTAAGGGCTGAGAATATTTTTACACATAAACATCCCCCCCCCCCCCAGTAATCTTTCCAGAGAAGATGCATGTTAGTAGCCTCTTTCCATCAGGACTGTACTGCTTCACCATCTGACAGGCTGTCCCTAAATATACCAGCCTGTTTTTCCTTCATTTGGTACTTTCACCAGGGAGATTTTACCTCAACATGCAGTTGCAAGGCAGGAGAAGCAAGAGCTGGGAACCCTCACAGGGATGGAGGATGAAGGTCACCCACATCCTTTGATCCTTTGTGTCCCCCCCCCCCCCTTTTTTTTTTCTTTTTTTCTTTTTTCCATCCAAAGATTGAGATCTTCTTTGGGGTCCTCTGTTTTCAGCTTCAGAGTATGTTATGCGATTCTGCTCCTACACTGCTTTGGACAAACTGCTCCCGCTGAAAGGCACCAACACCGTTTGGGATCCCTTGTGCCAGGCAGTGTACAAAGACATACTCAAGAATGGCTTTGCCTAAGGAGATTTAATTTAAAAAAAGCAAATGGAAGAATAATGGAAGAAAGGAAAACTGAGACAAAGTATGATCTACCCACGTTCACATTGGGAAACTGATTCAGCTTAGTGGTTTCTCTAAAATATCATTACTATTGACTAATAAGTAAAGTAGAATCTTACTTCAGAAAAGGAGGTACTTTGAGTACCAAAAAAATCTGGTGCTGTCTGCTCCTGGTAGGTACACCAAGAATTTGAATTAACAGTATATAATATTGCAGGAGATTTAGGAGCACCTTTAATTAATGTATCACAAAGCCAGGTGATCAGAAAGACTGAAAAAGTTGTGTTTTAACTTTTCCCTGGTATTTTGTACCTGTTTTTGCCTAGGACCGGAATCAGATTCTTAAACCCAGGCGAAAAAAAAAACCAGAGCAAAAGTGTCTGTTTCCAAAGACAAAACCACAAATGATGAATAGAAGGTGGAAAGGGATAATGGCACAATTGTGACATTCTCATCTTTTATTCTAGTTGTTAAAGCAACTCATGCTGGATGCCGAAGGCTTTTTCTCTGCCCGAGGAAACAAAAACCCACCTTGCACTGAACAGTCTGGCTATTTGTCTATATGGGAAATGAAGGCAGCCTCTCGTGTTGAGGCTGTGTTGCTGGGAAGAAAGAGCTAGGTTTGGCTGGGATAAAGGCAGGAGAGCAATTCAGTACTCATTTCTGCCCCCTCGGCTAAAGATAGATCCTGGGAATGGGGAGGCTTATATTAAAGGGGGCTGAGAGATGGTAGTTTGCTTTGTTTCCAGACTGTTGAATATAAAACTATTCTAATAATATGTATACAACTTCCTTCTAGTCCTCTTTCTTCTTGCAGCAGAAGTAGCTCTATCCCCAGCAAAAACAATGTTTCATCCTGTCAGACTTGAGTGGAAAGGGGAGGGGAGGATAAAACATGAAAACAATTAAAAATGTTTATTTTTAATAGTGTCTGGCAGTAGTCAGAGTTTTTAAAACTATAAATAAACAAAGGTCATAGTTGATGATGAGAAACATATGCCATACACATGTTTTTGAAAATGTAGATAAAGAAAACAGATAATGAATGGTATTATGTAGATGGCTCTTTACAGGAGACTCATCAAAACTCCCGTTGCAATGTTCAATAGTATCAGAAAGCAGCTGTGCCCCTTGGCCCAGGGAAGAATGTAAAATTGAGGTGCCTGCGTCCTGTTCCTTGTGTTACCGCAGTCCGGCTGGATTTCAGCTCCTCTTGCCCTTTTTGTCGGTTTGGGGACAGGACTTGCTGTGCCTGGAGAAGGCATGTGCACAGCACAGTGGGCCCAGATCTTTCTACCAGCCTGGAGCCGCTTCTGTAACAAGTGCAGGATTTAAAGAAACCTACTCCTACATGGGAAGTGGGAAGCTATGTTTGCTGACTAACCAATGCTAAAGCTCTGACAAACCCAAAATTTCTGGTGTTTGAAAGAAGATGAGGGCAACTTAAGGATCAACCCAGAGCAGGAAGCTAATACAAATCACGGTGCGTGGTCAGCAGCCCCGCTCTGTCGCTGGGGATGGGTGCAGGAATACGGCTCCAATTATCTGAGCTATTTATGTGCACTTGCTTTTGGCAATCTTGCTTTGGAATGCTGTTTGTAAAAAGGTTTCATACTTTTCTATTAAGCTTCTTAAAGGGCCATTATGCATTCACAAAAATCCATATCCATCTGGTAAGGAATGTTTCCTGACTCAATTAACACCGTATGCATACCAATTGCTGCCATTCTGGAGTGTGATTCAGTATTCCAAATGCGCTTGCATATTAAGAGAGGAGGTTAGGAAATAGAGTGGGAAAACAGTACATTTTACAAGAAAAGAATAAAGAATAATAGCTTTTTAGTGATTCTCAGGAGCTAGAACTCTTCATTTAAAAAACAGCCCTCACCAGCTTGTTTTGTGGTAAGTTTAGTGCCTGATACTAGTTAATTAATACCTGTGTGACACACAGCTTCACAAATGAGAAACAGAAATAATTTCAGTGATCTTTGCCAGTTATTTTATTTTCCAAATATTATCCTTATTCAAGTAGTATATTCATGGGTTTTTAATCACAGATGTTTAAATTAGCTCTAATATTCTGTATCACACCATTTTAGAAAGCTTTAGAAAGATTCTTTTTTGGTGAAATTGTTTTCACAATAAGCTTTTTGGATATTAGCATTTCCGAGTTTTAAGGCAACAGCTATATTCTCAGCACCTAGTCCCAATACCGTAAGATTCAGATGTAGGTGGGGCCCTTTAAAAGTGATAATGTTTTTGTGGAATCATCTGTGCTATGCTTAACAGCAATTAAGATTTGCAAATACATATGCTTTTTATTTTCCATATCTGTAATACAACTTCTTTTAAGTGTTTTTTGTGGTTGCCATTTGCTGCTGTTGCTGTACATAGTACTGTTGTAACATGGTACTTTGATTTAACACTGAAGGTTTTCCTTTCTAAAAGTACCAAGATGAATGATATAAAAGGGCATAATGCTTCTTAAAAAACAGGATGGTGACTAAAATATTATGGAGAGGATGCATTATTCTTGATGTTTTTGAATGAGAAGCCCAAGGCAACGCTCCAGTTAAAGAATGCGTAGAAAAAAAACCCCAAACTCAAGAATTACTGATAAATCTAAAAGACATTGGAAATACAGGAAAGAAGGCATCTACGTGACAGAAGAGAAGGTCAGTTTCTAAACCACCTTTAAGTTGATGAAGACATGAGTTCTCCAAAGGAACTTGAAAGAAATAATATATTAATAGAGACTGACAGAGTTTCAAGTGGCTTGAAGTGGGAAATGAAATGAAAATGGGAATATGCAGAAAATAGATGTGACTTTCTGCTTGTAAGGCAACAGGGACAGAAATTTGTTTTTGACAGAAGGAATTTAGAGAAGGATAGAAGTGTGTTAGAATTTAGTTAGACTGAGGGATTATTGATATTAGCAGAATTGTTGCATAGCTGTTAGTTGCAATTGGATTTGTTGGACATTCGTGTTAGGACTTCTATCAATGGACCTTCTAACTTGACCACAATCTACTTAAATCCTCTACAAAATTAGTTCAAGTATAGTTTATTTTTTTTAAACTCTGTTTATATATTCATAGAATGGTTTGGGTTGGAAGGGACCTCAAAGATCATCTAGTTCCAACCCACCTGCCATGGGCAGGGACACCCTCCACTAGACCAGGCTGCCCAAAGCCCCATCCAACCTGGCCTTGAACACTTCCAGGGATGGGGCATCCACAGCTTCTCTGGGCAATGTGTTCCAGTGCCTCACCACCCTCACAGAGAAGAATTTCTTTCTAATATCTAATCTAAATCTGCCCTCCTGCAGCTTAAGGCCATTACCCCTTGTCCTATTACTCCATGCCCTTGTAAACAGTCCCTCGCCATCTTTCCTGTAGGCCCCTCCAGGTACTGGAAGGCTGCTATAAGGTCTCCCCAGAGCCTTCTCTTCTCCAGGTGGAACAACCCCAAGTCTCTCAGCCTGTCTTCATAGGAGAGGTGCTTCAGCCCTCTGATCAGCTTCGTGGCCCTCCTCTGGACTCACTCCAACAGTTCCATGTCCTCCTTATGTTGGGGACCTCAGAGCTGGACACAGTATTCCAGGTGGGGTCTCACAAGAGCAGAATAGAGGGGCAGAATCCCCTCCCTTGACCTGCTGGTCACACTTCTTGTGGTGCAGCCCAGAATACAGTTGGCTTTCTGGGCTGCAGGCACACATTGCCAGGTCACGTTGAGCTTCTTGTCCCCCAACACCCTCAAGTCCTTCTCCTCAGGGCTGCTCTCAATCCATTCTCTGCCCAGCCTGTAGTTGTGCTTGGGATTGCCCCAACTCATGTGCAGGACCTTGAACTTGGCCTTGTTGAACTTCATGAGATTTGCACTGGCCCACCTCTCAAGCCTGTCAAGGTCCCTCTGGACAGCATCCCTTCCCTCCAGCATGTCCATTGCACCACACAGCTTGGTGTCATCAGCAAGCTTAACAAAGATGTTAAACAGTGCTGGTCCCAATACCAACCTCTGATCAACATCACTTGTCACAAGTCTCCACTTGGACATTAAGCAGTTGATGGTAACTCTTTGAGTGTGACCATCCAGCCAATTTCTTATCCCCCAAGTGGTCCATCTGTCAAATCCATGTATAAATGTTCTCATTTAGTCTTTGTAATTTTTTCCCTATGTTTTCAACTGGCCATTTGAAAACAAAGAAGTTAGTTGTTAGAACCACTAGCTATGCATGAAATATTCTCTATAATACTACTGTTGGCATTCAGATAGGATTCCACATAACTGAAAAGGACAAAATATATCAGGCAATGCAAGATTTGTCTATCTTAAGCATCTACTGGATAATGAGATTCTTATTTTAATCATTGTCTTTCAGATTACAAATCTTATTTTCCCTTTTCTGCTACAAGTGAATAAAACAGCAAGCAGTGAAATACAGGCTAGGTTAATATGTCATTTTAATTCACTGGATGCATGATAGCAAGTAACCCAGAAATTTGCTGAATATCCTTGCCATTAAGTTCATTAAGAAGGGAAATAATAGAGTAATAACTACTTTAATTTTGCACCATTCATATATTGTCACAAGCTGGTACAGTCATACAAAAAAGACATTGATAAACTGGCTTTAATTCGTCGGAGTGACAGCGAGATTGCTGGGGGGCTACAGCACCTTTCACATAAGGGAGAGAGCAGAGTTTTGTTCTGCCTAGAGAAGAGGAGGCAAAAGGAGGATCTTAATGCAGTTTTCAATTATCTAATGGGTAGTCGAAGAGTATGTGGCAGCTAGATGTTTTTTCCAGAGGTATGCAGCAAAAGAAAAAGAGGGAATAGATACAATCTGCAGCAAGGAAATTATTTTTAAGAGCTAAGGAAAAAAATGTACTTTGCAGCAAGGACGGCCAAACACTGGAGTGGGGTCCAGAGGCTGCAAAATCCCCATCTGCGTAGTGATTCAAAATGTCACTGGACAAGCCCTGAGCAACGAAATGTACTTTTGAAGCTGGCACAGTTTTTACTGGGGACTTGGACCAGGGGATGTCCAGAGCTCCCTTCTGACATAAATCATTCTGGCATTCTCTGACCATGTTTCAAACCCAAACTCCATTAACTACCATCAAATGTATTTAAAGTCCATTAATGAAGTTGCAGAAATAGGTGTTGCTTTTGCTATTTATGTCTATGACCCTTGTCATCTTCCTGACCTTAGAATATCCACTTACCATTTTGTCTCTTCTGCAATGAAGAGAGTACCTAACCTTCCACCTCTAGAAGTACAAAGAGGGTATTAAGAGATCTTCACAATTCAGGAAGGTGTGGAAAAGACTCATTTGACCTTCTTTATGCAGGGAGAGGACAGAGAGAAAAAGTATTTTTGTATGACAGGAAAATACAGCTTGAAATCGCTCTCTACCTGGAAAATACTGTTTTCAGGGTGCTAGGTTTTTCTGCGTTTTTCTCTCCCTTTTTCTCTGATACACGCACACTGGTAAAACAGAATTCTCATGTGTCTTAGGAATGAACAACACTGAGAAGCATTGGCATGTGTACATCAACATCCAAAAATATGTCCTCCCAGTGCATCTTAAAGCCATGTGTGAGAGAAAGAGGGTGGCTCTCCCAAAAGGCCTGCATTCCTGCAGGAATAGATGCCTGGGTCTGTGAGACAGAAGGCAGCTGCCGTCCCCTCTGTACTTTCTGCTCTGCCTTCTGCAGGATAGCATTTCAATTTTCAGTGCAGTTTTGTAGTATGAACCTTACCTCATGTGAGAACTCAGAAGGTACAAAGTTAAAAAAAAAAGCTGCTTCTTTTTTGGCTGACCATGCAAAAGTGTTATTCTTCTGCTACTGTGCAAGTAAATAAAACAGCATGAAGCGATGAAGGCTAGAACGGTTAAAAATATGTGCCATTAATAGCATTTATGAACAATTTCAATATGTTGTCTGAGGCAGCTGAGGGACTTGGTAACAGTTGGAGTTGCATTTGGTGGTCATCAGAAACTTACACTGGCATATACTCCCATGTAGGTATGATTTTTTGGGGGGGAGAGGGGTTTATATTATTTGCCAATAACTCTGAAGTATTCATTGGAAAAAAACTTGGCTCAGCATTGAGAAACAGCTAACACTCTATTTTTTTTTTCCTTCGAATATTATTTATTTCACTGTTGATTGTTTTGTCATAATTATTACACTCCCCACTGATAGCTTATTATTTGTGTATAACTTCAGAGCTACATTCTCAGTTTCTAACAGAATTTTGCATTAGTCTCTGCTCTGCTACATGGCAAATAAACCCTTTTTTTTTTTTTTTTTTTTTTTTTTTTTTTTGAGGTCTTTAACTTCAAGGACCTCCTTATTTCAATGAAAAGTTCAATGCAACTTTTTGGAAACCTGTCACCCTGCAAGGACAGAAGTCTTCAGACCCATTTTGATTTCAGATACATTACTATATTTATAACTGTGAGTATGATGCAGAATATAGGTGGAGGGAAAACAATGCAATGATATTTGAGGGTTTCTTACGTTATAGTTTCTTAACATAAAAACAATACAGAGGTGTTTCTGATTGTGCTGATGCAGAATAGCAGAAATGGAAATCCTGTTTTTGCAGTTCTTTCTAACACAGCATTGTTCCCTACAGCACATGATTCCCTGCTCTGATTACTCCAGTTCTGAATGACTCAGTTTCCGTGTTTCCTTAAAAGATTACTCAGTCTGTTAAATAGGTTCAGGACTGTTTTGCCAAGAGTCCGTTTCCACACTTGGTTTTATCCAATTAATTCTAGTGATTTGTAACAATTCTGAATGACTTTGCTGTTGTTTTACTGTCGTCGTTTTGGTATCATCAGTGCCATACATGAGCTCTTTATGGACCAGGACTATCCCGCCTCTAATACTGATGTATTAGTTCATTATGTGTGAAGCTAAAAATTATTGACTCCTTTCTACATGAATGTTGTACTGCGTATTTTTATCCATTTTGCTTTTTTCCTGTATCGCCTTTCAAATAATATCTTTTCACAGAATTCCAAGCGTCCCAATGGAAACCTGCTCTGGATTGGTTTTCTCCCCCAGCTGGACTGGGTAGCCCCCCAGCAATCTCGCTGTCACTCCGACGAATTAAAGCCAGTTTATCAACGTCTTTTTTGTATGACTGTACCAGCTTGTGACAGTTACTTTACCTAGCCTTTTCTAGGCCAAATCTTTTCTAGGCTTGTTTTTTTAATCATTTCATTGCAAAGGCTTACAGACATAACATGGTGCTATGCTGACGTGACGAGTAGCATGAGATATACAGTCATGGTAATAGTGTTGGGATACCGAGGTGCTGGAGGAAATGGGGCGAATGATTCACTGCTTCACTACTGTCAATAAAGGGTCAATGTTCAAGGAATTAGAGGGCTGACAGAGTGCCAACTTCTGGATAAGAAATAAAACAAAAGCCCTGACCAAAACCTGTTTGTGGTTATTAATGTTTCCATGGCTCTGTTCCAATACTAACATACAATTTTGAAATCCTGGCAAAATTCAAATTGACTTATTTACATTCTGCCTCCCCATATTTCCTATTATTGTATAACACATTCTCGTTACTTAATTGCTGTGTAATGTCCTGTGATGCTAAGCAGGTGCTGCTGCTGTTTTGTGCTCGGGAACATGACCTAAATGTAATGTAAACCTGTAGTTTAATGAATCACCTGTATCTCTAACTTCTGATTCCTTTTATATTGTTCATATTCATTCATGCTAATAGCATTTTAGGATTATCTTCCTAAGTTTATTTACATTCCTTTTTAATACTTACTCAGCCACAGGATATAATTTCCCTCTCAGGTACTGTTGTAAGGCCACGGTGTATGCCTACATGGAGAGACCTACTAAAAATCCTTAAGACTTTCGATACACAGAAATAAAAATACAAAGAAAGTAGTGACATATAGTACTTTTCTTACTTCCCTGATCTAGGAAATTTTGTCTTTCACTTCTATGATTTAATCAAATAACTAAAGATAGAATTTAACTGAAAATAAATTATTAAAATTAGAAAATATTTCATGTTTCCTGTGAATCTCTGATCTTGCTTCTGTCTGCCAGGAAGTTCAGCTGAGCAGGACTTGGCATTCTAGGACTCCTTAAGTGTTTCTTAAGCTCTCCTGGTTGGCTCTGTGGGCAAAAGGAGACCAGCACACATCACATTCTGGTTGCTGACCAAACCAAGAAAGAAAACTGTAAGGAGAGATATCCTAAAGTGTGTTCCTTCTAATATACATGTGAAATAACCTTGGGCTAGATTTAAAAAGATTTAAGAGAAATTGAAGGTCAACCATAAATTAAAAACTCCTCAGTTCTATTTAACAGCATGGACACCTAAAGTATCTTTAATATACACTATAAACTCATAATTGTTGTCTTGCACACACCAAAACCCAGCCTAAGGAGCTCATTCTATCTGCTGTATAAGGGCCCAAAGGCACCCGAGCTGGAGGCACACAGTTTGTCTAAAACTGACAGTTTTGGAACCCAAACATAGTGCAATGTTGGATGCTTTTCAATTTGCAGTGCCACAACTTTTTTTCCCCCTGCATCCTAAAGGGGAATCTGGGATTATACTGCCTTCCCAAAACATGGGAAATTCAGTTGAGAAATGGTCTGGGAAAATGGTTAGCTACCGCCAACACTAAATGTTGTGCTGTGCTGGCTGGTGACAGCTCTGTAGGTGCTCTGGTCCTTTTTTCAATTGGACTTGTTTAGACCGTGAGGTCTCAGGACAGGAACGATCATCTGTGCTTTTAAATCATCATAAAAATTTTTCCTTTCTTCATATTTGAAGATGATAGTGAAGGATGGGGAAGATGACTGAGATTTTTGTTTATTTGTAATAAAGCAAGAAAAAAATAAAGAGATCAGATACAGTGGGAAGTGGAGAGGAAACTCCCCTTATTTTTCACCTCTAATGTTATGAATAACTTCTTTTCTACCTTTACTGTAGGATTTGATAGATGGTTTCAATGTGACTGTAAGCCTTCTTGTTCCTTAATAAAACAATATTTAAAAAAAAAAACCTTTCAGGATCAGTGAGTTAGAAAAAATGTTAAAATCCTGCTAGCATGTGTTTAGGGCTAAGTTTGAAAAATTTCATTCCTTCTCAGCAAGGTTAACACTGAATGAAATCTATGCTACGTCTCAATAAATGTGTATTCTCCACTTGTGCCTTCAAAAACAGTATGGATGAGACAGAAGTTTTCAAACCTAAAAAAGCATTTGCAAATTTAAATGCTACCTAGGTTTTCTTTATGATAAAGAACAGCATGCAATCATTACAACGTTAGTGGTCTCCCGTAACACAGTCCATTTTGCTGTCTGCCAGTAAGCCTTACACAACTTCGCTTTTAAAAATAAAAGAACAGAGGTTGTAATATTTATGATTCTTTAAATCAACAACTGTACAGAAAAAGATTGTTCCTGAGAAAGTTCCTATTAGCCTGTAATTTCACAAAGGCATTAACCCTGCCATCACTTTATTAATAAACTTAGTGCCTAAAGGCTCCAATTAGGTATTAGAGCACAGTGATAACAGGCATTGTAAATGTGCAAGACAAATCTTCCCTAAGGGACTATAATACAATATGGTTTTAAAAAAACCTAGTTATTTCTTAATACAGCTTTACAGCCATGGCAAACTATTACTAACTTTGGCCTAGATCCCGCAATGAAAATGTGCGTTGGGAGTCTCCATGGAGTAAGAGAAGGCACGGACCATGCTCTTTTTGTAAAAGCACATTAAAAATGGAAGTCCCTGTTACAAATTGGACTTTTTTTTTGTTCACTTTCAGCAAAAAACCCTGGGCAGCTTGCAGTTGATGCTGATGATTTACCCTATGAGTTGCTAATCATATCACAAAATAGTGGTGAGAATGCTCCAAAGCCACAGAGTGCCATAAAGAACACACAAATATAAGTAGAAAAGAAAGAAATCAGCTCGTTGACCTGGATGATGAAGCAATCTTTGACCTTTCATTCAGGTCATGACCGCAGCACTACCTGAGGTGTCTCAGTTCAGCTAACTGCATGGACCCTCCCTGACGGCAGTGGTGGGTCTGCACAGAGCTGGCTGGAGAACTGTCCCATCTCTTGGTCTACAGTGACCCTTGCCCATGACCTGAAACTCCTTTCCCATCACCATAGGTGTGAACAGCACTTTGCACACACGTTTCTCAAGAGCTGTAGGAAAGATGGCTATTTTCAAAACTAGATTCCTAACCCATATAATTTTTCCAGATCCTGATGTTCCAACCTGTGCCCAGGCTGGTCGCACCCGCCTTGCACTGCAGCTCGTCCTTGGTGCATCTTCCCCCCCCCCCCCCCGCCCCCAGTTACCGGACACCCAACGCGAGCTGAAAGCACCGCGGTTCAGCACGGCCAGCGCAGGTAGCAGCCCCGCAAGGAACGCCCCGGGGCCGCGGCTGCCGGCGGGGCGCGGGGGCGGCCCCAGACCCCGGGGGGGACCGCACTCGGTGGGTGGTGGGCGGCGGGAGGAGGGGGGGCCCGCTGCGCGCCGCGGGGTCCGCCCAGCGCCGCGGCTGCACGGGCTGCGGCAGGAAAGGAGCGGCGGCTTCTCGGAGGAGGAGGAGGAGGAGAAGAAGGAGGAGGAAGGGGGAGGAGGGGGGGGGGGTCCCCTCCGAGCGGAGCCGGCCGCAGCGAGAGGCGCGGCGAGGCGGGGCGGGGTGGGCGCAGGGAGGCGTGGAGGGGACCGCGGAGCGGCGCGGAGCGGCGCGTGCCATGCGCGGTGCGGAGCGGCGAGCGCGGCAGCTGGCGGCTCGCTCGCTGGCTCAGCATGCGCGGGCTGTGCCGCCGCCTCTGCCTGGTGGCCGCCGTCCTGGGGCTGTGCGGGGGCAGCAGGAACTGCCCCGACCTCATCGTGGACCGCTGCCTCTGCGCCGCCGAGCGCGCCAAGGGGCCCGGCCGCCCGGCCCTCCGCATCAAAGTGGTCTGCAGCGGCGGCGACTTGGTGGAAACTTTGCAGCCCGCCGTGCTGCCCAACCGCACCGTGTCCCTGTGAGTACGGCCCGCGGGGGGCAGCGCGGCCGCGGGGGGCAGCGCGCACCTGGCGGCGACCGCCCCGGGATTCCCCCCCGTGGGAGGCGCTGGGGCGGGGGGTGCCCCGAAGGAGGTGGGTGTGGGGGGAACACGCAGCCCTGGGCGCGGGGGGACCCCTCGGCGCGGCCGTACCCGCCGTACCCCCGCCCCGACCGCTGCCGCAGCAGCAGGCAGAACTGCTCCGCGCAGATTATAACCCTAGCCCGGCTTTTAAAAAGTATGTGAGAGTTTGTTTTTTTTTTTTGTTCTCAGTTTGGAAACTCTTGCTGGCGTTTTGGTCGAGCTGGGGAAGCTGGGCTTACCCTGATGTAAATTGCATGCTGCTGTGTGTGGTGGTTTGGAAAATGTCAGTGCTAGCAGGACTGATGGAGCTCGCTGGTGCACCTTTCCGCCGGCGACGGGATGGGCTCAAACTATCCGGGCAATAAATGAATGGTATCGATAATGGTAAACTGCCTTCTGGAGTTCTGTGTAATTAACTGGTTTTCCCCTTCTCTCTCGTCTCCTCTAAATAAAGTTTGGAACTGGCTGTCTCCTTTTTTAACAAGAGCTTGTGTACGACCATTTGAAACTACCAAATCTCCAGTATTGTTCTGAGTTGTCTGGTAATTGAAAATGACTCACAGTTTGGTGTTTTGCTCCCCCCCCCCCCAAGTGCCTTGGAAATAGGTTATGTTTTGTCGCCTGTTGCACGTAGCTAAACTTGAATAAATGGTATGTATTGTAAGTAAAGCAGTAGAACTGCTTGTAACTGTATCATCAAGTATAGGTGAAAGTAACGTCCCTGTAGTGGACCCAAGCAGTAATAGCTCTGTGACATTTACCCTTTAGATCATGCACATATCAACAGATCTTTTACTGTTGAATTTAGTTCTGTTGACAATTCCTGCTGTGAACATCTCCACTGTTCACTGCATTTTCTTTAAGTCAACACTTTTAGGAGACAACTGATAAAGATAGTAATTTATAACATCTGGGGAGCTTGTGCTTGTAAACGTACAGATATGCTGCGTACGCTTCAGTTCAGTTTTAGCTATAACTGTTGAGTGACTTGATGCTGACTAGCTGTATGCTGATTATTCATTTGGGAAACTTTTGCTTGTTAATATACAAGATATAATAACTACACTTTCTACTAAATTTTAATAGGCTGGTTTAGAATAAAATTATTACACCACATAAGTTTTGTCCTAGGTGATAAATTCACTGCTAGTTTTGTAGTTTGTATAACTGGCTATATAGTTTGTACTCCCCCAAAAGTATAAAATGTCAGCATCTTGAGCAAATACATACAGAAATATGTATTCACTGTAATGAAAAGAAATTGAATTGGAAACAGAAGTGAGAAAAGAGGAACGGGGGAGGTGGTGCATCTGAAGTGGTAGGTGGAGGATTTGCTCACTTGGACGTGTGGTTTAAGGCGCCAGTAGCAAACTTGATACTACCACCCTAAATGCGCATTTCAGGTAACGCTTGCTCGTACGCATTAGAAACATACTGTATTAGGGTTTTTTAACTTAATTACAAATAGCCATTAACCTGGGAGCTGATTAGCTGTCCTTAGTTGATATAAAACATACAAACCATTGTTTTTTGTCGTATTTCACGTGGACAAGTACAATACCATGTATCACCTAAACTTAGCCCTTTCCTTTTACAGGCTGTTTTCTAGTGTTTTTTTTTTCTTCTCAGTAAGTAAATTTAAGGCTAAATCTTGAATGTAAAAAGGACAAAAAGTTTTAAATCTGTGTTAGGGACATAGTAATTTTCAGTAGCTAGAACACAGAGATGACAATTTGATTGAATGTGTCAAAGATTTTCCAGGAGAAACTGTTTTGGTAAATTAAATTACACTTGTGAGATTTGGCCAGCTGCAGAAAATAGTGATAAAAAGCTCAAACACTAGCACTCGTACATTTGTTTTTGTAGCTGTGTGGAAGACTTGGGCAAAAGAGAATATTCTAGTAGATGCTGCCTGCTTCCATTCAGTTTTATGGGCCCAGAGAGAGAAAGAGAGCTTTAACGTATGGAACATCACCTTTTGGATTGCTTTAACAATTAAGAAATATAGAGGTGAATAATATATATTCAGATGCAGTAATGCTGTAATGAAACAATGTAACAAAGTGGGGGTTTTTGGGCAGATTAAGTAATCTTCACGTATATATATATTTATTATAAAGGGATGCTGCTTCCCTAGTGCTGTTTTCTTTTGGAAGGGAAGGTCGAAGCCAACCTCTTAACTGTTCTGCAAAGATGACGGAGGAATTACCTCTGCTGGATCTCTATAAGCCATTAAGAGATAAAGCTGTGTATGTGTTACATTTTAATTACATGCTAGGTAATGTTGCTTATCAGCCAATTTAAGAAGTTACGATTTGTTAGTTTAGTGTTTTTTTCACCTAAGTGACCATGGACCTTGGCTGAGTTTGACAGTTTAGGGTCTTTATGGCACGTATGTACTAAAAGTATTGCTACTGAAAATACTTCTGACACAGTCACACATCCTGACTGCAAACTAGTGTGAAGTCACTGAAGAAATGCTTATTCTTCACAGGTTGGGACCAATTTATTTCGAGCTTATGAGGTGGGGAAGTTTGCACAGTTTCTGGGGAAGTTTGCATAGTTTCTCTGAAATGATATGAACACTAGAGCTATTCAGTACTGTCTGAATGCTCCCAATAATAAACAATCACACCAAAAATAAAATCAAAACATAAGCTGATAAAGCAACTATCCCCTCCTCTTTATATTAAAAACCAAACCCAACAAAACCCCCTTGTTCTGGACTCTGTTTCACTGTCTTTATTTAGTATTTTACTGCTTTTAAAATGGGATTCAAGTGCTTGGTGTGGATCAAAAGAAAAAACTTAGCTGTAGCTTCACAAAGTATTTGCATGTGTCTTCTAAAAGAAATTCTAGCCCTTACTGATGTGCAACATGTATTTCTGTGCCTTGTGTATTGGGGCAGGGGTGGAGTAAGGGAGTTACTCTTTTTTTTTTCTTTTTTTTTTTTTTTCTTTCCTGTGAAGAATACAGCTATTGAATCACTAATTTACAGGATCCACTCTCCCCACTTCGCTCTCGGTAGGCGTGGAAGCGTACACCCAACAAGGAGGAGCTGTATCCCTTCAGGATAATACAGTTTTCTCAATTCTGACTTTATGACTGAATACTTGGGAATTCTTATATTGAATCAATATTTTACAATTTTTTTTTCAATTGTGCGATTGGGTTGTTAAAGTGAAACTCTAGAGAAAAAGATTATTTGCAGTTTTCTTTCTCATCTATACTAATGGAAATTTTAGTTGTTAAAGTTTTGACTGACTTGCTGAAATTTGGGCTATATGGAATATGACAGTAAAAATTGTGTTGCCACTTTTTGCAATGCAGAAGTCCTACAATTTGAAATTTCATGAATTAGGAGATTAGATTGTCCTCTGAGTTATTCCATGTACACCCAACAGTATGTTGGTAGGTTACTTACTTTCTATACTTTTTTTTTTCTATCAAGCGGTGTTAAAAAGTTTATCCTTTTTGTCTTAGACATTCTCATTTCAATATATGTCTTGATATCACTGGGCAGAATATACTTTGAAGTTACAAATACCATCAGTTTCTGTTAGTAGCATCACTGTTGGTTTGTTTTGTTTTTTTTCTGCCCTCAATTCAAAAGGAAGTCCAACATTTATATTGAAGGCCGTTATTTTTGAAAAATTTACTCACAGGTACATCTATGGAAATCTGCTGGTTTAACTGCCATGATAGAAATGAAGAAAATTTAAGGTAGTGTATGGCTCATAGTAATTCCATATCATACAGGACTCTTCATATTTTTTTTATATCTATGCATTTCTTCTGACTTTGAATTGAAGGTTGTCTCAAATTCCTCAGATTCTCAATTTCAGTGTGAGGCTACATGACTCCAGTGGTAATCCATAGCCATAATACATACGTAGAGGTTTTCATTTTCAAAGCACTTTACCAACATTAAGTAGTCTACTGAAAGCAGCATTGCTCTGCTTTTCTCTGTCCCAACATTACTTTTATGTCACATTAATTTATGTCACGTCTACTGGAATTTATTCAAGTTATTATATTACTGTATTTGTTTCATGTCCAGTCTTGTCCTTCACGTGCCTATATTCAGTTTAGGACATATCAATATGGTTTATTTAATACAAGCATCTTGCTGTAAAAATAGATCGCAGAAATGTTCTTTATGTCCCAGACCTTAGAGTTGAAGCTAACTAAAGCAAACAAAGCAAGAATTGAGGAAAGGATGAACAAAAAATATTATTCAGTAGTTTATTTCCCCATCTTAAGTCACATCTTTTTATTGATATGAGATCTCACATAGCATTGCTAATTTGTAAACAGCAGCATTATTGAAAAGGTAGGTTAATTCTCATTATAAAGGTTTTCACAAACGTTTACATCTTGGTTAGCTTCCTGTGTTCACTCAAAGTGGCAGAAAAAAAAGAATAAAAACCAGGTTTCCTGCTCCATTATTTATGTGTGTATACATATTTATACATGCTTTCTCCAAAACTCTTAAAAAAAAAAAAAAAAAAGGCAGTTTGTTGTGTAAGAAACTCCTAACATAAAGCAAACTGACATAAAATACACATAAGACTTGGAAGGTCTGGGACAGATGGTTGGGGAGAACAAAATATAAAAAAAAAAAAACACTAGAGATGAAAAATCTTTAGATATTAGTCTAATCTTCCTTGATATCTCGTGTTACAGATTCAACTACAGTTGAATAAAATACTATAACTGAAAATATTTTTCTTTCATATTTCAAAATATGTTATTTCGATGAGGGAATATTTGCACCTGAATTCTCTTGTGTGCTTGTCAATAGCAGGAAGTACTATGACCACTTCCAAATTCTGACTTTGTTTGGCTGAAACTAATGCATTGGCTTTACTGCAAACTTTAACACAAGAGGAGGGTAAAAAAAAATCTGTTAAGGAAAATAGAACTCTCTTTGCAAATAATGTCCAAAATACAATAAAGGCTGCTTTAATAGTTACCAGATTAAGTTTTTAAAGTTATACATATCATACTGAAGTTTCTTTCTCTCTTTATTATTAACCTATAAATGTCATAAGTTAAACCAGTGCCATATATCCTCCTGGTGCTTTTAAGTCCTTAGTGTAACTTGGTTTGAGGAAAGCAGTTTATTCAAGAGAATGGGATGACACTTTTTTGGAAACAGATAAAATTATTTCACAGTATTGAACAGTTCATTAATTTGGTAATTTCATGTAGAAACCAAGTCCTTTTTTTGCTGCATACTGGGAAATTTGCAGTATTGTGATCTTTCTTACATTTAATTTCATTCCAGAGGTAAAAATAAACTGGTGAGGATAGACAGGAGGATAGTAATGCATGTGTGTGAAGGGAATTTTATCATGTAAGTGTATATCTGATACCTATTCAAAAGTCCTAAATGAAGTTGGGGTTTTATGATACGGTATAATTTGTCAGTTGGTTAGCTACTGACCTTGTTTGCCTTAAGCAGGAAGAGATTTAGTATATGTCACTGGCTTTTTTTTTTTTTTTTTTTTTTTTTTGGTAGGTTGGCCTGATATTCATAAACCCTATTTAATTTTAACTATCAGAAGATATGTGCAACAGAAATTTCTTTCTGAAGTGTAGGTATTCTCATCTGTTGCAGTGAGGTAGCGGTGAGGGAGAAGGTGATTTACGTA
The DNA here is from genome assembly GCF_011004875.1 of Balearica regulorum gibbericeps. Taxonomy (NCBI): domain Eukaryota; kingdom Metazoa; phylum Chordata; class Aves; order Gruiformes; family Gruidae; genus Balearica; species Balearica regulorum. Next base: position 16,641,096 of record NC_046190.1, read on the forward strand.
TGTGGAATTTGGCTTTATTGGAAACTGCATGACTTGCTGCCCCTTGGGACCACAGTACTGTCAGCCCTTAAAATGGGCTGTTTTTTAAAGATTTGAAAATGTAGCTTTTCTCTTTTTTTTAGAAAGCACACTGAAACATTTTCTCAAAATACATTTTTTTTCCTTGTCCCCTTATAAATATCCTGACAGCATTATAAGATATGAGCTGAGGTGAAGAGGGGGGAGTGGCGGGGAGAGAGGTGAAGAAGAGGAAAAGACTTTTTTAAAACAGATCTGAATAGCCAAAAGGAAAGGGTCTGAAGAATGTTATTGAAACGAAGTTCTAAAGGTTTCATAGGTTCTCCTTTTCCCACATCTTCAGAGGCTTAAAATCACAAATCTTACTTAATTGTTTGATGCTGTATAACAACAGGGTGATACTAACCCCTGTGACTCTGGAAGCCCATTTATTCCATAACACAGATCCAGAAACTTTATAGGCAGAAATAGCCAGAGTAACGCTGCTTTCCTGTGCAAAGTTTCTCCCTATTTGGGACCCTCTGTCATCACAAATTTTGCAGCTGTTGGATACAACTATGTTCCAGATAATCCATCCCTACTTTCCTCACTGCTGTCTTTTATCCTGTTTTTTATAATGCGGAGCTGGCATAAATCTGGAAGTTAAAGGGCAGAGTATCTCTAGCGAGGGAGAGGTTCTGCTCCAACAGCCAGTAGGAAACATACATTCGTCTGTATGAAGCTTACACGCTTCCTTCGTGTGCATCTGAGAGTCAGAGCTTTGTGCCAGCTTGGTTTTCACTACTTAATGATATTTGTGCATGTTTTCAAGAATTACTATTTATACTCTGACTTCTTAGATTTTTGAGGAAAAAATTGCCTGATGTTTAAGCTTCCTCCCTTTCCCTCTTCCTGACAGAGTATCCGAACCCTCACAGCAGTAAAAGCGTACAAACCATGAAAAGGTTGGGTATGTGCTTCTCTAATCAACTATGATTAACTTTGATCAATCACAAGTTTGCTGTCTAGTTCTAGAATTCCCAAACATAATTTGGCTAAAACCTCTGTATTATTTATAATATTAACAGTTTTTTTCCATCTACTTTGGCAATTACGTAATACAGGGAACGCACAGTTCAGGCTTGGTTCTTATTTTTGTGGCAACATGCCATTCTTCACCCTTCTCTTAAAATCAGTTCCAACTGTGTTTTCATGCCTGAGACTGATTTGTGAGTACTCTGAAGGTATGGTTAGTCATATGAAAACTCCGCTTTTGCAGTTGCTACTATAGTCTTACAGACTTGTTGACAGTTTCTTTTCTGTACTTAATTGGATATAATCTTATCTGAGCAGCAGCATGTCAAATGTATAAACTGTTCTGCCAATAAAGTAAGCATACAGTGGTTTATGGGTGTTATGCTCATAGACCTATAAATCTTTGCAAAAACCTGAGATTTATTCCTAGATCGTATAGAACTTAGATTTGCTGATAGCTATGCATAAGTAGGCAAATTCTTTTAAACTTACATTTTATGCTTTCCTTTGGTGAGTGGCTGTCGTCTGAAATGGCTATTCATCAAAACTCATGAAGATATAAAGGCACTGGCATGCATTTTCAGTATATATGCTGTAAGGTTTGTATAACACAAAACAAAGTTTAATGGATTTTCTATTTTATTAAGGTATCATTATGGTTTTTGAGTAACCTGATCAGTCAAGGCCTTCAAATTCCAAATTATGGGCATTTATGATTCTCCTTGTTTATTGAAGAATTACTGTGATTTCTTCCTTCTAATAGCAATCAAGACAATGTCTCCCCATATAACCATTCTCTTTATGTTATGGGATAGACTGTCCTAGAGAGTGCATATTTTATAGACAAAAGTATCAATTGGGAGGGTAAAGGTTTTATGTGACTTTGAGAAAAGAACAAACTACATCATAGAATGGGGAAAAAAAGGTTAAAACTAGTAGTAACCAAATCAGGCCTGGAAAATTTTAATAAAAGCATAAATTTAATGAAAAAAATAGAAAAATTAACATTTATTATTTATTAGTAGTTCCCCAGCAACAGTTATTTTGATATCTGCATTACAAATTAATGTGCATGGTATCAATTTCTTGGAGACCAGAGGGGTGGAAGAAGAGCATAATCTGTTTGTGAGCAACTTTATTAACACAGTAGGTTTTATAGAAATTTCAGAGGAAGTATATTGAAATTTTAGGAAAGGTTCCTCTAATGGAATGTGCTAACAACCTGGTACAACAGGAAACCTACCAGCATTTGAGAGAGGGGGAAGAAAGCCAGAAGGTATTACCAATTTTGAGGAATCAAATGTACCACTCCTAGGACACATCTTAACGTGTAAAAATTCAGTAACTTGTCAGGGGAGCTTTGCATGCTGAGAAAAATGCTTAATTGTCTTTATCTTCCATGGGCCATCCTCTGTACTTGGACCTATCTGCTGTTATTCCCAGAACATTTTAATTCTGCACTTTCCTTACTACTATTGCTGCTATTATTATATTGATACTCTCCCCATTTTTTTCTTCTCAACTGCATCTTGGTTTTGTTCACTGCTTACATGTATTGCACGCTTTACTGCAAATGCATTTCTAAAAAAGGAAAAAAAAAACCCCATCAGCTTCATCAGCTCTGTTCTTGGTCCTCTGGTGTGCTCCACTTCTCTGCCAGCCCCTGCACTTTCACTGCTGTGTGCTGCAGCCTCTGCTTTCAGCTCACGGTCTCCACCACTTCTTTAGTCTTACATGATGTTTCAGTTCCTTCTCCTTTTCTAAAACCCTCCGTTATGTCTTTCTTCATCTCCTTTGATCCTTGACTCATTTTATTCTTCTCTTCTGAACTTACTGAGTGGAACTGAAATGAGTGAGGAGAGATGTGAATTAAGTCCTGGAGTTCAGCGGTGCCTGGAATTGGGGCCAAGTAGGTGGAGTTGATCCTGTTGCACAACTTACAAACAAGAAAAACGTTTGAACCTCTAGCTCTGCAACCTTACAGAGTTTATCATTAAAACTGCAGCCGGTGCAGTAGAGAAGTCTGAATGTGGTTGTGTCAAGCAGTAATTTTATGTTGACCCCCCAAACCTGTTGCTGATGATCAGAGGGAACAGTCACAACGATCAGATGTGTTTTCCATCCCCAGCATTGTGTATTGTTTAGAAGGGAAGAAGAAAAGCTTAATTTCCAGTTTTCTCCACACCTTTGTGACAACATTCAAACAGTATTGCAACCGTCATTCCAAAACTACGAAATGTGTATAGTGCAAATAATTATGGTGATAAAGATGAAATCTTAATGTGTGCTGTTATTCTCATTGCAGCTCTTGAGCCAGAAAACTAAACTTTTCAATATGTAGGCAAATGTAAGGGACTTACATTAAGGGACTGCATTCCTTTCTCCTGTGATATAGTTAGTATTATTCACATTTTAAGTTTATCATATAACTCTGCCTTAAATTAGATCAAATTAATGAACTGCTCTCAGCTATAGCTGCAGCAGTTGACAAATCCATACTAATTTTGCAAAAGCCACAATTTTCCATCCATATTACGTACGGGATGCAGGAAAGGTAAGAGTCAAAATGCACAAAACAAAGCATGCTTTCCATTGGAAGAAAACAATACGTTATTCCCTTGGTAATGAATGTCATCCTTATAAGTCTTTGTGTTGGGCACGCGTTTTGTGAATCGTACCAACATTTTCATCATTAGATTTATCTATTACTAGAGTCCCTGATGGAGTCGTACATCATCTCATCTCTAGCAAGGTAATTATCTGTAGAGGGAGAATAGTAAAATTTTGTCATGTTATGCTTCAGGTAACTCTTCAAAGTACGATATCATGATTGTTTAAAGGAATTTGGATTACATGCTGCTCAGAAAACGGAGTCAAGCTGTGGGAGTTACGACACCAGATATTCAAGTAGCTGTTAAACTACTGGTGCATGTGAGAATAATATCTGCAGTTAGTTTCTTTATGGGAAGATTTTCCTCCATGTTTGGTAAGAATAGGCTCTCGGAAAGTTAATCTGCTCTTTCCCTGGGTTATATCATATAGGAGGCTCATGGAGGGAAGCTCTGTACTTTTTTACTTTACTGTTGGGAGGCTTTTGGTAAGAATTTAAGTCCATCCAATGCGAGCAGGAAGCCATCTTTAAGGTTGGTTGTTTGAGGGTTTTTTGGGGGGGTTGTTTTAGTTTTGTTGTTGGTTTTTTCTGATGGCCATGCTTGGCTTTGCTTTGCTTTGCTTTCCTTTCCTTTCTTTAGCAACAGCACTGACAGGGTCACATTAAGTTCTTAGGATTTGAGGACCTGTTTTTTTGTGGACCCTAAGTATACCTGAGGAAGAGCTGAGGAGGACAACGTCTGAGATATGAACGTGAGAAAATGACATGATGTCAATCATAGATGTTAGGTATTTACCTATTTGTATGATTTAATGTCTATTAAATGAATGCCAACTGCTTTTCATGTTAAATAAAGGCTTACCTGGCATATCTATATACTTGCTAGTCCTCATGGAGCTACAGCAGATATTAGAGTGCTAATGTCTTTAGTTTAAACAGAAAGAGAAACAGTGAAACTTGCAGAAAAAGGGAAAGTAATTTTTCTAACACATTTTCTTTCCCTTTACTTCTATAATAAAAGGATGAATAATGAAATTCCTAACACTTAAAATGTGGGAAAAAACCCTACATTGATAGTCATTTATTGTTGTACTATTCATAATTTGCTCCACTTTGTGCACAATTACATGTTATAAATAACAATGTAAAGAGTCAACAATATAGATTGATGAAGCAAAAAATAACCATAAGAGCTAAATAAATGTAATAAATTCTAATCTTTTGCATTTAGAGCAAATGAAGTTACCGCTTTAAAATACTTCATGCTTATTGATTATCATTATAAACCTGTTTCTAATAAACTATTCTTTCTGAAACAATTCTCATTAATTAATTTGTGCCTATATTTAATAACTAGTCCATTAGCAAATTATTCCATAAAATGGTCTTCATAACAATTTTACACAGTTAAACAATACATTGCTGACTAGGACAACATCTTTTTTGAATAAATAATACAGCAGTATTGCTAATTGGAGAAAATTACTTTAAATGAAAATATCCTTCATATTTTTTCATGTATTGTTCATAAGACTAAGAGAGTTGGTTGCTTGAATCTCCCTGTAATTAAATGCTGTTTAAGTTTTTATTTTCTCTAGGTACCTTTGAAAAACTCAGGTCAACTATTTGGTATTGTTATTGTGGCTACTTTACAAATGGAATATTTGGTTACCAAGCTATTTGGTAATGAGGAGGGATTACATGCCAAGCCCCAGTTTGGAATAGATTAGAGCAAATAATTTTTTAATGCTAGCTTTCCAGAGTACTGCTTTAGCTGAGGCAGAGGGATTGTTTTAAACAAATCAAATCCCTCAAGTAATCATTTATTAAATAGCACTGAAGTCAAGTTTGGTTTCTGGTTTTTTTGTTGGTGGTTTTTTGATTTTTTTTTTCTTTCTCTGAAAGTAGCTGTCAAAATGGTGATACTGAATTATATGTTGAGCCAATGGTTCCATATGATTAGTTAGTCTATAGGCCTTTTTGTTTGGCTGTTTCTTTTTTGAAATTGGAATAGCTAATAAAGTTTCGGAAGAAGCTTTAGGCTGAAGAACTGGGGCAGCTGGGTGTCCCATCTGTTTTTACTTGCTGCTTTGCTGTTTTGTATGAATTTTCAGTTACTAATGCTGTTTTGGAATCTGTAAGAATATGATACATGGACTTTAAAAATGTTTATGGTTACACAGCTTTTCATTTTCTGCAATCTGGAGCATCAATAAAAATAGGAGTGGCTGTCGTGGACTGGACCAAACAGCCATGATGTAGCCCAGAACCGTGTCTCCAGTTTAAAAGTGTTTAGAAAGAGGTGCCTAGGGTAAAGTAGCAGTGTGATATTTCCCACAAGAATCTTCTAGTCTCCATCCCAGCTCAGAGTTGTAGTTCCTGTGCATGTAATTTACCAAAATGGATTGTTTTTCTACAGCCCAGTCTGGTGTCCCCCCCCCGCCCCCCGAACCTGTGCCAGCTCCCTGCATTTGGAGCATCCCGTGGCACGAAGTACCACAGCTCAGCTGCATGCTGGCAAGGAATGTCCACCTTTTGTTTACTTCTGAGTTTCAAGAGCTCAAAACTCTTTCTACTTTGTTTCAGCCAGAGCTGATGTGGTTATCAAACTCAAGAAAATGAACCAGATTCTGTCTTCAGTGGGGGAACCTGTCTCTCTGCTTTTTTTTTCTTGTTATCACTAGTCACTGTCAGTAAGCTGAAAGGCAAGGGAGTGATGAAATTTCAAAAAAAAAAAAATTTTCAAAAATAAAATTAATTTATACTGTTAATAGTATGCTTTCTTGTAGGTAATCATCATTGTTTTTATGAAAAGAGAGCAATGATAAAACTCTTTTTATAATCAAAATCATTACATTTAACTCAATCTCTGGGGAAATGCATTGGTCTTCTATGGGAGAAGGAAAAAAAAAAAAGGAAAGTCTATTCCTGCTTTTAACATTTTTGGATTAATGAAAAATGAAGAAAATCTTTAAATCTGCTTTCTCATTGGTTGGCCTAGTTTTCTCATGGCAGATTGATAGATTTTCCTGCTTTCCTCTGTATTCCTGAACAATAAGTGCATCTTCAATTTTCCTTGTTTGTTGAGGCCAATATTTTGTGCTTTGTTTAGTTGTTGGCACTGTGGAAAGGAGAAAGGGAGAAGGTCTGACTGAGGAAGAAAAACCAACTATTAAATTGCAATAACAGTGAAAAAAGCATGCCAGTGAAAAAAGGTTTTGGAGGAGGTAAATGGTTTTGAAAGGTACAGAGTGCTGGTCGATTAGTCTTTTTTTTAAAAAAAATTTTTATCTGTTAAAAACAATTTTGATTGGTATTGGTGCTGGCAATGTATTTGTTCAGAAAGACTGCAGCATGGCTCTGCTGATTGATAGTCACTTTGCTACTTTGCTAACCTTCAGTTTTGTCTTTCTGTGTATTTAGTTCACAGCTCTAAGCCTTATAACATGCTAGTAATAGTTTAGTAGATTTTGTTACTTATTGAGTATGGGTCACCACATCTGAGACTGGAAGAAAATTGGTAAAAGAAACTAGAAGTGGAAAAAATCGCATGTTGAGCTTGAATTTTTTGATCGAGGGAAACAAAGGTAAAAATATTGACAATGTTGTTATAAACTGGATTACTCTTTTTAGCCCATCTAGAAGAAGTCTTTTTGTAATGCTCCCTCCTCGAGATAGTCTCTCCACATTGTCTCTGCAGGACGTGCATGAGGCTGATGCTCTCTGAACATCTATAGTTTTGTGTAGGCTGGCCACAAAACCTGTATTTCATCCCTGTCTTTGGGCTTAGGGCAGGCTGCTATGCTTTCTCCTTTTATTTGCTACTTTGTTCTGCACCATTTTCCTGATTTCCTGCCATACTGCTGACTCTATCTCTGTAATATAATTTTTATGGGGTGTGTGTGTGTGTGTGTTTTGTTTTGGTTTTTAAACCTGTAAATTATGGGAGCCACCTTCCAGGAACTGACCAGCAGTAAAGTCCTCTCCTTGAGCCTTTAGTAGGAAACTGTTGACCATTCAGAGTGCCTACTGTCTGCCAGGTTGACCCTGAAAGAGGAGATGATTAGAGACAGTGTTATAAGATACTTACACCCCATCAACTGGATTGGTACTTCTCCCGGTAGGGTAAAATGCTTAAAATTAAGATCACTTCTTTCCTGTATTGATCTGTGTGCATGGTTTGAAGATTTACAGAGGAGATCCTGCCCTGTCATCACAGACAGATCTGCTCTGCCAAGCACTTGCTACATGTCTGGAGAAATGTGTCCTTTGCTGACAAGAAGTTAGTCGAAGGCTATCCTGCAGTGCAGAGGATGCTCTGGGATGCTGGTGGGTTCCTCAGCCCTGAATGAGGATGTGGTTCTAGGGGAATGCCTGCTCACGCTGAGCTTGCAGGTGTTAGCTTCAAACAGTATTTTTTGTCTGGTTTTGCACTATATTGTAATAGAAGTTATTCTGCAGAAAAAGACATATTGATCACTGAACAAATAATGTTTTCTTAAGTTTTTTAAGCACTGTTTGCCAGTGCTTAAAAGAATAATGAATGGGGGGTGAGGGGTGAAAATATGAGTTGAAGTCTCGAACTTAGGAATACTCATTAGCTGCCCTAGTCTTTTCCTCTACTTTTCTGTGATTTTCTGTAAGTTTCTGTAATTAAGAAGATTCCTATAAAATCAAGATAAAATTCAGTATTACTAAATGCTAAGTGAAAAAAAGGTGGGTGGAACACTTTATCTATACATTGATTGACTCTGAACTAGACACTTCTTGTCTGCAGGAGTGATGCTCTGGAGGTCTGATACCCCCTGTGAAAATGACTGCCAGCAGTAGTCAACACGAGTAACAGAACAAAACATCTTGTTCTCACTGTGTAAGTCCACAGTGGTGCATCTGCATCTTGGACACTGCATACAGTTCTGGTTCTTCCATATCAAAAAGGGCATTACAGGACAGGAAAAAGTGCAGAAATGTGCAGAGTTATGGAAAAGCTTGTGTGTGAAGAGTGATGAATAGCTGAGGGAGTTTTATCCTGAAAACCTCTATGGTATGTTAAAAGTGAATAGGGAAGGTTATTCACTATTTTACATAGTGTAGGACTGAGGAAGCTACAAATTATTGGTTTAGAGTTTCATAAGAAATAAAAAGTAGACTAGCTGCAAAGCTTCTTGCTGTAATTTTTGTATTCATGTATCTTCTCTTGACCACTGTTAAAGACAGGACAGTGAGCTAAATAGACTCCTGTCTGACCTGCTCCTGATGCCTTGTGTCTGTTCAGTATATTCATTCATGATCCAGATGGAAAATATAGAGTTCTCAAAAGACAGTCGGGAGGAATGATTACAGCCTGGGGCAGCTCTGTAGAGTAACCCGGGATCACTTGGCGAACTGGGCTCAATAGATCAACACTCATTTTAACATGGCCAAGAACGTTGTCATATATCCAGAACAAAGAAAGTAGTTTGCACTTGCACGTTCCAGAAAACAGTTCCAAAATTGTGTCACTGAAAAGCAGTTAATTATAATAGTGCATGATCAGTTAAACATCTGTTCCTGGTGTGATATTACTGAAAGTGCACTGATAATATCATTTTGGATCCAAAAGCAAGGAATAAAAAACAGAATTAAGGAGTAAGAATTACTTTTGTTTGCTGCTACTGAGAAAAAGATGTTAGAAAAAGATGTTATATAAATATATTTTAAAATTTCAGGGATGATTTAGGAACTAGAAAATATGTGCTGTGTCCTTAAATGTGTTCTCATAAAGCTTTTCTACTTGTTTCAGGTTAAGAGGTTATTTGATCATGTCCCATAGGTGTGTACACAGAAAAAAGATGTCTGATAGCAAAGATAAGTTAATTTGGAAAATAATGAGATACAGTCATTGAGAGCTCAGAGGAAACGCATTCAGAATAAGAATGCCAGTGGAAATCTAAGTGAGAGTAATTAACCTTTGGAAGACATAGGAACTGTAATGGATAATTCATTCCTTCTTAAATTAAGACTGAATATTGTAAAAGCTGAAAAAGAAGTTAGTGGCTTGACACAGCTTTTACCTGGAGGGGTTCTTTGCACAATCACATTGGTCTCTTCTGGACATTAAAATAGATGAACTGGTGAAAGTCGTCTTCTAGTATGTATTCACACATACTTATATGAATACTACCAAAACCATGATTTAAGTGGTTTTGGGTATGGACATAGAAATACCAAGAGAATCTGTGCAGTATTTCTTTCCGTATGGGAGAAGCTGCCAATCTAGTATAATACCTGTAAAAATGTGTCTAAGTTTTTACAGAAGTAGAATCATGGTAGCATCAAAATAATTGTTGACTGTACAGTAGTACACTGTGTATTTGGAAATGTTCAACACTGGATAGTTTCCAAGTGTCTTTTGGCTTGACACTGGCAAACGTGTTCACCAGGTGTACTTCATCTGTGAATCGTTCTTCTGCTTTGAATTCTGCCAAATACTCTGTCTCTAATTTAACTCTTGAGATGTCAAACCGAGTGATTTTCATGGTGTTTGTTTATTATTTAATAATAATCCTAGCCACTTCACCTACAAAAAAGTGACTAGCATAAGAAGTTGCAGTTTAAAAATAATCAGGCTGTATCTACATGCTTCTTTAATGAACTGTATTTCTCTTTTCCCTGTCTGTTGCTGCCAGTGGGATTTTTATTGGGTGGTGCGTGTTAGTAAAAGGGATGCTACTAAAAACCAGTATAGCTCTAAGTCAGTGTATAGCAGCTTTATTGCAGAGATGAAAGTCATGAAGAGCTTTGTGATTTGAATGTTACCATCCTTTGATCTTTAAGTTACTCATTAAGTTTAATGTTTCGGTAGCTACTGTTTTTAAAGTCTTCCCCTGTACCCTGTATTTTAAATTAAAAAAAAAAAAAAAGATTTCTGTAATTTGACACTTTTTCTTTCCTGTACTAGGAAGTGCAACCTTTTAGCCATATTAAAAAGATTTCCTCTTAGTCTTAGTATTTTTTTATAATTTATGCAACAATGAAAGTAGTATGTTATAATTTATGAAGACAGGCTAAACAAGTTAGACGTCTGCTCTTTTCACATTGCTTTCAATCAAGTTTACAGCTAGTTGGAGAACCTACAAAGCTTGTGCATGTGAAATTAGTGTGTTATACTGACTGAAATGACAACTGTTTGAAAGAACATATTAATCACTCTGAGGATTCACTGGTAAATTCTTATGTAATCTAGGATTATTTTTGTATTATTGATGGATAATCTCTTGTGTAACAGGTATAAGTCTATACATTATATTATAGCAAAATTCTAAACCCAAAGGAGTAATCCAAGGTATTATGGGAAAGGAGAAATCTTCATGTTGACAATTCTTTAATCACAAATGCTTTCTAAACAGTTAAATTTTTGTTGCTTCAATTTGTAAAGTAAAGATATTTGGAGGGGGTTTCACAATGCAGCTAGCTTTCAGCTTTTTGCTGTGTAAAACATTATCACTAATCATTTGGAATTAAATTAGAATATGATGCATAGTTGCTGGGAGGGGTTATGATTAAAAATAAAAAAAGCCCAAAACACTTTAAAAACTTAAAACCATTGAGCTTTTTTCCTCCTCAGTAACTTAAAAGTGCATGACTGGCTTTCCTAGGCAATGTGCAAACTATTATAAAAGTATTCAAGAGCGAAGTCCTTTGCCAGAATTCGGTAGCAGGATCTCGAAATGTTTTTATGGCATCCATGCTGCAGGCATTAAAGGAAGCTGCTGTTCCCTTGCTCTGTTCAGAGCTCTTCACTTCATCTGTAGTGTCTCCAGATGCTATCCTGATACGCTGGTGTTGGTAAAAATGATTGCTTCCCATTTCTGCAAACAGGTAGCGTTTTCACAGAAAAAACCTTTAAGTTGCATCAGTTTAATGGTACCCTTAATGAGGTCTGTATGTGACAGTTTTATAGCACAGCACGTACGATAAAAGATCATTAGTCTTATTTAATACAATATGTATTTGTGCAGCATTTTAGTGGAGTATATGTCCAAATGTTACTGTCAATAAATCTTGACAACAGCCAAGCTGAGAAAATACAAACTGACAATAGGACCTGCCACGTGAGTAGCGAAATTTATACTCTGGAGATATCTAATGAAATAAAAAGATACTCAATTACTTAAAACAACCTTTTCCTGAATTTAATTCTTCCCAGGACACATCAATTGTACAATGTTTTATTTAGGTATTTAAATTACGAGGCTGGTGAGAGTGATAACTGCAGGTTTTGGAACTTGTGTCAAGAACAGAGAGTGCAGAACAAGTTCTGTGGTGGTTCAAGGTGAATAAAATCTTATTTTACTGTAATGAATATAGAAGGGGGAAATTTACTCACACTGGTGTGATGGAAATACATCAATAGATCCTTTAGTGGAAGATGGTAGCAGGCATTCTAATCATGTGTGAGACAGATGAATTCCCATTTTCTACAGTGAGAAATCAGCTCTATGTAACAGGTCCAGTATTCAAAGTCAAGATTCATTTTTTTAAAATAATGTTCATTGCTTTGCTAATTTTGAAAATACTGAAAATACAAATTTTTTTAAGTTACCCATAAGAAATGTTTTGTGTAGTCTGTGACAAAAATGCAATGTTATAATATTTGTTTTCTGATTTAAATACCCTAGACAATGTGCAAGTTGACAATTTTAGCATTTATCAGAATCTGTAGTCTGGTCTAAAGCTAAATTTACGCTGTTTTTATCTGTAATATTTGTTGTTCTGAATGTGTAGTTGAAAACAAGTGAAAATTTTGTTATATTTATGATACAAATGATTTGTGGACTCAAAACTGATGTTGTATTTTGATAGCTCACTCTATCATTTTTCTGCTGGTGAGATACATATTGAAGTTGTTCATAAATGACATTCAATATTTAGGAATAGTAAAAAAACCCCCACAAAACAAAACACCTTACTGAGTCAGACCGATGGTCCTCTAGGCAAATACTATGTCTCTAAATTCTGTCATTTGAAAAGTATGAATTTAGGTTGCAGGATTATTATTTTTGAGATGATAGGGAAAAAAAAAGAAAAATGAGAGGGAGCAGTGGTGATGCATAGCTTGAGGAAAGCAGTAAATGGCTAAATATCATACAGATTCAGAAGAGTACTGTCAATGTAGTGAAATACCATCCTTCAAGTAAATACTTTAGTTGCAGAGGGAAGGCTTAATGATTCATCTGCACTTCCTTTCAGTCCTATTGCATTTTCCCATCTACCTACCACATTATTACCATTTTCTTCCGTTATGGTAATACAAAGAAGAATGATTATGCCAGATTTCTTGCACATGTTGTAAGGGAAACGGCCAAACAATTTATTCTTTTTATGCACGAAAAGTAATGGATTGTGTGATAAAGCGGCAATAGCTCCTGATAGTAAACAAAACCATTGCTGCATTCGTTTCCTAGGCGTGACCTAATGGATGGTCTGTAGGGCTCATGGCAGAGGTGTGAGAGGGAGGGGTTTGGGGAAGGTTAGTTGTCATGGGTTTTCAGTGTGCCGAACACAGAAGCACAGTAATGTATAAGTAAATTTAATTAAGCATCTGCTCTGCTTTTGCCTGTACTTTCATCTGACATCCCCTGGGATGGGGGTGGTGCTGACCAGAAGTAAGTATTTCCTTTCCTTCATCACTACGTGAAAGACAAAAGCTGCTGTGATGATGCTTGAGAGCGAGAAGGTACAGTGCCTTAATCTGCCTGGAAACTTTGAGATAAAACTGGCTGTTTGCCTGGGATTTCCAGGTACCGGGCAGCTGGGCAGGAGGGGTGATGCTGAGCAGGTACCTGGCAGCCCAGGAGGTTTGTGCAGGGCTCCACCACAGGCAGCACTCTGGATCCATGGGGTGAAGGAGCTGGTGCTGAGGACTGGATGTCCATCCTAGAGAGGTTTCAGTTGTTACTTTGGAGTATTAAACGCTTCTGTAGATCTCCATTATACCTATTTCAGGGACAAGGGGGAATGTGTGTTTGTATTTAATTTCAGACCAGCTCTGGTCTGGTCTCACAGACTGAATGCTCCTCTCCTTCTGAAAGGCATTAGGTGCATTCCTGGAGCAGAGCTTGAACTTGATTTCACCCGCAAAAAATCCCGTCAGTGCGCTTGGAGGCTGTTTTGTGCTGCAAACCAAATCACAGAAGTGGGGACGAGCAGGATTCCCTTCAAAGTGCGCTAGTGTCCTCAACTCAACAAGACACCAGCATGGGGACACGGTGGTGGTTGCTGAAAGACCAGAAAGGACGGTATTTTTGATAAAAGCCAAATGCAATTTCTAAAAACCAGTTCTCAAACAGGAAAAAAAAAAAATCCCACCAAATTTCCCAACTAGCTGTATGGAAGCAATGACCAGGGGGAGGTCTGGATTAAACCCCTTCTTATTTCTATTCTGTCTTCCACAGTAAAAAGGCCTTTGAGTTCTCTTTGGGGAGCAAATGGACTAAGCAGATCTTCAAAGCTCTGACCAATTCACTGCCTTGTCACACGTACTTGAAAATTACTTGACCTAGTTTTTTGTATTAGTTCAGAAATTTGGAGGGATTCTACGTTATTTCTGTACACAAAATTCCTCAGTGTTCTTGACAGCCTGTGTAGTATTTTTGTGTGTCTCTGGCTTATGCTATGACATGACTGAGATCATGAAGGTGAACTAATCGTACCTTGCGTGTGCCTAGGATGAAACGTTCACTGAAAGCTTTACTGAACATAATATGAAATAGTGGCACTGAGAGGCATTCAGAAGTGTTTAAAAAATCAGCTAACTTATTTTTGTTGGCCAGTGGTATGGATAGCGTAGTTTGAAATGATTAAGGTATTTGAAAAGGAAAGGAATTAGTTCTGTTTTCAGAATGCTTCGTGTCTTGCAATATTATGGTTTCCTATTACTTAAGCCAATGACCAGGACACAAATTAAATGGCTGGTTGGGTAAAAAGGACAAAACAGAACAAGAAACAGGTTAATTACGGCTGTTGCTTAAGACCTCCAGCAACCTTCTGACTTTGAGATTTAATGGATTCTTCATTCATATTAGCTTGCTTTACTACAGTGAATTTTAATTTTGTCATGTTATATCAGATACTACATGCAGTATTTGAACTGAGACATGTAGGTTAAATATCTTCCTGTTGAAAACCAGAAATTATTGTCTGCTGCATTATGTCATCAGACAATTCAAGTTTTATACTACTCCAGGTCAGAATTACGTGGATTAGGATTGTCCTAGTTTATATTTGAGCTATTGTCAGGGTCTCAAACTTGACTTTCAAAAGTCACTGTTGCCTCTCAACCAGCCCTGCGGGGCAGATTTGAAGTAGGCCCTTTACCTTTAGGGTTGCGTGCTTTAAATGGATAATCTTTGAATAAATACATTCATTTTCCAGTTGTTACAAGCTGTTTTTCTTGTGAAATTTCATTAGCCAGGAAAGGGGAGCTGATATATTTCTGTTTTCAAATGAATTGTAATTCACAGAAAATGGTAGGAAAGTACCTTTTCCCCCTAAATTATTATTATTTTCCCCCTTCTGTTCTCCTGTTCTGCTGGAGTGGTTTTAGTCAAAACTTATATGCTTCTAGATGGTCTTCTAGCTGTAGCTGGCACCAGCCAGTGCTAAGTCTGGCCTACTACCTACAACGAAGTAAGTCTAAAAGTAAAGCTGCCAGCCGCAGGAGTACTTAGTGATTGAACCTTATAATCTGTGTAATACACTTAAGAAAAAATATTTGTGTGTTGTCTTGCCTTTTGGGAAGTTCTTATCCAGTTCTTGTGTTTGCTGGCAAGTCGTTCACATCTGCAGAAGCTGGGATCACATTCCGTTTCAGTAAGGTTTTGGGTCCTCCTTGATCAGCTTTGAAGTTCGTTCCTGACTGTCTGAATCCAAACTGGGAAAAGTGGCTTCCTTCCGCGGGGCCACTCTCTGCATCGAAGTGTTGATCTGGAGACAGAGGTTCTGATGGGACAATAAGCATAAGGGGAGTGACAGTGATGTCTGCGGATGGTCAATTATGTATTAAAAATAACAGGGGCACTCACTCCTCATTGTCAGTTGAGGATAAAATTGTGATGGATGTGAATGAATATGCTATGGTGATTCAACTGTTTCAGCATGGAAAGTCATTATTATTGTTTATTTATAAAGTATCGTGAAAGTGTGGTGATTTCATAAATAATCTGAGACATAGAAGGGGAGGCATAGCTGCTAAAATTATCAAGGATTTTTAAGTACAGGTTCAGTTCAGCAGTTCTTACTGAAGAACAAAATCATACGTTTTTTAGGTGGATTTAATGTGATAGCTGCTGGATTGCTGTATTGGATCAACATGGTTCTGAGATTGCCTTAGTGATTTTATCCCATGAATAAGGCGATTGGTACACGGTATTCAGTAGACTTTGAAGGAAATGCAGGAATATCAAGTCTTCAAATACATGTTAATTACAGTAATAATATTTTGAAAGTCTGGAGACCAGAAAAAAATATTCCCTGGAAGGAAGCCAACAGTTCCAATGAATTTACCTTCAAAGAAAAATTTCAAGTATAAAGAAATAAGAGACCTCTTGGATGCTGATATATCAAAATTATCTTGAATTTTATGTAATATAGCTGTAAGAACATGGATTTTGACAGTCTATGTTAGGAGAGAAAAGAATTAAACGAAGGATGCATTTTAAAATGCTTTAGTGGCAAGGCTGTTTCTTAACACATATGAGTCATTATAATATGTCATATATTTTTTTTGATGATATTATTAGATGCTTATATGTTGAACCCAGAAGAATTAAAGTGTGGTTTTTGGGTTTTTTGGGGTGTTTTTTTTTGGTTGGTTGGTTTTTTGGTTTTTTTTTTGTTTTTTTTTTTTTATTTCTCAGGAGAGGTAGGGCCAAAACCCAGTAGTGTACTGGGAAAGAAATGTTATCCTTGGCAGGCGTAAGGATTGACAGTATTTGGTCCACACTTGGTATTTTTAAACTCTGCTCACATTTTGCACTTGTATCTACTGAGTGCTGATGAAAAATCACTCTTCGCCTGTTGGGCACTTTTGGATTTAAAAAACAATGTTTAATTTAATTTTTTTTAATATACAAATTTTGGAATATAACAGTGTTTTTCTTTTTAAAAATGCACAGGTCTCCATTTTAAGAATTTTACTGAATCGGTTAACTAGAAAAGACAAAGCTTCCATTTTTCCTTTCCTATGCTGTGATAATATTTTGGAGTTCTTACAAAAACCCTCATCTGATTAAATTTTTACACTTGTACTGTATAAAGTCAATTTACAGCCCTTCATACCTCTTTTTGACATAAATGAAACTGGAAAGACTCAATACCCTGAACTTCAGAGGGTGATTAGAGACATAATCTCTAATAAGCTAAGAGTGAATAACATGGATGCATCAGCATAAAGAGCAAATACATTGACAGGATATAATGAGCACTAAACTTAAGAGGGAGGTTTTAATGAAATTGTAGAGGAGGTGAAGTTAAGGAAGTAAAATTTGACACAAATGTTGCTTATGGACAAAGCTTTATTTTAGAAAAAAATTAGCACTGCAGTATAAAAGGTAAAACCAAGTGAAATAGTCTGAGACAAAGTTCTTTGAAATAGAAATACCTAAATAAAGCAGTAAATTTATTGATAAGAAAGACAAATTTAAAATTGGTAAAACCAATTAATACTTGTATAAACTATATCTAAATGCAGGGAGTGAAACTGTCAAAGCAGGTAACATAATGCTTTAAAAGGAAATTTGGACAAGAAAATGTACAATGAGAAAATCTGTTTACACTGGAGTAGGCTAAAAGGGCTGCAGGCATACATTAATTGATGTTATGGAGTAATAACCTTATTGAGGACAGACTTTAAACAATGTGGGGGTTTTGTCATTCCTTTGAAGTGTGCAGTACCTCACGTGGTCAGAAACAGAGTTGTCAATGTACAATAAAATAAATCAATCAGTGAGATAATTCCTATATTTGTCTGTTGTTTACTACCGAATCAATCAGAAATGAATTTTAAATGTAAGGAAAATGCAAGAAAACCCTCATGAAAGCTGATAAAAGTAGTTAGCTTTTGCTGCTAGATTTGTTTTGATAATTTGCTAAGCGCTGACATACTAAACAAAGTTCATACCCTTTTTATATATTGGTGCATGTCAGCTGCTGTTTTAATATAACATGTACTCAGGACAATATATGCAGGGTAATATTTATTTTGATTTTTTTGGCAGGATTGGGTCGGCTGCACATTTTGTTATTTTACTTTTTCCTTCTCTCCACTTCCCTTAAGTCAGGAACCATAGCTTCCTGTAATGTGGTTTTCAGATATTCTCTAAGGAAATTGAATTTCTAGATTCAAAAGCTGCCCATCTCAAGTTCAAGAGCTCTTCTTTCTTCATGAAAACATATTTATGAAACTATATAGCTTAGGAAAATTTTAATCAGCCTTATGAAAGTTCTTTCTCTTTAAACATAGTAGGAAAGCTGAAGGAATTTAAAGATAAAGGCACATTGTTGAAGTTTAGAAAACTGTCTTGAAGGTTCATAATAACACTGTAGGATTTAGGAATTTAAATTCCTTTTATTATAGAATCAAAACCACCCCTAAGCATATAAAATACTTTGCCTAGTTTACAGACTTAACATTCCAAAGCAGTATGGCCAAGAGCTCCACTTTTATTTTGAGCTTATGGAACTATTAGGAGCTCGATAGCCTTCTCCAGGGAACAGAGTGAGTGTTATAAAGTACCGAGTCCAGTTGGAAAGCAAACATAGGGTATTTTTTTTAAGTTATGCTGCGTATTAGAAAGCACGATACTGGAATTTTCACTTCTTTAAGTGATAATTCATTTGGGAATGCATGAGGCTAGTGGTGGCTTGTAGTTGATTTTTGCAGCTCATTCTTTCTGAAACATTGCAGCTACAAAATTATGCAATATAAACTATGCAGCTAGAAATTGTACTTGTCTTATGAATGTTACATGCCTTGGGCTAATACAGCTTATAAAATCATATTGCAAGCTTAGAGAAATATAAATGAAATAATATCCCATGTACTGTGTAAGCTTATTGATACAGACGATGTCATTTAAGTCATATTCAAGCTAAATAAGAAATCTGTTAATCTTATTCTTGCGTGCTTCTTAAAGCCCACAGTAATTTTGCATATATTTTTAAAAAATTATGTAATAAATTGCTACCTAAAATGTGTAACTGCTGACTAGTCAGTGGTTAACTGATGATTTACAGATGGAAATGAGATGATCCAGATTGTAGGCCAAGGAGCTTTTTATAGTTCTGGTATATCATTTGGATAAAATTACAACTGTGGATGCTTTAGGAGAAGGGTGATCAAGTAGTTAAGTGGGGTACCTCTCGTTAGGTTACTAAATCTGTTCTTCGTTTGCGTATGGTGAATATGGTGAAACTTGATGGGACATTCATGGAAACATCTTGGGCATTTCTGAAGATAATACTGAAATCTGAAAAGTGTGAGAAAGTGACAAAAAGTGAATTCATTTTTATAATTTCAATCTGATCCAGTAAAGTATTTGTCTCAGTCGCTGCTGTCCTGGGTCTGCTCCCTCTGACTTCTTCTGGCAGTTGTCTGTAGACCAGGACCTCTCTTCCACATTGTACTGTAGGTGGAGAGAGAATTCCCCAGGTGCTGAGCCGAGGGAGGCAAGAGCTTATTATTTTGGTGAAGGTTTCTAAGGCATATAGGTTGATACTCTGTGTTGATAAAATGGGTACTCTGAAAATATTGTAGCTCTGTGCGGAGTTTATTTTTGTGACCAATTGCTTAGAAATGTGAAAAAAAAAATTTATAAACTGACTTTCTAGATTTCAGTGAGACTTGCATGGCTAGTTAGTGATATTCAAAAAATGAGTAAGAGTGGCAGACACAAGTATTAAATGACTATAATTCAACATGATTGAAAGTGGCAGGCCCAGGTATGAAGCCATTCTTGTCATAGTTTTTAAACCTCTTAAAATGATTCTTTTCAGTCTGTAAAGGTATAAAAGCAGAAATAATACCTAAGATAAAAGAGATGTCTTAAACAAAATGGCAAATAGCAAAGTACAGTGTACAGACCATCCCTATCCCTACCTTTGTTGCTTTATACTCACATGCAAGGGTATGTTATAACTTGTATTGCTATTTAATAATGTCACTAGCTTTATAAATATGTCATAGAGAGATAAATTGAAGAAAAAGAAACTCTCTCCAAGTTTGGAATTTTGAAAAGCAGTAATCCGTTATAGACAGAATCAGTGTTTGTGGTGAAATCTATGAAATCTTGAGGGCACTTGTATTGTTTGGTCAGGTAGTGTTAACTGCATTCTGAATGTTTTTTTATGTTTTATTGACATTCTCCAAATGAGACTGGTATTTGACTATTTTATTCAGTTCAACTCTAAGGTATTTAAGGAAGTTGTTAGCATTAATTTTGCTATTTTATTGTTATTATTATTCCTCCCTGCCTTCCCTGATAGTTGAACTCGAACAGATGCTATAGCTGTGCAGGTATCTGATTTCAGGCTCCAGTGCTAGCAGTAGGTCCTTAAAGTTCTGAAATCAACTTTAGAAAATAGTCTTTAAAAGGTTTACAAAAGTAACCATCTTATTTTGGAGAACAAGGCATAAGTGCAAATGGGATTTCATTTACATTTAAGATAAATTCACGGTCACCCAAACGATGGTAACGGTGATTTATCACAGCTGTAAAAGGTTGGTGCAAGCTCAAAACTTTATCCAACGGTGAATGTTTTCATGAGGCTTATTGCCAAGGTAGGTATAGAGGGAGGTTTTGTTTTTAATATCACAGATGATTTAGTTGATCAGAGTGAGAGCAGAGTGGCAATTTATAATTGACAGACTGAGTTAACAGTCTTTCTGTCAGACAGTATTAGGTGTGGATGAAAGGTCAATGAATGCCACCACAGTTTTTCATTGCGTTTGGTAGCCAAGTATCTACATAAAAGTCAATGTTAGAATTTCACCAAGTGTCAACTGATTTAACCCTGCCTGGGCCAATTCCAAATGCAACCACTGTAGTGAGATATGGCACGTATTAAATGAAAGTACTCATCATTAGCTGGGTTCAGTTGTCATCTTAATCTACAAAAGTGGCCATAAATTTTCGAGCCTCATGCCCTTCAAATATGTGTAGAGATTATCTGTAAAGAAGTTTTGACAGTCAAAATCTTCCTTTCAAACCCAAGTACTTACAGCACGCTGTAAAGATGCCATCGAGTCCAGCAATCTTTTTTATTTATCTCCTGCACTGAAGAAGGAGCTGAGAATACAGCAAACATCTGACACCTTGATGGAGTTCTGTAGGTGCCTTCTCAGGCAGGATTTGTTTGCTGCTGCCTTTAAGTTTACGATGAACTGTGTGCATCAGCAGTCAGATTTTCTTGTACTGGATTTTAGGTCTTTTGGTACACAGCATCTGCTATGTGGAAGTGATTACAGGCTTTACAGCTTGACTTTGCAAAGTCAATACTCTGTGTGGTGTATTCCCGTCCTTTTAATCCTGTCTGCCCAAATTGTGTCAGGCTATCCCTGAATTTCTATCAAATCATACCAGTTACAACTATTGAATGTACCTTTAAAGCTCAGTTGAATATTCATCAGGTTTTGGCAACACAGAGAAGAAAGTGGTTTTCCAAAGAGACCTGCAAAACACTTGTTCTCTGGCACTAACAGAGATATGTTCTGGCATGATACTTCATGTATAACAGTTTTTAAGGTCACTGATGTGGTCTGTATGTAGCTTAATGCTGACAAAACTGGAAGTGACCATTCCTCCTCTAGGATTGCAGATGTTTGCTGAAACGATGCTACCGGTTTTTATTGTGGCATATTATTCTCTGAGGTGTATCACCTGAGCAAATCCCTAAGCATATCTCTTACAAAGGTTGGTACTTAATTTTCATGTTGGATGGTGGTATACGGACAAAATGAACTTGGTCTTTGTTTTGAGGTTTTCTGTTTTGCTGCTCAGAAGAGCCCCTTCCTGTCCATGGCTGGGTCGGGGGGTATCCCTGGGAGGAACCAGTGCTTTCCCAGCCCTTGTGCTCAGGGAGGTTTCATAGCTGAGCTGTATGGTTTGGCTGTTTCACGCTTAACACGAAAAGCACCAAGAAAGCTTTCCCAGAGAGATGAGCTAGTGCTTTACTGAAATGTAACTGATTTAATGGAATCTGTAAAATGAATATATGTATGTGCGTTGGGTTTTGTACGTAGTTATTTAATAACAAGTGCAGTCTTAAGGGTGAAATTAGCTTTGCCTAAACAAGTGTAGCTGAAGTCATCTTAAGCTTTCCTAAGTGGACTCATGCATCTCAGCTAATTTTTGCTCACAATTTTTGCTCTCGTGGTAGTTCTCAGCTATGTAATTCTCATTCAAGCTAATGCTCAGGTTGAAATCAGTGAAGTGGGAAGGAGAGTCACTTGCTCAGAGTTGTAGCCTGAAATGCCAGAAATTTGATTTTGTTGCCAACTCAGCCACAAGTCCAAAATTGCACGAATAATTCTCTATCTGATACTTTGATTTACTGTCTGAAAAATAATAATACTTACGTAAGCAGGTATAATTTTAAGGGTGAAGAACATTCAGATGTGCTTTATAAAACAAAGCACAATGCAGCTTCCAGTGGCAGGGTCCTAATGAAGATCATCTTATTTTTTACTTCTACTGCACCATTCTGGATTTTGTCTTTGATCATAAAGCCTGTGTGACAATTTAAATATTTTTGTTTCCATTAGTCCTTTGCTTGTGATCTAACTGTTTTTGATACCTGTGTTGTTTTGCACTGGAAGTGGAAGCAGTGTTGAAATGCTGTGTTTATTCATGTCCTGTGTTCTTATCCAGATAGATTATTGCAAAATAAAAATAGTCTTAGCTCCATTCTGCTAAAACCAGTGAGAGAAGGCTTTGCAATGAAAAATAACCTTTGATATTCAGCATCATTCATAAGACAGTTTGCCATTTTAAGTATCTGAAAACGTATTCCCTTAAAGAAGGTTAAGAAAATTCTGTTGGCCAAGGAAAATACCTTTCAGAGTAAGGAATGATATGTTTGTATATCCTCTAGTATGCATATTGGAAGCATAAAAAGGACACAAGAAGTTACTGGCTTTTGCTTTTCTACAGATCCCTTTTGGTCCTGGCTATACAAACCCAGCTTAGTTTAGCAGTTTAGTGCATAAAAAAAATTTCCGGTACACATGGCGTGATAATGGTGTTCAGATGCACATGTATCACAACAGATAGCTGTTATGTCATTTGTTACTGTGGATGTAAGAAACATCAAAAGCAATTTAAAACTCCATTTATCTTGGCTCTGCGAATCCCAAGATAATGTCTGAATATCTACATAATAGTGTCTGAAAGGTAAAACATCCCCTCTCTAGGAGTGATTAGTCTGATAAAGGAACATTTCTGAGTTACACATCTCCAGCATGTATAAATGAAGTAAATTTACAGATAGAGCCTTTGTAGATGGAACTCTAAAAATAACATCTAGGAAATCTATTTTCTATTTCTTTAGTATAGGAATTTCAAGTCTTGCCTGTGTTGAGTATCGGATTATTCAGCAGCAATTGTATAGCTTTTAGTTAAGAAGTGCTTCAGAGTTAACAATGTGAGCATCTCGCTCTGAGAAGAGCCCTCAGGGACACATGGGCAGTCAAAATGAAGCTGCTTGATGAGATTCCCAAATTCTTACTCTCCTTCTGACTTCTGCTACCTGGAGAAAGCTCTGGTTGAGTGTGAACATCCCGTTGATGTGGGCTTAGTCATCTGCAGCTCCCTGACCCTTTTCCAATCCTATATTCATGGGGGTTGTGCCAAGTCCTGCCACTGCTGCTTGCCCGCTCAGGGAGTCCCAATTTCCTTCCCTTGTCAAAAGAGTTGGCAATCCCAAAGGTTTGCTGTGGGCTCCATAGGAAGCGAACGGAGCATGCTGCAGAGGTAACTGCTTCTGCCCTCCTGCGGCAGGGGAGTACGCAGCTCCCTGCTATTTCAGAGAAATGATTGTGTTTCGGGATTCCAAGGTCTGTTAGAGTAAGTGCAGAGTTTGGGGGGAAGGAAGCATTGCTGTCGAATTCATATGCTCAGAAGTCATGAGTCATATTTTTTTGGGGGGGGAAAAAAGAAAAGACCTTTTTTTCTAAGGATTCTTCTAGTGTACCTCCATGGTACACTTGGGTCAGTTGTGGTGATATTTTTTTTTTATTTTTTTTTTTACATCCATGATATCTGAAACTTCTTGTTTTAAAGAAAGTTGACAACCAGACTTCGCAGAGATGGAGATTTATAAAAGTGCCAAATCCCTCAAAACCAAATTCCTTTCCACAGTTGTCATCTTGAAATAAGATGTATTTTATATGTATAGAAGCATTTTTGAAAACGAATGGAAAAGAAAATCAGAGCATGACACAGTTTGCTATTTATTCCTGTAGGTAGACAACTGATGTGGATTCGTTAAGCTTGGTTTCAGGTATATTGTTCTGTGGGAGCGTGTGATTATCTTGCCATGAAATGCTTTCAGGTAATTTTCTATTATTCTACATAAATAATCAAATTGGTTAGACCAGAATCATACATAATTAAGACATTGAGCTATTCTTATTAATTTTTTCCCGAGTCTATACTGAATATAGCTGGTTTTGCTCAGGAGCAATTAGTTCATGATCACTTGACTTCTGTGAAAGACTTGAAATGAGAATGTTTTTACTTAGTCAAAAAAATGCCTGATACAACAATTACAATGAGTAGCCATTTTTGAAGTATATATTGGGTCTTGTGTTACAATTTTGAAAGAGTTTATTTTTGTAAATGAAACTTCTGGTTTTACCTAATCTTTAATACACATAATTCAGAAATCTTTGTAGAGGAGGACTTTTGATACCTTTTAACTATTCTGTGGCACTTATTGAGGCTAAGTTGTGGCATCAAATCTCTCAATCTCTATAAGTGCTTTTCTGATATTTTATAAGAACTTGGAGTCTGATGGAAGGCAGGTAAACAAATTTTAGAGAAAGGGGCCTAACTAACAATGTATACCAAAGTTAGCTAAATTCAATACAGGAAACACAACAGAAATAGATATTTATGAAGTTTGAAGGAAAATTATCATACTTACTCTCTCTTTAGTCATAGTAATACTATAGATTGAGGGGAAAATTGAAATAGCATTGAAATATTCAGGTTTAATGTTAAAAATGTTATTTGATAATCCAGAGAGTGTATGTTACAGAGTTTTCTTTCTATGGATTAAATTTTTTTATTATTATTTTTTTATCATCTCGCCGCCATTTGGCGGCCTGTAAGAAATATTACATGGTTTCAATCTAAATCCAATAATGGAACTAAGTATCTGTACTAGCAACTTGCTGCCTTAAATACTCTACCTTAGCCAAATCATATGTAAGCACAAAATGATGATCTGATAAGTGTCACTTGTTGTGTTGGTTTTGCGTGGCAAGGTTTTGGTAGTGGGGGGGCTACAGGGGTGGCTTCTGTGAGAAGCTGCTAGAAGCTTCCCCTGTGTCTGACAGAGCCAATGCCAGCCGGCTCCAAGACAGACCCGCCGCTGGCCAAGGCCAAGCCAATCAGCGCCTCTGTGATAACATATTTAAGAAAGAGAAAAACAGTTAGAGAGAGCTTTTGCAGCCAGAGAGAGGAGGGAGAAGATGTAAGAACATCTGCAGACACCAAGGTCAGTGAAGAAGGAGGGGGAGGAGGTGCTCCAGGCGCCGGAGCAAGATTCCCCTGCAGCCCGTGGTGAAGACCATGGTGAAGCAGGCTGTCCCCCTGCAGCCCATGGAGGGAGGATGAGGGGGTGTAGAGATTCCACCTGCAGCCCGTGGAGGACCCCACGCCGGAGCAGGTGGAGACACCTGAAGGAGGCTGTGGCCCCGTGGGAAGCCCGCGCTGGAGCAAGCTCCTGGCAGGACCTGTGGATCCGTGGAGAGAGGAGCCCACGCCAGAGCAGGTTTGCTGACAGGACTTGTGACCCCGTGGGGGACCCACGCTGGAGCAGTTTGCTCCTGAAGGTCTGCACCCCGTGGAGGAGACTCACGTTGGAGAAGGCCGTGAAGGACTGTCTCCCGTGAGAGGGACCCCACGCTGGAGCAGGGGAACAATGAGTCCTCCCCCTGAGGATGAAGAAGCGGCAGAAACACCGCGTGAGGAACTGACCGTAACCCCCACTCCCCGTCCCCCTGTGCCGCTGGGGGGGGCGGAGGTTGAAGCCGGGAGTGAAGTTGAGCCCGGGAAGATGGGAGGGGTGGGGGGAGGTGTTTTAAGATTTTGGTTTTATTTCTCATTCCTCTGCTCTGTTTTGCTTAGTAATAAATAAGATGAATTCCCTCTCTAAGTTCGGTCTGGTTTGCTCGTGATGATAATTAGAGAATGATCTCTCCCTGTCCTTATCTCGACCCGTAAGTTTTACCTTTTCTCCCCTGTCTAATGAAAGAGGGGAGTGATAGAGCGGCTCTGGTGGGCACCTGGCCCTCAGCCAGGGTCAACCCACCACACTTGTGCAGGTGATCAGTAAAGAAATAACCACTATGTGTGGTGCATGGACTAGTTAGAAATGAGAAAATGGCATTTTAATGGAAAAGAAACAGATGGGTACCCCTGCTGATTTTGGCTGTTACTAGAACTATCTGTTGTCCTCTATACTTTCTTGTACTTTCTTCTCTTTGATGGAAGATGCATCTTCCATATTTGTACACCCAACTGTCCATTATTCCAGCAGTGGCATGACCAGAGAATGAATGAGCTATTTATTTTAGGAACTATTTAAGGACCTGCTCCTTTTTTTGTCATTCTACTTAACTTCAAATGCAGGTCATGCTGCTTTCATAAAGAACAAAAGTCGTGTATCACTTGTGGACCAGTTTAGTAAATAGCTGATTAATTGCATGTGTACCAGAAGAGACAATCTTTATCTTACTTTCCGTTAGTTGTTTTTCTTCATTAGCACTCATAGCTGTACTCTCTTCCCCATCCCTGCTTTTTTTTCTTTTGTGCCTTTTATTTCTTCTGTTCTTCCTGAAAACAGTCTCTGTTTTTAAAAAATAAGTGCAACTGGTCTCCCTTAAGCAAGCTCCTTTCATGTCATTTCAGGCATCTCTGAAAGGTGCCATCACTCTCATTATTTATTCAAGGATTTGAAGACACTTCTGGAAAATGAATAAATTATCCTGTCATCATTATTTTAGGAAAACTTTAAAAACCACTAAAAGAAATGAATTGGGAAACCATTAGGAATAACCGAGCTTCGTTTAACATAGCTGTGATAGCTTCAGGACATGATTCCCTACAAAGGCTTTGGAATTCCTTGTGGATATTACTGCCAGAGTTTATTATTGTAAAAGCAATGCAGTCAGCTACAGTTATTGTACAGTTAAATGTTTTAGGAGCCATTTGGCAGAAATGCACGCTGTGAGGTAAAGCTGAATATTCGCAATCAAGTATCAAACAAAAGGTGGTTGAATGGGCTGAACATTGACTAATGTGAAAGAAACAAAGACAAAGCAAGGTAGGAAAAAGTTAGTTGTGTGATGGAAGTTGGATCAAATGTTAGGTTTCTTTGTTTGTATTATTTATACCACTGTTTTGAACAGTTGTGCTGAAAGCTTTATTTCAAAGATTGTGGATATAACTAAAATGGAAAGAACATCAAATATTGAACAACACAGCCTTGGGAAGATAATTTTAAGTACCTGAGCTGATAGATAGATTCGAGGCTAAGATTAAAAAAGACAAATCACAAGTGAGACCGTCATTGACCATTTTAGCTTGGAAGCTGAAAGGTAGATGCACTTGGAGGTGATTGCTCATATGTTACATTCACTACATGGGGTGAGAACTGCCTTCCCAAATGCCTTACGAGAATCTTATCTTTTAGCCCATTTTCTTAAGGTAACCACGTTGCCCTTCACCAGTGCAAAATCTTTTTGAGAGGTAAGACACCAGAATGTTGCTTAGGCTCAAAATTAGTACTTTTAACTAAGTAAACTGAGTCTTCTATCTGTAATAATTAATTATTAATTCTGTGTAGTGATTTGGCACACCTTAATATATTTTCAAATTGGAAATAAAAAGCTGGCTGAAAGCTTAATTATTTCTAGAGGAAGACATGAAATGTTTGTTCCTTTCTGTATACATATTCAGTAATAATATATTAACATAGGTAATTTTTGAAGTAAACACTTTAATAATATTAATTAGTCCTGGAAACAATGGAAATTATATACAGATTATTTGCAATAAATGTTACATTTTAGGAATTTTCCAATTTGACTTGGGTGAGCAATATAGAACTGGGATTTGATATGACAGGTTGCTGTTATGGTCTCACTTGTGACATATGGATCCTGAAAAAAATTATTTAAAAGGAAGTAAACCACATCGAACCTGTATGCAACACATTGGTGATTTTGCTGTATAACTCCTTGTACAAATATTCTTGGTCCAGTTAGGGACCCATGTTGGATAAAGAAGGAGGAGATTCAGGTAAAGCTTAAGGTCTGTATCCTCATGTTTAGAGTTCCTCAGTCTGATGCTTCTTGTGACAACCCTGTTTTTTGCTGTAAATGCTTGGTCTCTGCAGTAGGTATAGAGCAGAGTACCTCTGTGCTGTCTGCATTTAACTTCTGAATTCAGGTTTTTCCGGGATTGTTTAATCTCTTGTATTCCACTTAATAAATAGCGCTTAAAACCAAAATAATCCACCATGGCTAATGGCTTCATTACAAAAAAGAGTCACCATTTCACCAGTCTGATTGGTTCTCTGATCTAACTGGATCTGCTTTAGGCAGGAGGTGGGACTGTATGACCTCTGGAGGTCCCTTCCAATCCAGGTAGTTCGGAGATCACAAATTAGCTGTTGTCCTGTGTTTTCTACCTCAACTGGATGCTATCCCAAATCGCAGTTTTAAAAACCATTTTCAAGCCTTACAACACCACCAAGAGCAATGTAAAGTGATATGATGGCCTGTATGCATTATGTGGGGCTCACTTGCTCTTGGAATTAAATATGAATATTCACCAACTGTTTCAAATTTCAGGATCTCATTCTGCCAGAGCACATATCAGTAGTTGTCTGAAGTACTTTAGAGAAACTTCTTTGTCACTCCCTATCAGCAGTTAAATCTCTGCTCCTCTCAGTCTTTGAAACCAAATGGAGGGCTAAGAGGAGCGTTCTGACATGCAGTCCTACTGGTTGAGGCAAAATAGAGCAAACAATTTAGGTATAATAACTTAGCTCTTTAAAATGTCTCCTTATGAGAAAAGAGTTTCTCTTCAAATTCAGCTAGGAATTATTTGATGTTGTCAGACCAGTCTTGTTTTCAGATATATTACCCAAAGGATCCAGAATGAGTTTTGTATTTTATTGAATTATCAGATTATATACATCACCATTTAAAAAAAAAACAACCTACTGCAGATATCTCTTTTGCAAAACACAATTACATTCCCAGCAGAACCTATGAGTTAAGATATAACCATTATAAAAACAAACCAATGTGGAGGGAAATAAAAATAAATTACTACAGTGAAAAAATTTCACTGTTTTTCTGGATTTATATTCAGCAATTGTTAGTGCTTATCTGTTGTGGTAACTGAGACACATGAGTATTTTGAAGACAATTCTGAGCATGTTTTTCAGAAATAATATGGAAACTTTTCAGTGCTTTTTTAGAAATACATACAAAATTACCAAAACTGGGAAAAGCAAAACAGGTGATCCAGGATGTAAAAGAAGAGCAGTGGGCTGAATAAGAGGAATGCTGAAAAGATCTTAGGAATGAAATAAAAGCTAATATAAAAAATGTAATAAACAAAGAATGATGATGCAAGAATTGTTCCAAAATGACTTAGAAGAAAGAAAGGTGTAGTAAAATCCAAATTAGGAAAGATTAATTATTTCTTAAAAAATTATGACTAAATAAATTATTAAAATTTAATCTTATTAAAACTCTTGAACTTAAACAAGGATTCAGAATTTATTTGTAGAATAAAGCCACCTGAATATAGTGTAGGTAATGTAAACAACAAGTTTGGCCCACCTGTGAGAGCTACAAGGCAGATGGGAATGCTGATGATTATTTGGCTGAGCAGTAGAGTGTAAGCCCAGGAGAAAGGAAAGGTATGCTCTTATGTTGACCTTGCCATGAATCACCATGGCAATATTATCTGCAATAACCATTTTGAAATGGGGAACCTAAATCAACTCCTTGGTCCCACTGAAATGAGTGTAAAAATTCCTATCCTACAGGATAAAGATGCTCCTCAGGCTCTTGTCTGTATAATTGGTGCTGAGCACACTGAAATGCTCAAATCTGCACATTGTTCTTGTGCATTGTTCACTCAGCTGTTCTGCTCCTCCTGGTGTTTTTTGCACTGTAGCTATCAGTGAATTTTATAAAGTATGAATGAGAAACAAATACAAGCAAACATGAGAAACAAATACAATACACCAGCTTACTCAGTGAGGAAGAACTTGTTGGGGTTTTTTTATATTCTGTATAAGTCTCATTTTCCCAATAAAAATGCATATATTTAAATATATATTCATCAAATGAAGGCTGAGCAGTGAGTCAAAGGCAAGACCAGCAACAAGGCATGCAGACCCGCGCTGTCACCGATTGCCTACATATGGTTTTAGAAATGGTGTTTTATTGAAAGTTCAGACATAAGGATTTCCTTCTCATTGTAGAGAGAGCTTTGAACAACTTCTCCCTTTCTCCAATGAAAATGTTGACAATAGAATCTTTGATCTTCAAAAACTAATGCACATGATAAGTTTAATTCATGTAAAGAATTCTGCTAGACTCAGTAGAACCCATCACAGAAAGTTAAACACACTTGACTAAAAAGCATGCCCATGATAGGTATAGCTGCATAGTCCAAAAATTCACTTAGATAAAACTATTTCTTTTTCAAAAGATGTAATGAAAATGCTATCTTATCAAAAGATCACGTGTTGGTTTTTATAGATTACATTTGAAAAAGTTATCTGTGCTCCAGTTCAAAAATTCTAAAAGCAAGATTTATCTAGACAGTTTAATGATGTAAATACATGTACATGTTGTAGTAAAATACTAATGATTCATCATATTTTTGTATCCTCAGCAGTTCTATGATTTCAGGAAATAGCACTGCATAGTTTTATTCTACATACTGTTTATATTCTCAAACCTTTTTCTACAATCATGCACCAATGCAATAAGTTTTCCAGGTGTTGACTTCATTGAATACAGTTGATTAAAATTTGAGCATAGAATCCTGTGTTATATTTTGGATCTTCACTGATCTATAGATATAACCTTTACATCTTAAATTTCTTGTGGGGAGAAAAAAAAATGTTTTACTTAAGTATCATCTAGTTCAGACATTTGCTGGTGTTTGACAGAAGTCATAAAAGAGACAACCACATTTCTTTTCTGAAGTACGTACAGACCTATTAGTAACGCTTTGATTCCTGCTGCTTCTTGTCCCGTTCAGTTAAGGAATATCACCCTGTAGCGGAGGGGGCTTGTTTCAAAAGCTGGGAACTCTTTAACTCCCCCACTGTTAAGAAATCATATTAAGATTTCTACTTGAGAGTGACCTTGCTGCTTCCTTTTGTTAATATATTAATGCCACTGAACTGCTATTAGAGAGAGGATGACTTGTGTGTCCTCTTAGTGGTGATAATATTTTGTTTCACTGTTTGAACTGTGATGTTGCTTACGCAAAAATGCTCTTGAATATGATCTTAGTTGGTGTGTGATTTATGCAAGAACTCTCTGGCTTTGTTATTTTGAATGTGACCTAGCAGTCTCTTATATCACCCAAGAGGACTATTGATGAAAAACCACTAGTATGAACACTGAAGCAACAAAAATAAGAGTTTTGCTTTATATTTTGAATTACTGAAAACAAGGCTATTGAACAGTGATTTTCCATAAAAGCAGTATTGTGTTTCTGTAACATGAGTGGTCAGCTACTGTGTCTCCTATATTCCAGTAAATGTGTGACAGACTATTAGCATTTCTTTACACTTTTTGAAGGACTTTCATTTAAATAAATAATTACCTACAAGGAAATTTCTCTGTGCTTATAGTTTCATTGCTTCTTTTGCTGTCATCAAATAGTGTCAAGAAGTGGAAATATCTGTTCTGTTGGTACTGTTCTAATTAGAAGGATAATTAGTGCACTGTTATTGCTGCTTTGGCTATAGCTGTTTGGGGTTTTTTTGCCACATGTAGCACACTACCTACAATGGAAGGTAATTTTTGAGTATTTTTCTGTTTTCACTAATGCTTGGGATTGGTTGTGCTGCAAGGGAGTGGGTTTAACAAAAGTTGGTATATACTGAAGATAATGATAAAGCTATCTGGAATTAAAGGTGCTAAGTGACTAGTTTTTTTTTTAATTTCTACCGGATTTTTGTATGATTCCTTTTAAAAATATTGACAACACACTGTTTAGTTTGAAAAGACAATACAATGGGCTACAATTCCCTTAGGACAGAGAGGTGTCACTTGAGACCATTATATGGATCTTTAGTATTCTTATAACTCATATTTATGCTTTTTTAAGTTTTTATGTTCTCGAAGTTGGACAGAGCAGCAGGCACTATGAATAATGTACACAAATAATGAATTGATAAATACTTCTCATATTTTTACAAGTTTTTCCTTCTTTCTGTTTGAGTATCAAACTATGTGGGTGTCTGCCACACCCCATTCATCTAGTGAGCTGTCAATACTGTTTTCAGTCATTTTTCTCTCTTCACTTCTTCAATCAGTTTTCTTATTGTTCCATGGCTTTCCACCCAGTTTATCTGTATCATTCTGATATTATCTGTTGAAGCCATAGGTAGTAGCTCAGCTATGGTCTTCAGTTTGGGGGATGGGGAGGAAGAGCAATTACTACCTGTATTTTATGATAGCTCCATATGTCTCTACATATGTGGCACAAAAAGCAAGCATTCTTTTTTCCTTTCAATTCCTGCCATTTTTGTGGTGCAAGCTCCTTAATTCATCTTTATGGCGCAACTCTCAATGAATTATGGATGTCGTGGGAATAAGCAATATCCTGGTTTACTGAGAAGTATTTTAAAACCTTAAAAATAGTCTTTCATTTTTACACTGTAGCATTTCAGTATGAATTGTTCTAGTCTTATTTGGATATCATAAAGAAATTAAATACATATTTTCCCACCATTGTGTCCAAGTATTTCATAGGATGTCTGCTGACACACCTTTTGTATCTAACCACATACCATGTGTAAAGAGAAGAACATGCAACAAGTCAGCTGTTATTAAACTTCCATGTGAAATGATTAACTATTGTTAGTACTTAAATTTTTATTTTAAAATAAAAGATATTCAGTTCTGCTTGAACGGAAATTATATATAAGAGAAACTGCAGAACTTGAAACACAATTTCTTAATTCCAACACAGAGGTCCCAGATGTACAACTTTAATGGACTAAGCTTTCTATCTTTTGTCAAATCATCTTGGATATCCATCTAACAGACCTTTTTGCTTGAGAAGTGGAAAAACAAACAGGAATTAAGAGGAAGTATGGGCAGGTATGGTTGGTCTCCTGGTTGATATCTCCTGTAGTACTTCAGTGTAACTTCAGCTAGTCCAGTGAGTGGGTCTTAAAGGAAGGATTTCAGAGGGATTAATTTTCTAGACATTGGTTGTTCATCTTATCTATCAGCTAGACACAGGACTGGGTCAAGCCTGGTCTGAACCAGTTCCTGGACTGCCCAGTGGAAAAGCAGGTGGAAGTCAACATTTTACTGTTTTTTCATGAAGTTTGGGTGAGGTTTTATTGCTTGTGGTTTTTGTTTATTTTCCCCTGTGAATATTATCAGAGGAAATACGTATTTTCAGTAATGGGTCACACTTCCTTCTATGTTCACTGTGCATTTGGGAATAGCAGTCTTCATCTAAATGTCTTGTCTTTCTTGGATGTGGTTACCTGAGATGTGCATTCTCTGCGGAAGCACTGCTGTGTCAGCTCACAGCCTTTAGGCTTTATTGGGTGGGATGCAATACCTTCTCACTGAAGAAGCCTCAGCTGTGGAATCTGTGTCCTCTGTAATGTCAAGTGAACACAAGTCTGTTGACTTTGAAGGCATGGTAAAAAGATTCTTTCTCTGTGCTTGAGAAAATTGAAGTTTGTTTGCATTATGATTGAGAGCTTTTTATTTGATACTTTTTTTAATACTAGAGTTGGTTCTCTTATACTGGGCATGTTTTATACCTGAATGAGGCTTTGTTGCACAGGATTACGTCTTTTTGCACTTTTAATGGTTTCACCAAAACTAATAAATAATCGTATCATCAATTTAAGCAAACTGTGATTTGTGGCTTGTTTAGTTCAAATGGAAGAACTAGAAAGAAAATCAGATGACTTGTAGCCCATTAGAACAATCCATCCTTTTAGGTATGTCTGTACTGCTAAAGAAAGAAGTCTAGGAGAGAGTGAAAGCAATGGCTCGTTGACCATCCATGCTTCTCAGTTGTTAGTATGCTCCTTGGCATGATTTGGTCCTTTTGTACATGTGAGGTTGGTTGGTTTGTTTCCAGTGCAGGATGAATGAAGTAGCATGCAGCCTGTGTTGCAGCCCACCAGAGAAGGACATTTGCATCATGAAACTATGCATATGGATTACATGCTTTAGGGTGTCACTGTAGCACAAGAGAGGGTGTTTGAAGGATATCCCTCCAGAGTCTGCAGCAATAGTGCTGGAGGGATTCATAGGGTTGGGAAAGAACAAACCTGGTGTAGAGTTAATGTCTTCTGAACATGTCCCCCAAAGCATCTTGGGAGAAGGAGCAGCAGAGACACGAGATTAGAACGGGTCAGTGAAGTGAGAAAAGAGCTCATAATGTGTCTGATCAGCAGAGTGGTGCTGGCTAGTGGATTGCTCCCCAGCACTATTTTAGTTAGATGCATTCTGTGAGGGCTAGGGCTGAAAGTTCCACCATTTTAACTTCCAGTTACTTGGGGTTTGGATCATTATATATAGTGAAAGGCAGTTTGCAAACTGAATTTTAAAATAAATACTTTCTCAGAAGGTTTCTCCAGGAAACTTTTTTTTTTTCTTAAAAGTAAAACTTTAAGTTTTGGTTTTGGAAAATAGTTTTCACTGAAATAAAGTGTGCTCATTTTCTTAGTGTTTCTCTCCTTGGAATAAAATATTTAAAATGTGAGATTCTTAGCACATGGCTAGAAACTGATAATTATTTAAACCAGCTGCCTAGTTGCAGTGTGTAGCAATATTTATCACTGTGATTCACTAGCACATCAGAAAAAAAAAAAAAAGGTGAAAATGCTGTCAATAAATAAAATGTGAGAAATACTTTAATCATAGTGGGTGCATAGTGGTGATTTGTTTTGAAAATCCAAACTATATTTAATCTTCTATTAAAATAAGTTTCTGTTACATCTGAAAGTTATAATTATGTTATAAGCTATCCATAGCAAATACATGAATAGCGCCTTTTCCCATCTATTTATTCACCAAACCTGTAAGTATAAGAAAAGGATGCTTTTCATGTTTCTGTTTTCCTTCAAAAATTTCTGCAGGTCTCTAATTACAAATATCTCCCTGTAAGCAGGTGCCTGTATTCAAGGGAAAAGATACACCTAACTATTTCAGCCATACTTCATACATTTCACGTCCATTCTGTTACTTTTCTGAAGAAGTAATACACAGAATTAGTCTGTGTAATTTCAGCATCAAGAGTAAGAGCCACAATTTGACTAGGCATTGATTACTTGAAAAGATTTTTCATTGTCTGTAGTTAAGCCTCATTTCTGAGTTAGTATATTGAACATTGTAACCAGAACTTTCCTCCCTTCCAGCCTCATTCCCACAGCAAATGTCCTCAGAAGGGAAGAATGTTATGTTATCAAAAGTTTAACAAGTGATTCATTACTGTATGAAAAATAATGTGATTTTAAGTTTGTCAGTGAAGCTGTTCATTATATTCACAGAATTGGTCTTCAGTGCAACCCAAATCCTTCTTGATAACAGCCCATTGAAAGCTCTTGGACATCACTAAAGCTAATTAAAAGCAGGTGGATTCTTCTCATGTAGTGTACAACCAGCTGAATGAAATGTAGATAAGTTGTATTAATAGTTAGAGAAGTTCGTGTTGGTTTTTCCCCCTACCTATCTTATTGGAATGCTAGGATTCTCTAAAGCTGTGATTCTGAACAGAAGAAGAATCATATTTTAACTGTAATACCCATATTACTTTGTTTATAAAACCTGAATTTTAGTTGGCACTGTAGAGAGGAGAAGGCCCTGAAGGAAACTTAATTTTTGAAAGCTGATCTCTGTGTGAAAGTCTCTGTGAAAGTCTGGTATAAAGATTTGAAAGGTTTCATTTAGAAACTCAAATGTACACTGTTAACTTCTATGTTTTGTTTTTTTTTTTTTTAATTTTGTGGTGTCATATTTTTCAAGACTCAGTTCATCTTTCAGAAAAATAAAAGCAAATGACTAAATGAGATAGCAGTATTGCAGAACATAAGCTGTGCTTACTGTGTTCCAATTATGAATTAAATGTTCTGCTTAATCTTGTGATTTATTACTAGCAAGATAGTTCTCTTTAATTTCTAGGAGTTTGTTTCATGTGGATTAATGATACTGGTTTCAGTCTACACGATTAGAGCCATACAGAAGGAGACCCAGAGGTAGAGAGTAGGAGACTGGTGTGCTGCTGACTTGTGCTGCATTTTCATGGAGTTGCCAGCAAAGTTCAGACTGCCCTCTTTTTCTGGGCAGAATGAATAGAAGGCTGGAAAAACAAATTGGCACCATGAAAACTTTTCAAAGACAGAAATACTTGTATCTAAGCCAGATGTGAGTTCTGAAGCACATGTATCTTTGAAAATCAGGCTATGCAGAACAGTCCAAATATAATATTTATATCTAATGTCATTGTAATAGACCTCAAAGATGGTCTCTCTAACACAGCGTCTAACCAAATGACCCAATATGAAGTGGAATTTATGATGTTAGTCTTTCCAAGCCCAGCCAATTTTAATTTTGGGACTTCATTTTTTCTTGACTGAAACAAGTTCTGTGCAGCTTCGGAAGAGAAGATAAATAAAAGAACAGAATAAAATAATAGAATGTCTCATGTATTTATATTTTCTAGTGTAGATATTCAGAATTTTAAAACAATTTTCCAATTTAGTCACTGTGTGGGCACCTAAAAAGTTCAGAAAATCTGACAATTTGACTGCAAGTGCACATTGCCAGGTCATGTTGAGCTTCTTGTTCTCAAACACCCTCAAGTCCTTCTCCTCAGGGCTGCTCTCAGTCCATTCTCTGCCCAGCCTGTGTTTGTGCCTGGATTTCCCCAACCCGTGTGCAGGACCTTCCACTTGGCCATGTTGAACTTCATGAGATTTGCACAGGCCCACCTCTTCAAGCCTGTCAAGGTCCCTCTGGATGACATTCCTTCCCTCCAGTGTGTCTACCATGCTACAGAGCTTGGTGCCATCAGCAAACTTACTGAGGGTGCACTCTATCTTGCTGTCCATGTCACTGACAAAGGTGTTAAACAGTGCCAGTCCTGATACCAGCCTCTGAGCAATGCCACTTGTCACAAGTCTCCACTTGGACATTGAGCAGTTGATGGTAACTCTTTGAGTGTGACT
This sequence comes from Balearica regulorum gibbericeps, assembly GCF_011004875.1. Lineage (NCBI taxonomy): Eukaryota > Metazoa > Chordata > Aves > Gruiformes > Gruidae > Balearica > Balearica regulorum. The sequence goes on from NC_046190.1 coordinate 16,678,477, forward strand.
ATCTAGCCAATTCCAAGGCCACCAAATTTACCAGGCACAATTTGCCCTTAGTGAAGCCATGTTGGCTGACACCAATCACCTCATTTTCCTTGTGCCTTAGCATAGTTTCCAGGAGGATCTGCTCCATTATCTTGCCAGGCCCAGAGGTGAGACTGAGCAGCCTGTAGTTCCCTGGGTCATCCTTTTTTCCATTTTTAAAAATGGGGGTTATGTTTCCCCTTTTCTAGTCAATGGGAACTTGACCAGACTGCCACAACTTTTCAAATATGATGGGTAGTGGCTTAGCAACTTCATCTGCCACTTCCCTCAGGATGCGTGGATGCATCTCATCAGGTCCCATGAACTTGTGCACCTTCAGATTCCTTAGATGATTTCAAACATGGTCTTCTACAGTTGGGTGGTTCTTCGTTCTCCCAGTCTCTGCCTTTGCTTTCTGCAACTTGGGTGTGTGGCAGATTAAGGCAAAAAAGTCAATGAATACCTCAGCCTTCTCCATATCCTGGGTAACCAGGTCTCCCATTGCCTTCTGCGGAGGGCCCACATTTTCCCTAGTCTTCCTTTTATCGCTGACCTACCTAAAGAAGCTTTTCTTGTTGCCCTTGATGTCCCTGGCCAGATTTAATTCTATCATGGCTTTAGCTTTCCCTACCCTGATCCCTGGCTACTTGGACAATTTCTCTGTATTCTTCCCAGGCTACCTGCCCTTCTTCCATGTTCTCTGATAGTGCGCCATCAAATCAAAATATATTTACACGTTTATTGATGAATTTTAGAAATAACTTGCAAAAATCGCTAAATCTTACTAACATTGCAGTATTTTAACTTTCCTACATCAATAAATATTTTCTCTTTCACTATGGGTCAGTCTTATGTGTTGTCTTTTGCACCTAAACTTGAGACTTTATGGTATGGTCGTATGCTGGAGCAAAGTGCTTACTATTCATATACAATGGGAAATGCTAAGACCAAGACAAGTTAAGATAGTCTTGCATAACATTTTGTTTTAAAACTTTACAAAAGTAAAAAATACTTAGATTCACAAAGTATTAAGTTTTTTAGTTAAAAGAATAAATTCTGTTGAATTTTTTTATTTCTATCTTTATTGCAAGCTACATCTCTCATTTTGAAATGGAATTTTGTGCGCTAGAGAAGTATGATTTATTGTAAATGTTACATTAAAAGAATCATTTCTGAAGCAGTTGGAATCAGATTTTTTTCAGACAGATGTTTTCTCTGCACATTGCATAATCATTAGAACTGTTTGAAAAAAGATTTCTTGAGCTTCTAAAACAAATTGCATTTCTTTTCTATATTGGAAGGTTTTTAAGTGGTAACATCTTCAGAACGAGTGCATGTTCATATTGTTACTGAAATAGCTGGGAAAATACAGCAATGAAAAATCACTAAACTAGAAAGAGCTACTTGTATATTGACAGTAGTTTAACATTCAGACAATGAATAGACAATTTTTTCAATAGCTTGCATGCAGGGCCAGTTTGCATCTGTGCTTGGTGGTGGTGGTACTTAATGGGCCAGGCATAGCTTAATTACTGAATTTCAGCTATGCAGAGATTGCAACAGGAAAACATTTTTTGAGTCTGTTTGTGTGGTAAAGAGGTAGGGTTTTTGTTTGTCTTTCCTATAGAAAATGAAATACTTGCTCTGTATCTATCGGTATGGTGTCATTCTTTGTACAGCCCCGCTACAGCAACCACTGCCAAGTGATTGTATTGTCCTCTAATCTACTGGAACACTTGCTTCATCAACCTTTTGGTTGACTGGGAAATCCCAGCAAGTACCTTTCCCAGTGGTAATTTAGAATCTACTAGTGAAGTGTGGGTATTTATCGGTGTTATAATTTTCAAGTTGAAGCCAAAATTCATTTGTCGACATATTTCTTGAATGTGCTTTTATTTAATAAAGAAGAAACTATGCTCTTCAGGAAATGGTAATCTTTATTTACTGCTATGATGGGAAAATGCAAATGAAGCAGAGAATTTTGTGATTAGTATTTTACAGAGCAGTCATTTACTATAATTACATGTTTTTAATCAGTGGAATTATCATGTTCTATTAACCAGATTCTTTCCTGACTTCTTGTAGGATTCTAAGTAACAACAAGATCTTATGGTTGAAGAATGGCTCCTTCTTTGGACTGAGATCCCTGGAGAGACTGTGAGTAACTGATCAGCCAAGTTCCACCTTCAATTAAAAAGTCTTTGTATTTTAAATACAAAACCAAACATCAGATAATGAATTTGAGATGTTCTGAACTTTATTGCACAGCAGAGTTTCTAGGCAGTCATCAAGTTAAGAAACAGCAGAAAAATGAGTGAATGGGGTGAATGTGGAAAATACAGGAAAGCACTGCCATCAATTTGGAACTAAAATAAACATCCAGTCAACGACTTGTACTAAACTATGTACACTATCGCGGTGAGGGGTGGTATATGTAATGGTAACACTAATATACCTGACATGTAATTTGGGTTATTTAACTCATTGGTCTCCAATACTTCCATTTTAATTCTATTCTACTTTTAATTGTATTCTATATTTTAATTATGTTCTAAAGAAAATGTACAGCATTTATCACTGGAGCAGACAATGACATTGATAAAGCTCCATGACTGTGTATTTCTAGTCAACGTTTGCGGGGGGGGAGAGGAAAGGAGCTCAGGAACAACTTGGGAAGAAAACATTCAGAAACTTCGATGGAATAAATAAGCAGTAGCGCCTATACTGTAATAACACTGCTTTCTGTATATATAGGTCACTCATTTGAGAATAATCATGTCAGCAAGTCTAAAAGGCTATTTTTTATATCTATAGGCAACTTTGCCAGTGCATCTAAAATGAGTAATTATATCACGCCTGTCTGACTATCTCTTGCAGCTTAAGCTGAATTATTTTTATATTGCTTTATAAGAATACTTTCCTTATGTAGAGCTGTTGATATCAAGTCGATGCTACATTCATGAATGCGTGATGTATTCTATGTTGTTTGAATGTTTCCATATGCATAAAAATTACATATTGAAATCAACTTTAGTTAATATTTTACTATATATGTGTGTGATGTGCATAGACATAGAAGAAAATATTTTCTCTGGGGTTTTTTAAGGTTTAATTTACATTGGGGAATGATACTGAGCAGGTACTTTTAAAAACTTTATCAGTTATTTAGTTAGAGAAATACTTCAACCTGAAAAGACATCACAAACAGTATTAAGAACAATGAGAAAACAAAAAATTGCCTTAAGTGTGTAGCCTCAAGTATCATCACCATCTAAACCTTCTTAATTTTATTGCATTGATTTTTCACAACATTACAGATAAAATGAGCAAGTATCATCTCCTCTGTATATAATGCTATTTGGCCATGGCTTTAATACAAAATCCATAAATGGTCCTTGAAGCAAAGTCTAGAATTCAGAGGATGACATTCTCATCAGGTTCAGATGCTCTATTTCTTGTTCTCTGGCCTCATACGCTTCTTATCAATATATGCGAAGTCTCAGTTTCAGCTGGGGGGGGGTGAGAACAGCTGGAATAGTCTACTAGGAGGTGGGTGTGAATGAACTACATCTGGGTGAGTGCTCCTTAGGTTTCCCCATCTTTGCCTTTTCTACACAAGCTAATTCAGAGCAATACTCCAGGTGCTTAAAATGGAGAACTATGACAGCAGCTGTTGTTCATGGCTCATCAAAATGGACCAACAAGAACTTTTGTTCCTTGCCTGAAAGGGGATGTAGAGAATCCTATGGAGTACAGTAACAGGAAAATCCAGCTTCATTTAAGATTATGTTAAATTTACAAGACCAGGTGCTTAGAAATGTGAATGTGCTGGAGTTAAGGATTACTCATTTGCTTTTACACTCCTTGTGGTCCTGTTCAGAACAAAAAAAAATTAGTAATGTGAATGCCATAGAGACAAGAATCATGTGCGTCTGCAATTCTTTTGTGGTTACCAGGCATTCATAAGCCAGAAGAGTGTTAGCTTATGTGGAAAATGAAATCATTCAATGTCAAACGTGAAAACTTTAGAGGAGAGGTAAAATTTCAGGTGGAACTGAGTGACTTGTATATTATGGGTATACTGTATATTCTGGGATACTCTGTATCCTGGAGTGCTCAAAACCTCTTTTTGAGCAGATAATGGTTTGAAGCCCTACTCTAATAAGCTAGTGACAACTTTGCCCTTATTATTTTGTTTTCCAATGCATGTCACAACAGGAATTGGGTTACAGAAGTGTCAGTCCTCCCAAGTTCTGGTGATTTCTCAACAGTGTGTTATGCAAGTGAGAGACCTTACTGACCAGTTGTCTCAAACTGCGACTCCTCATTTTATGCAACTTTAATCAAGCAAAACGAGAAACATAAGTTGTTTGCTCCTTAACTGTCCATTCTAAGAGTAAGACAGAATCGATTTCTTTAAAGCTAAGACTATTGTAAACTCATGTTATGCGTGAAATGCAGTTTTTTCAAAATATGGTTGGACCTGGTTTGTATTTGTTTCTACAGACTTCTCAGAAAATGGCTTTTTTTTTTGAGCATAGCATGAATATTACAAGGTTTCTATTTCAGATAGTATTAAATTGTGTTACTGCTCTAAAAGGAAATCTGATATTAGGTATTCAGGGGATACAACCAGCCAGACAGGAAAAAACATGTTTGGGGATACAGTTATTTCCCTTTTAGTAATAGAAAGATAATCCTATATGTATGAATACTTTATTAGTATTAAAAATGAAACATGTAATAATGTCTGTAATAAAAACTACATAAGTAATAGTGATCAAAATACATTTATGAAATATCAATATTTTTACTGGGCAGTTTGTAAAAACACCATCTCACTGAAGGTGCTTTTTCTGTATTGTGTCCGTGTGTGAACAGTGACTCATGACTGATCTGTAGAGATGGCAATCTCTCTCCACTTAGTTTGAGTTTTGTGAAACTGAGAATTGCTGCTTTGTGCTGGCTTGGAAAGGTTGACTCACAAATGTGTTGTGGCATCTGGATCATGATGCACCTCTGTGCCACTGGGCTTACTTTGTAGCACTAATGAGAGGCGTTAAGAAGTGAATATCATTACTTAAATACCATGTGAGAATAAAAACTTTCTGTGAACTTTGGTTTTGTATGGTGCTTAGTTATATAGGCTTTGATTTGGAATAAAATCAGAAGTGTAGGTAAGAAAATGAATAAACTTTTTTGAAGCAAGTGTGGTAAAGAGACTGTTTGTTAAAATATGAAGAGCTTTATGGAGTTTAACCAGAAGAGATCTACAGACCATAAATTCTACAGATGAGAGCGAGGACCTTGAATCCATTTCTGTGATACGCCCCGTGGAGATGGCTTCATATTCGGGAGGCTGAGAGTTCATTTTGGGTCTGAAGCTTGAGGCAAAGACTTCACAGCTTGTAATGGTTTCAGTTCCAGTGCCTTCCTGGTCTGTAGTCAGTGTCCTATCTTCTTGGGAGATGCATTGATCTGAGCCAGACAGCGTCGGTTATCGTAGACATTTAAATAAGTTTTTCATATGCTCTGGGTACCATAAAAGAAAGGCAAAGTGGGCTTTCAAAGCCATGAAATGGTGAGGTAGTCCTTTCAAGTAAGTCTCTGCAATTCAGAAACTCTCATTTAGTTAAAACAGTGATTTGGAGGATCTGAACAACTGAAAAATTAAGTCTTTATAATTTGATGGTATAGCTATTCCATACATTAGAACAATATATTAAATAGAAAAATCTAGGAATTAGTTTGATTATTTTTTTTTAAATTATTGTTATTTATTTGTTTATTTTTAAGCTACAGGAGTGTGGTTAACCATTGCTATTTCCCAAGGAATCACAGAGTAGTGCAGATTACCAAGTTACTAGCAGATACCTTATTATGGCAGTCTATGGTATGGACCCTGCTCCAAAGACATTGCAGTTTCTGAACAGTGTGCGGCAAAGTAATATTATTAGTCACAGTTGTGGCAAGTCTTTTTATGCTTGAGAACGTTTGGCCAGCCGTAGTCCACATGATTCTTCCGGGGACAAGGACTGAGGTTGTTGGACCTGGTGCTCCAGCTCTGCTGGAGCCAAAGTCAAGATTTAGGAAACTAAATCTTATACCCTCATCCTGATGTCAGCTGGAAAACAGTATGTATCTGAGCTATTATCCACACTAGTAATTTTCTAACCCTGCACAACAACTACTGCATCACAACTGCCTGGATAGCCTCTGTCCCACGCTAACTCTCCATGTTACCTCTAGCTGGGGACAATCTGTCGTGGCTGCTCCTCTGCTCTGGGCTTCCTGGTGCGATCTTGTACTTGGCATTTTCTGCAGTGGGTATATAAAGTCTCTGTCTCTCTCTCTCTCCATTTCATAACCAAATGTACGTTTTCATTAAGTTTATAGGAGCAAAATTACCTCTGAGACTGTTGCTCCTTTGTCCCCTGTGGCTGAAACTCTTTAACAGGTTCAGAAGCTATTTAGAGGGAACCAGCAAATAAAATTAAAGAAACATACATAAACAGACCATGATTGCATAAGCAGTGTTTCCTTGGGAAATCAGGATGAAAGATCACTAAGCAAGATTACACATATTTTTCACAGTTGACCTAGAAGAAAAGCATGCCAGGCACTGATACTTCAACACTGACTGTTTTACAGAAACTTGCAGTTACATTTTCCCAATATTCCTAGACATGTTTCTAGACAAAGAAAAATAATGGTGAAGTATTTGTAAGAATTCAGCATTGAATTTATTTTATTTTTTTTTAGCTGTATAGATATCAGTCTTACTTGACCAAGTCTCACTTAGATTGCATGTGCTTTTATTAAGTGGTGGTGTAAAGTTACCAGCTGTGTGGCAGTGCTATGCAGTCACATGTTGTCCTCAGTTATTATTAGGTAAGATTGCACAAAAGCTACTTTCAGTACATTTCAGTATGACATTCTGCAAGAATATATTTTGCTGTGCAGTTGAAGTAATATCACATTAACTTGAGGGAATGAAAGGGCAGGAAAGGCAAGCACAACAAATTAGACCATAGGAAAAACATGTTAAACAGCTGGTATAAAAATATGGTATTTAGATGTTCTTTAGCAAAACTCATGTGATGAAAGGGTAAAATACAAAGGTTTTACATTTTGATATACTGATGTGCTGCTTTAAACATGCAATTTACATTCTCTGAATTAGTGGCCCCTTCATTTCTTTTCCTGCCTATACTTTTCAAATGTGCGTGCGCACACACACGCGTGTGCGCACACATGAAGAAATGCAGCTGTTCTTGGGCACTGTGAAGGACTGGAAATACGATTAAAGAAATTGTTAATTATTTTTCAACACATCTGTATGACACCTTTAAAGTTAGAAACTTCATAAACTAAATTTGGAATTATGTGGGGGTTTTTTTGATTGTTGTAAAAATAGAAAAATGCTAGTTATTATAAACTAATAATACTTCAGACTGACAGCCACGATCCAATTGTACAACTTCTTTGTTGTTTTTTTTTCCTGAAGAGCTTGCAACTGAGTGTGCCCCTAACTTCATGCAAGCGCTTTTAACAGAAAATAGATTAATAATCTTGGAGACTTCAAATGACCAAATTAATTCGTCTTAAATGCCATTTAGCCATGTTTAGAGAAATGCTGTGATGTTACTCAGGGAAAGGGCAATTTTAAAACCTGTTTCTTAGAGCTGTCTGTTGTGTAAGTAGTCATGGCATGATTGAAACTGTTTGGTTATATCTGGTTTTTTTGCATTTGGAGAAATATAGAGGAAGAAAAATCAGTGCAAGTTCCTTTCAAGCATCTAAGGTTTTCTTCCAACTTTTTCTTGTGTTTCAAATCCCACATGGATTTATTAAATTCTCTAGATGTAGTCGATAATGATAAGGTGAATTTAAACAAAGAATTTTTTTTTAAGTATTCTAAAAACGAAAATACAAATTCTCCAACCATTATTTTTCCTTGTCTAGTAATATGTCTGGGAGTCCTGGGGAAATCTAAGCCATTTTTCATGTTAAATTTCTTATTGTGTTGGCTTGTTGTAATTGTTTACAAAAACCTTATTATGCTGCATTACTATTTGAAGTAGTTGAACATATTCCAGTAGGTGAGGAAGGATGGGAATAGTCATGGGGAGTGATTTTCTTCCTGGAGCGGGTATCTGTACGTCGTGCACATACTCTAAATTAGACTGAAAACAATTCATATTCCTCTTGGTGCTCATTGAACTTTGAGTTACCCTTTTGGTTTCAGTGTCAGATTAAGAGATTGTCTTTCTAATTACAGTGATGCTAGTGTTTGCATGAAGCAGGATAGTTCTTTTTGTCACTTCTAGATGCAGCTAATGTAGCTGAAAGTTTTTAATCAATGTTAAGTATGCTTGCCTGAAATATATTCAGTACTAGGGCAATTATAAATATTGAGCTCAAAAAGGAAAGCTTTGAAAATTCATGAATTACTGACGTTCTTACTGTTACCTGTTCTTCCAGAGGCACATCTATTGCAAATAACAAGTTTGAAGGGTTGGAGATACTCAGAAAATGAATAGCTTTGCAAATACAGGAAGGGGGGAAAAGAAGCTATGAGCATATGTCAGGCAGCAGACAGAGCAGAAGGAGGGAAGAAAATATTTAACCATATAATAATTATTTATCACCTAAATTAGAATAGCTTTTTCTCAACTGAATGGGTTTTTTAAGGCTCATCCTAGAGAGAACCAATTTCTACCAAGAAAATGAGTGGTAAGTAAGTAAATTGGATTGTATTTTTCAGAGCTTAGTATGCACAACTGCTTTGCCATCTCATTGTTCTCATTGGTCGTCAATGCCATGGCCAGCCATTGAAAGATACTTTTGTCTGGGCTTGCACTCTATCCCTGGGTTAGGACCAGATTCCTTACTCATCCGGGGGCTCCTTCCGCGTGTGCCGCGGCCAGTCTTCCTTTGTGGTGGTAACAGCCTGGGTGCTCTGGGGTTTTGCTTCCCTTCGGTGCTTGGTCCTCTGCCATTATGATAATTTTGGTCATATTACTCGATAACGCCAATGTCACGTTTATTCCGATACAGCCAGAATATAGAAACGTCCACTTAAATGAACGTGTTCTTTGAATATCTAACTTCCTGTATCTGTCAATGAAGTTTGTGACATTTAATAAATTATTGCTAAATAATTAAATGCATGTCAGAAAAAAGTATTTTTTCCATAAAAGCCATTTAGTTCCATAAAATCCAATTTCTATGAAATCATTTTAATATCTTACAATTTTAATGGCATGGATTGGTGAGATTAGTATGAGTCTAATATCAGACTGAAAGGAGGTACAAAAATGATCCTTGTAGCACCAGCATATCTTCAGTTCCTCACTTTAAAGATTATTCTTTTAGCATCAAATATGGATTTCTCATTAATGTTTAAAAGATTTGAATATCTTGTAAATTATGCAAAAATACAAATTTATTTATTTGTTACAAATAAAATGTAATGTTGTAATGAGAAGTTTCCCCTGTCTTAGCTAAAATTATCTTATTCATAGTGGATAAATTTCCAGCTGACTGTTTAAGTTGGACAACTTTATTGCTTGGCAGTATTTAGTCATTGACAGGTTTCTTTTGACATCATCTGATCCTGGAAGATGCTACATTTTGGGAATTGCATTCAATTAAAAATACAGCTTTCTAGCTATTATGTGTTTTACTTAAAGGTAATTAGTCCTCCTTAATCATAAAAGTGTTTGTGTAAATAGGGAATTTTATGCATGCCGTAGCAAATGTGCAACAGGTAATATAATACTTACATATTGATGTTAATCGAAAGAGTCTTTTGAAAGTAGAAAATCTTTGGAAAGAAGGGGCTTTTATTTGAGACAAATGATTGGAAATCAGAGACTCTCTTCTTTAAAATTTTGCCATAAATTTTCATTCAATTTTTGTCACATCGCTTGATCTCTCTACCTCCCTGTGGCTTTCATCTGCAAAATAGTATTGCTTACCTTATATCTCCAAATCTAGTAATACTGGAAGATCTCAATGCATCTAGAGAGAGAAAAAGTTGTAAGAAAAAGTACATTTGATGATTATGTAATACCAATTATTTTACATTTCAGCCTTATATAGAGTCATTCATTTATTTTTCATGCACTCCTAACCTGACTGGGAAGCAGTCTTAATAGGCACAAATACCTGAGTGCAGATGGAGCATACTGATGCTCTGTTGATGTATTTTGTGCAGCTCCATACATCACAAAAATTCAGTCGTTACCTAAATTTGGTAGTAAATCTAATCCTCACTTTTTTGTGCAGAAAATTGTCCTGTATCAGAAAATTTTTTAACTTTGACTACAACAGCTGAAGTAACTCTCCCTAAATCCCACGGAGCCAATCCGAGCATGGTGTAGGCTGAATAGCACAGGTCGTGCCTGGGTGTTAGACAGGGATGGAGACAACTCTCAGCCTGTCATCTCTGGTGACGAGGCTGTCTTATTGACAAGACTGAGGCAGTGCTGGCACGTCTCTATACCTGAGAGGACTGTGACAAACGCTGGCAGGGCTGCAGGGGATGGGGCTGAGGTTATCCGCTTCTTGTCTTCTTGACAGGCTTTTTAGGCTCTATTTAGTCCAAACATAAATTTGATCTATTTTTCCAGTAATATAATCTGGTGTAATCAAGTATCACAGGGAAAAATACAAATAAGATGGATCCATATACAAATCACTTGTATTAACATATTGTCATTAAAAATAGATAGAATCCTGCTAGGAAATAGGTCTACTTGTAAAAATCTATATTTTTCTTTTCTTTTTATTAATGGATGGAAGCCAGCTGTAGCTGTCCTATTGAATGTATTTTATTTTTTTTTTTCTGTGAACAATATTAAGTTAGAAATATGCCATGTGAGTTAATGGAGTGAACCAAATCCTGACCCAGCACTAGGAATCTGAGTTTGCAGAATTGATACTCCCCTTCTCCTAGTACTATCACCACAACCAATATATGCGTATGAATTTTCTGGGTTCAGTGTTGTAAGTGTAAAATGAGAGAGAGCCATCCATCCCTGTCTACTGTAGACTGATGAAGATACCTGGCTGATTAGATAAGCAGCAAGGGGCAACAGCAGACCTGGAGAATCATTTGAAAACATCCTGGAACAGAAAACTAGATTTGGAAAAATCACTGTTGATCCTCATGTAGAAGTAAAGGAGTATAGGGTGAAATGCATTTCAAGGTAAATATTATTTGGCTTCAGGCAGTATTTTAATGAATTGCACAGAGGGAGGATATTTAATTTGCAGTCCTTGCATAGAAATTTTGAGAAACCAGAGAAGAAGAAACAGAGGCAGGATCAATGTCACAATTCAAACTGGGAAAGCTTAATTAAAAATTACCTTTTCATTTTAATTCTGTGATCCTTTGTGGATCTCTCAATTACATCCTATGATTAACAGTAAGTTACTCATTTAGTAATGTAAAAACTGATTATGTGCATTTTTTGACAGCCCACCCCCTAAAAAAACCCCAAAACAACCCAAAACCAAGCAAACAAAAATGTCCCTAAACTCTATAAACTCCATAAACTATTATGTCCCAGTGTGCAGTATCAAAGAGAGATTTAGCATTATATCAGGAATTATAACAGTCTTGTTATTCTTAGTACGATTGTCAGAAACAGAGGAGTTGTTAGAAATTAAGAGGAAAATTACATTACCCTCTTTCTAACAGGCATATGTACTGTATATCTTACAAGCATGAAGTAGCTATCAAAGCACTTGTAATCTAATCTGACAGAAAGATAATGTATTTTTTTCCTCTAGTCATTTGTTATTTTCCAGTACAAAGTCACAATGCAGACTATTAGACATCACATACTTTATATTTTAGAGGATGAGACAACAGGAAAATACCTTGTATGTCTACTCGTGTAGAGCTGCGACACTATAACGTGCAAAAAAAAAAAAAAAATCTCTAAAAAGAGAGAAGGTTTCCTTTTGGATATTGCAGTGCTGTTTAAAAATAGCAGTAGTTAACTCTAGAAAAATAAGTTAATAAAATCAATCCCATGGTTTAGTGCAAGGGTCCAGAACCAAGTGTTTCCCATCTTTTCTTTCTACCTTAAGCCTGATTTTTGTTTGTCTCCTAAACTGCCGCATTCATTTCTCTGGTTCTTGTGGTATTTTTTTTCCTTCTGATAGAAACAACATGGGGTACCAGGGGATGTCTTTGCTCTTAATTCCGTGCTTCATTATGAGACGTAAGACTTGCCAGCGCTGCGTTCCCTCACAGGCGCTGCTCAGAGGCGTGACGGGTGTTGATGCCGTTCTGAATGCACCGCTGGGATTGCATTCCTCCAGTTCTGGCATGAAACTATGGTTTCAGCTGAGGCACGAAGTTGCCAATTACTGCTATGTATGTGGTACAGTAACGATATTTAAGACATCAGTGGTTTGCCAGGTTGCATTGCTATGGTTTTGAGTGTAACTGGGTTTTTTTCCCCCGACAAAACAGATTTCTGTGGGAAATGCTAGCATGACAAAATAAAAACATTTTGTGGGGACACAACAGTTTTGGGAACGTCATAGATGTCAGTATTTCATTTCAACTGTTTTGTATTCATAAAACAGAATCTTTTTGGAATGATAAAGCTGAACTATACCACTTAGGACTGATGCAAGCTTTTCTATAAAGAAATGGCAGACTGGTTAGAGAAGTAGGAAAAACAGAAATGTGATTTAAGGGCAGTTTGTATGAAGGCACAGAGCAGCATGCTGGGAAGCCAACTTGATAAAAATTACTGTCAGTTGGTCAATAATAGCTAATCTTGCAAAGTAAGCTGCAAGGTAAGGTGATAGCAGAGTCCTTGTGTTCTGTATTTTGTGATTTTGATTCCTCAGCTTTAGGCTATTGATGGAATATTGTTTTCAGACTCCAAAAATATTATCATATTTCTTGTATTCATATGCAATGTGGCTTTTGGCCTTTAGCGTGTTTACGATTAAGACGACCAAAGTTTGATGCCTCATCTGGTAGTATCTGGACATAAAACGTGAGAGACCTCAAGTTCTGAATAGGAACGTCTCAACATGATGGTGTGCTCAGGCAAAAGTCAGTATCAGAAGAAACTCCATCCTTCCCTCCCAGAGAGTTTTCTGGTGCCTACTGATGCCTTTTTTTTTTTCCTGTCTCTCTGTCTCTGACTTGATATCAATCAGCAGACATTTCTCATTTACTTAAAAGAAAAAAATATACATATATAAGTTATTCTCTTCCAAAAGTTCATGTTTATAGACAAGCCTGTGAGGTCTCTGATGAAAATGTGCTGTTACTCATTCACATGATGCTAGTCCATGAATCCTCTGTGGGTACCCAATTGACCCAATGAACTTGTTACCCTCAAAACTTCTGGGGATGCCTGCAGAAAGCATAGCTTGTTCTCTCACACTTGTACTTCACCAGTAATCTCTGGGAAGGCAAAATAAAATAAAATAAAAAAGTAGAATGTACTTGAAAAGAAATAGAAAGAAGGGCCATGTTTCATGCCAATTTAGTTTAAAAAAAAACCTCAAACAAATCCCCAAAATGAGTTGTCTGAAGTAGTTAGGAAAGCTGATGTAATATAACAGCTGTGGGCAGTTTTTCTCCCCACTTCTTAATATAGACAGAATTGATTAGTTGGGTGTAGTATAGTGCTGCGTGTGTCAAGTAGGTACAAAATGGTTGTTCTCACGAGAAAATTGCATGCAGACTTAGCACATGATAAGCTGTCTTGTGTTAACACAAATTGCCTCGTTCTTGAAATGGAAAGTGACTGGGAGAGCTATAGAGGATGTTTGTATAGTCTGAGCTATGCACATCTTCTGTGAAAAAAAGAATTACAAAATTCCTCTATGCTCTAGAAACTTTAGAAAGTGGTTTGCTGAGGAGAATACAGAGAGAAACATTATACTGGAATAAAAATGTGTATTTTTATTTGCTTGTGAACTTGAAAGTATAAAATAAAATTGTTCTAAGCAATGATAGTGAGCTTCATCTTGCAGAAATAAGCAGTTTGAGTTAAAAATAAGCCACTTGACTTAGCATAATGCAAGAAACTTGTTGAAGCATAAATAAAATGTTTTAATCATGCCTTTTTAACCCAGAAAACTGCCAAAGGGGCAGCTTGAAACTCTTAAAATCAATTCATTTCTGTCTATGAAAAATTATGAAAGATGCTAAATCGGGGAAAAAAATATTGTAGTTGTAGGTACCTGAAAAAAACAAATTTATTAAAAAGCATACCCTCTCAACTGTAACTGTAACACTTTTGCTATGATGCTATAATTAATGGCCAGTGAAAGAAACTTTTACAGCTAATGTACATTCCCCAGACACATGGTGCATTTGTTATTTTCACCAAGTGTTCTTTCCATTTTTTATGTTCAATATTCACATTTGTTTCTTAATGCAAAGTAAGTTAATACTTTTTTAAAGACCTTAAAGACATGCTTTTCAGCTAAAATGGGAGTTTAACATACATTGTGTTCAGAACAAAACAGTGTTTTCTCTACTGTGTCAGCAGCTAAGTTGAGAATTTGATAGCTTTTTTCCCCTTTGTACCATTAATTGCTTTTAGGTATTTCTGAGGAGTGCAAGTGCCTCACAAGGGACAATTCTTCCATTTGAGTGAAGTTTGAGTACTGTATTAAGCTTTCCTACTGTACAGAGTTATGTGAACTTACAAAAATATTTAGGAATGTAGGACCAGGATGGGTTGCAGCCAGGCTGAGTTTCCAGGGATAAAAAGAAAATGTGTTCAGCTCTCCCTCTCATCATATACACTATAAACTGGCCACTCCATTAATTGCTTTCCAGCACTCCATTAAGAATGCTGAAACTTCAGTTCAAAATAATGCCCCTAAAAATTATAATGTGTCAGAAGAGAAGAAATTCTAATGTCACAGGATATTTTTTTTTTAATTTTATTTGTATGTGTCTTTGCCACAGTAACCAATAAATCCTTATCAGTCCAAATCTGACAGTTACTTTAACAGCGAGTATGCCAGCAAGTTATACCAACGCAGACACCTGAAATTTTTTCAGTACTGGACCAGTTCAGGTCGCCAGCATGAACTACCCAACATTCCCTCTCTTAGCCTTTTTTAGCGAGAAGGGAGAAGCGGGGGAAGCTCTTGAAAATGTGTTCTGTATCAAGCAAGAAATAATAATAAAAAAAAAGTTGCTGGTCCTTGCAGATGCCCAGAGAGGATTCAACTCTGGATATGCAAAAATTCGTGTCACATGCTGCAAATTCGAACTCTGTTAAGCCCTGTCCAGGCACAAAACCCCTTCTGTAAGTTTCAAACTGCATTTCGAATAAACAATTTGAAGGCTGCTCCAAATCTTTTTTTTTCTCTAATAGCTAAACTTTTTTTGATTGCTGCTTTTTCTAATCTGTGATCTAAATGTATTCCTAGCCTCTTTTTATCCATATGAATTTGTAGTACTGTTATCCTTTAACTTAAACTAATCCCTTTCTTGTTGTAGGGTTCACCATTTATAAACAATAGTGTAATACTCACTTTCCTTGTCTAAGCAAGCCAAAAATATGATAAACTCTTAGTGACATCATGAAAATAACGATGAAATGTATACATCCTTTAAACAAAAAAAAAATTATGGGCACAAAGCCATATGTAAAAGCAAGATTATGTAAAAGTGTATGTAAAAGCAAGATTATTATCTGGAAAGATTTATTTTATATGTAATGACAATGTACTCTTTTTTTAAGTATAAAAATGGATTAGAATGCAGTTTATTGAATACTCAGACAAGTACCATTTCAGCTTAGTTTCACATTCCGAAGTGATGGTCATGTTGTAAAACTTCTCATACAGCTGAATACAAGGAAAACCCCTCTGGAGTAGCTACATGCAGTAAATATCCTTGGGAAATTCACTGGGATTTTAGGGCTTAGGAAGTCTTTATAAAGCTGCTTTCTCTGGTCTTGTGTAACCAGCCAGTGCTGACCAAACTGTCACTGAGAGAAGCCCAGTGAAACTGTAAAGCTTCCTGCTGGTGACAGTGAATTGATTCCTACTTCCTATTTTTTTCTATTATTCCTATTTTCAGTAAATTGATCATCTGTTTGTTGCTTTTGAGGTTTTGGGGGTTTGTTTTTTGGTGGTTTGTTTGGTTTTTTTAATTCAAACTGTCATCTGCACAGAGACAGAGGGTAAAATAGAGGCCTTTTGTTACAAACCTTCTCTCCTGATTTCCTTGCATGCAGGTGTATGAGCAGTGGTCTGTGATGATCACTTTATAGGTTATTTGTGTAAATCAAATTAAATGCTTTTTCTTCAGAACCAAACAAGACATTTCACT
The DNA here is from genome assembly GCF_011004875.1 of Balearica regulorum gibbericeps. NCBI lineage: Eukaryota > Metazoa > Chordata > Aves > Gruiformes > Gruidae > Balearica > Balearica regulorum. Next base: position 16,694,840 of record NC_046190.1, read on the forward strand.
TATTTTTCCTTATTGACTATGTTATTGCGCAGCAGCTGCTCCCTGGTTTCATATACCTATCTCCTCATGTATTCACATTCTCTCTTACTGGAAGAGGAGAAAATTCATCTTAGCTAATAGCTCTGACATTTATGTTAACCAGTGACAATGAAAGGAAAAACAATTAATGAAAGTAGAAAAAAAGTATCACAAAATCATAAATACTGGCAGAGGAGTGGAGGACATGTGGAACATGTTAGGAAGGCACCTAACTGCTTGGAAGGGGTTAGCAAGAACACATGTTGGAAGTGGTCTTTATGCAGACTTCTTCCACTCATACTGACATAAGGAAATTTCTGGTGGTCTTACCCCTGTGTTGAGTTGCTGTGCCAATGGATGCATTTCCTAAAGTTTTGTTTTTTCATTTCAGGCCTTTCCCCTTTGAAAATTCCCAGAAGTTCTCTGGTTTTAAGTGAAATATTAATTTCCTAGAAATGTGATTCCTATAGCATCATTAAGAAAAAATAATTCTGTCCTTTGTCATTGTATTTATGTTCTCAAATCATTCTGTCTGCGTATTTTCTCTTGTGTTGAAATAACATACCAAGACAGGTACTTTGTTTTTATGTGTACTATTCTATACCTGTGTAATTATTTAGACAGTTCCCCCACAAATCCAGTAAAACATTTTCATGTGGCAATTCCTCACTAAAAGAATTAGTTTAATTCTCACATAAGTGAGCTAAGTTTCATACCTTCAGCCTGCCTAATGCCTCTCAGTAGCCCGTGTGGCTTCCCACACCTCCATGTGACGGAGGTGCTATTCCCTAATGCTCCACTCTTTTTCACAGGAACAGCCCATGTTTCTTCAGAAAACATAGCTGGCATGCCGGTGAGCAGCCATTTCATTAGCAAGCATTTTAGGGAAAAAGGGTAGGTGCAGGCTGAGAAGTGAAACCATCTCTCTGGTTGATGCCTGCAAAGAATATAGAACCATAATTTATGAAGAATGTGTACTGGACGCATGAAGCTGAGCATATGCCAGCAACCAGAGCATGAACTCTTTGGGACTCTGGGCTCTCGCCAATGTATGCAAGAGCTGGTATAGGCTTCTCATTGTTGCTCCTGTCGCTTCAACTTGTGCAACGTGTTAACATGTGTATGCCATGCTTTCTTTTGCTAAACAAACCTAGCAAATTCATTTCTTGAAATACTTGATGTGTCTCAGTGAGTTTGAGGTTCAACGGACTAAAACTCTAGCATTTTTAATGAACTGTAGAGCATTAGCCGTGTGCTTTTTATTTATTTACTTTAATGCTTGCATGTTTCAGAGGTGGTAAATCTGTTGCTTTATTGTTCACTGTTGAAGTCACTGGTGGCACAGTATGAAGAAGTGCCATGGATTGCCCAATTTTCCTGTTAGGTTGCTCACATATAAAAGCAGATGTGGATACTGTTTTCATTAAGTGGGTTTACACAAAACTTAAAACTTATAAAATAGATGGGAAGGCTAAACAGCATGTACTCTTGTGATTCACAGACTTGTATGAAATGACGAAAATTTTCTGAAACCAAAGCTTTTCTGATGACCTATTTAAGTCATTGTGTAGTTCAACAACTTTGAAAAGATGATATATGGGATATACGGAAAACAAACCCTAATGAAGTGTGGTGAGCCAGCAAAAAGCAGCCAGGATCACGCAAGGTACTATCAGTCTTCCAGAATGACTGAAAGAACCTTTTATACTGGCTTACAGATTTTACTGTCAAACTTTAGTAATGGGCTGATGTAAAGAGAGTAATCTGTGAGAGCAGCTGCTGCTGACTTTCCTACTTCAATCCACAGGCTGAACTAAAACTAGAAATTGTACTTTTCTTGTTTCAATACTGAGATAGTATAGCTGGGCAACTTGTATTGATCTTGACTTTGAGCACAATCCTTTTATATGCAAAATTATTTTGGTAGTATTGCCTCTAGCTTCACTGCTCCTAAGTCGATGTTCTGACATTAAGAATAGCACGAATCACCATGAATTTCTAACCTGGAGCTACACATGAGTGTACTTTTTACGTCAGCTACCGGGATAAATTCAGATTAGCTACGTATGAATTGATAGATCAAAACAATACTGCCAGTTTGGCAATATTTGTTCTAAATGCAATTATCTTTCATTTCCCAGTGAAGTTTCACACTCCTGTGTGAGACAGAATGAGCATGGATTCAAAGAAATTAAAAAAGAGAATGTGTGTGCATGTATGTATGCTATCAGTGCCAATTTGCCAGTGGTGAGCCTGAAGGGAGGCAGCCTGCCCGCTCCACTGCTCACCCAGAAAGTTAGCAGAACAGTCAATCAGCCAATTACCCAGCAAGCTATCTACATCCCAGAATGCTAAAAGTCAAAGCAAATTTTTTGTTGCTCTTTGTTGGCATTTCTCCTTTTGCGTGTCAGCTATTCTGTGCGTTTTCTGTACGTTAAGTTTGGGAATGTGTAAGCTTTGTTTTCTGGCTTATTTGCTTGTATTTTCCTAATCATATATATATTTCATTTTATTATATTGCTGAAAACAAGGGATTACTAAGTGTTATTTTTATTACTATTATATTGGCCTAAGTGTAGCCATTTACTTTTATCTTACCTGACTTTATAGAATTAAATGGAAGGTGGCTGTTTTGCTGCTTATTTGCTTCATTCCTAACAACATCAAGGAAAAGACTTAAGAGAACAATGCAAGAAGGGGCTGATGGAAACACAATCTGAGGCACTGCTGCAGGTCGTTAGCCTCTGATCCCTCTTTGCTCTCTCCTCCTCTTCTCTCAGAGGTGGAGGCAATGGAAGTGATTAGAGCTTACCACACCTTGTGGAGGAAGGTTACTTTTGGGGTAAGGAAAATATCTGTACGTGTACGTACATCACCCCTTGATGATTTGTGCTTCCTGGTTCCAGATTCTTTTGTCTATTATTGGCAGGTATTCTTTATCAGAAGATTTTTTTAAAAAAACTAATCAGTGATTGTCATCATAGAGTTAATTAGCTATTACCAGAGCCAGAGAAGTATCATTTATCTTAACCTAAACAAACCTCTCTGAAGTGATGCTGCAGGTCAGTCCATTCTTGATATAACAAAATTTTCATCAGCAGTAAGTACATCAGGCATCATTTGATCTGCATGATTTTTGCTTAGAATAGTGCTCAATAGTCCACTTTCCACACATCTCCCATACTTCTGGATTGCTTTGGTTTTTTTATATACTCTGCACAGTCCTAAGTTTGGGTACTCGTTCTTCAT